>NW_022196906.1:85928347-85941627 GCF_008632895.1 Mastomys coucha | reverse complement strand
TTTTTGCAACAAACACCTTGTCCAGCATCAGTGCCAACAGCAACTGTCATCATTTTGCAGAAAACAAAACCAAAAACAAACTAGTGGCCAAATCCGGTTCCAGAAAAGATGAGTTCACAAACACATTGCACCAGAGTAGCTCTTGTGAGGCTGGAGGTAGATGCATGATTATTAGCCAGAGAGAAGGGAACGCTGTCCGCTGCTGGAAGCATTCCCCGGCTTGGTCTTGGTGGTGGTTACATAAGTCTATCCTCATTTAAAAAAAATCCATGGGACCTATGTTTGGTACTTCTTGGGAACATGCAAAATCTCACAATTACATATGGTAAATTAATAACAAAAATTGCTGAAATATTATGTTATCTCTGACTGACACTTTCTTTTTACAAAGGTCAGTAAATAACTCCACGATTATCTTGTAAACTATGCTACTTTAACACAGTGCAGTGCGTGACTCAAGGTGTGGAAGTAGGCTGTGTATCCCTGACCTGAGCTATTAGGTTTCTGCCCTACCAGCGGGGCTGGCGGATGCCTTTCAGTGTAAGTGTTTTTACCAAGTAACAGGTTCCAGATAATACACACTGCTGTGAATCTGCTGGCCTCCAGGTCAGACTTGTCTCTAAAATGCTATTACCCTGTAGTCTCTCAGGTGATGCTATCCCATAATTCAGTTTCATAGGTCAGATATTGTTAGGAAGTCATGGTCATATCATTGAATGTTTTAAAACAACATATTCACAGACATATTTTAGGCAAAAAAATGAGGATAAGGTGATTGCCCCAACAAAATTTCCTGTTTAAATTCTTGTCACTTTGAGTTTGAAATAAATGCTCTGTCTAAAACATAGGCTTAATATTTGCTTTTTAAGCTGGCCATAGGGCTGATCATTTTTATCCTGAAGTTTGTCTCTGGGTTTCGTATTACATTTTTTCATTACAGAACATCACTTCTTTTTAGTAGATTAATCATAATATTGCTTTCCAGTCACATTTTCTTCAAAGGCCCAGACCACCAGATGAATAAGAAACTCCTTTGAATTGCTATCTGGCTTTGAATTTCTATCTACTCTTTTAAAAATGTATAACTAACCATAAATATTTTACACACGCTGCAACTCTTTCCCTTGCAGGCCACTCTGTTGCTGCTCTCAATTTATAAAATGAGAGGCTAGTGTCAGTCTTCAAGACATGTTTGTCAAGGTTTGTGTTTATTTGTCTTTAAATAGAGGCCATTATGCACACATACATTAAAATTCAATATTTTTCTCTCTGATATATTTTATAATCATTTTATAAGCTTTCCCAAGGATCCTCAGGGACTGGCCTACATTAAACAAGCATGCAAAACACAAAGATTACTTAATTTGTTTAACAGATGTCAGAGATGTGTTTTGGGAAGCAAGGAGGAGCGCATACACATTACTTGGAAGAACCACCTCTTTAAATCATTTAGCACAGGACAGTGTACATTTGTAGAGTCATCTTTCTTGTGTGACTAGTTTTAAATGCTTCTCTCAATACACAAATCAAACTTCTTCATTCTGAAACTTTTCATTATAGTGTAGAGATTAGTAATGATTTGTTTTGATAATTGAATAAAATAGAGTGTAATTTCAGTTTTTAGAAATGTTTTACTACGATTGTAACTTATTTCCCCAGACAAAACCATATCTCTTGTCTTTTGAAAACTGCTTAATTAAAGCAGATATTTCAATACTTTTGGGGATCTGAGTAAAGCATTCCTCTTTCCCTCAATGTCCCTAGTTCATCTGCTTAGTTAAACTGTGTATTGTGACCATTTTGATTGATATTTTTTTATATTGAATTCATTACAGAAGTAGTTTTCAAAATATTTGAAAGTTTGTAAGCAAAATATTTAGTTCTAGTATATCCAGTTGAGGCCGCCCTGAGATGTTATGCTTTTTGCTGGGCTGGGTGTCACATGGTTTTGAACAACAAATGTGCAACTCAAATGTTTAAGTAACATTTTTAAATGTTTATGTGGAATTTCATCCCATTGCTGTGCTGAAACTAAATGTCCCCGCTCTGATTTTGCTTTCCAACATTTCTTGTTAATTTGCTAAGTTTACATTCACTGCAATGAAAACATGTTTTACACCTGAACCCTCACTTTTTTTTTTTGACTAACATGTATGTGTATGTGTGTGTGTGTGTGTGTGTTTTAAGTCAGGCCTAAGTAAATCTTGGTCTAAAATAATTTAAATTCCAGCATTCAAGAGCAATTCGTAGCAGCTTTGAAAGAACCAGTCTCACTGATTGTCCTTCGGTACTCATGCACTTGTATAGTCTAAATGAGGACACATTTGGCTGCTGCCTAGTCTTCCCCTTACCTTTAGAGGCCATGGCAGTCTGAGTACTTCTTCAAAGGCAGCCAGGTGGAAAGGCTTTTCCTGTTTCAACACGAAGAGACAAGAATGAATAAAACTCCAGACGCTTGCAGTCCACCTCATGACAGCTTGCAGACAGCAGAAACGGTGCCTCCCTGGTTTTCGAGTGTTTGATTTTATCTGTTTGGGCAACAGGGGGAGATAAAGCCGTCCTGAAAGTAAAACACCTATTTGGAAAAAGCCCTATAACTTGGTGGCCGAGCAAGCTTCTTAAAAATAAGCCAGAGAAAGGTAAGCACAGCACTTATGTTGTCATATTACCACTTAGGTGTGTGACATGCTCTGGAATCCAAGGTGCTTGCTCTGTTCCGTTCTCAGAGGCTGTGTAAATCAACCTATCACCAGCGAGACTGCTATAGCTGTAAACACAATTCTTTTTATGTTCAAACATTTGAACGACAATCTTCTTTATTTTGCCATGTGATTTCTGTCTAACCTACACTCCACAAAAACAAGCAAGCAAGCAAGAAAACAAACAAACAAGCAAACAAAACAAAACAAAGAGGGTGCATTCCCAACCATTAATGCACACAAATTCTTTATTTTCATGTGTAAATTAAATGTGATTAATCACAGAAATTGGGAAGCACAAAGTCTTGGTAGCTTCGCAAAGCTAATCAAAGCCTGTAGATATTTAACTCATTGTGTACTGAAAATGCAATTTTAACCATGAAATGCCAGCCCGTGGTTGGGAGCAGTCTTTCCAGGAACACGTGGTCTTTGCTCTCCCAGCCAATCTGCTGTGAGGCTACAGTACAGGGTACATTATAGTACAGTCTACTCTAAAAATAGTGACGCTGCCTCCGAAGGTAAGGGGACACAAACATCTAAATTTCAACATGGTATTTATTAAATGTATAGATTTTCTTATTTGACAGGAGACTTTTTTGTTGTCTTATTTTGCTTGGTAAGCTTGGGCCTGAATACAGCTATCACATTTAAGTTATCATTCCACAGAAAAGCCATAGTTGCATTTTTATTTTTAAGTTAAATTTCATAAACTTTATTGCCATTTGCAAAACAAAACAAAACAAAACAAAACAAAAAGCCAAAAACCAAAAACCAAAAAACAAAGAAAGTTAATCTAACGTTAAGTTGCACTATCCAACAGAGTAGTTTAAATTGTGATTATAAGCGGGCCATAATTTTGACTAGTCTGTAGAGCACCAACTGGAAAAAAAATAAAAAGATTAAACATATTTGACCTGTAGCGACACACCATCCCTGAAATTGCATACAGTCATGTGACTGAGAGCAGAACGCTATGAGATGCTCTGCAAGCTGGCCTTGCCACTTGCTGTGCTGTGGTTAGGCTGTCCTTGAGGGATGTCACTGCCTACTTCTCTTGTACATTCTTCGTCTACAGGACCAAGCACAGTGCCAACATTGTTTTTCTCTTTTCAGATGCCTCTCATTTACCTATCACAGATCTCCCTTTTCTTTTTTCTTTTGTGATTCATATTCTTTCTCAAGGAGAGGCTCTGACTCTTCTGTAATAAAATTCAGACGGTTCAAGCATGCTAGTGTTCCCACGCATCCTAATAATTGCTAACTATTGGTTTGTGCTTTGCGGCTAGTCTTTCTGCCAGCTGCAGCAGATTGAACTGCTGTCCAGCTTCATCTTCAATGCTACCAGCCCTCACAGAGTTATGTTTATTGTAGAGCTAAGGGCCCCATTATTATTGTTCAAGATGGCCACACACCCCCCACCAGGGGCCATGGCTCCTCTTGCTATGATGATGCATGTTTCTCATCCCCAGTTTTGATGCCATCAAACAGAGCTAATATAAGGTGAGCCTGTCTAACCAAAACATCAACAAAACCAGAACAAGCAATAACAGTAAGAAACTGCCACATTGGAAAATCAAATAGTGAACTTAAAAGAAAAAAAACAATTAAAGAAAAGAAAGGAAACCTTACAAACAAATACCAAAAAGCACAGGGGTAGGGGTCTTGCCCCTTCCCTGTTAACTCTTGACTGGCTACTCTGAGGATAGCAAAGGTAAAAAATATCTTACCAATCTTAAACCCCACTTGACTTGGACTACACTCACAGTCATCAATAGTGATGATGGACTCGGGAGCCCCAGACTCTTATTTGAACACACTATGCACACTATCCCCATTCCTGCACCTCTATTCGTAAGAAGCCACACATACATCATATGACAAACAAGTTTCTACTTCTCTCGTTAACCATCAAACTTAGACAGTTTCTCTTCAAAGATTATTTCCAATCCTTCCTAGAAGGGCCAATCCTGCCTGAATTGGTTTTCTGATTGAAGACACAATGAGGCAAAACTATGTGTCCTCAAGTGTGATTTGGGGACAGTTCTCTATGTACTATGTTATGTATCTGCGTATTACATATGACTATGATTGAAATCAGATTCATTATGAAAGGATATTTGTACTGGGCAAGAGCTTATATAACCTCGGCCTTTCAGTCAGAAAAGAGATCCACACCAACTCTTAGCTTAGTATCTAACCGTTCCTTTCCTCAAACTCTATATAAACAAGTTTCAAATAGTAATGGGGCCTCTTAAATACCTTTTCTCATGTGGCCTGCTGTCAAACTTGACTTAGTCTTTTTTTTTTTTTGTTTTTTTTGTTTTTGTTTTTTTGTTTGAGACAGGGTTTCTCTGTATAGCCCTGGCTGTCCTGGAACTCACTCTGTAGACCAGGGTGGCCTCGAACTCAGAAATCCGCCTGCCTCTGCCTCCCAAGTGCTGGGATTAAAGGCGTGCACCACCACTGCCCAGCTGACTTATTCTTTTATTGACTCGTTTATTTAGTGTGTATGTGTGTGTGTGTGCCTGCCTTCATGCACGTTCACGTGCACATGTGTAAATATTATAGCACAAATGAAGGTCAAAAGACACGTCGTGGGAGTTGGTGGCAAACACCTTTATCTATTAAGCCATCTTGCCAGGCCACTTACTTTGAATAGTTTTCTTGCTACTTTTGAAAGTCTGTGTGAATGTTTATTTCAGTTCTTTAAATAAGAATCCAAGTCGGGCGGTGGTGGCCCAAATCTTTAATCCCAGCACTTGGGAGGCAGAGGCAGGCGGTTCTCTGAGTTCGAGGCCAGCCTGGTCTACAGAGTGAGTTCCAGGACAGCCAGGGCTACACAGAGAAACCCTGTCTCAAAAAACAAAACAAAACAAAACAAAACAAAAATCCAAGACTAGGAAGCAGATGGCCCACACCCTGAGCACCCTTCATAGTTTCTCCCATGAGCCTTTGGTTTGCAACTCTTCTTGTGAGGAATTGTTCTCCACTCATGATCCTTGGCTTTACCTGTTCTCACTATCTTTTCCTATGTCCTCTGTTCCAGCTGAAAGAAAATAAGAAAAAATTTTCAATATATTTTCTGCACTATTATTTTCTGCCCATGACCTTTTCACAGGATACTTCATAGATGTTTTGTCAACCAGTGTAGTGACAATTTTGGAAGTTTTCTTTCTTTAAAATGCACAGAAATATTATAAGAATATATTTTCATCTTAATCCCAGTTGTGGGATATTTGTTTGCTTCGAGTTGTCCACAGCAACTGACTGTGACTTGCCATGTGATCCGGCAGGGGTATGAGTTTGCCAGCTGCAGGTAGTTTCTGTGATTGTGTGATATTTGGAATTCTGGGGACGTTTCAGCGGGTATATAATGCTAGGTCCCTGAAAGGCAGGGTGACTTGTTGGCTGGTTGTTGGTTGTTTTTTTGGTTGAGATTTGTTGCAGTTGGTTGTAATTTCTTAAGAAGTCAAGCATGAAGAAGAAACAAGAAGAAATTAGACATCCTCAAAGCAAAGATCAAACTTGCCTCATGGAACTCAATGTTTCTAATCAGCAGGAAATAGTCTAATGATGACGTTACCCGCTTATGACCCCTGAGTTTTCATGAATCTCTTGCCTTTCCTCTCTATCCTTCTCTATCTCTTATCTAATGTTAGGGGGTTGAAAAGGTAGAAGAAAAATGGTGGAGGAGGGTGGAAGAAAGAAGAACCCACAATATAGAAAAACTGCTACAATTCTTATTCAATGATAAATCCTCGCATAAAACTTTGCTTGTTATTTGATGGTGAGATACTTGGAATCCATTTTCATGTTAGAGGGACTCATCAAAATAGTCTCTTTTTATACCAGGGGAGATAATTTATTTAAGTCGGCATAGTAACAGAGAAAAATAGTAGGTACTACAAAATAAAACAACAAGAAAATGCCACTAATGTTCTCCAAATCATATTAAAGAAAAAAGATTGGAAATAGAATTATAAAAAAGACTACAAACTTGGAACAGAAACAAGGGCTGTCAGAGCTGGCTTTTGTAATTCTTCACCAGGTTGGTCTTCTGTCTCTGGTCTTACTGGGAAATGCATGTGCTCTTAAAAATTATGTATATACACATAAACACAGATATTTATATGCATACCTCTATACATATAAACATACATATAAATAGATATCCATACATACAATTTAAATTTATATCAAGAAAGAATCACTTATTTTTCTTAATTTAAAAAATATTTTCTATGTAACTTTTGAACTAATTATATTTTGGCTATTGCCCTCTTCGTAGATAGTAATGTTTCCATTATGCAAACTGTGGCTCTACGTACATGTCATTATTTTGTGTTATCATATGTAGAGATGGAGTTGCTAATATGGAGTATGAAAATCTAGATCCTGAAAGTAAATACTTTAATAGTGGCGATCTCCACATATTCTTTTCAATACATGCCTGGTCGGCAGTATACAGTATAGTGGGGGATTAACTAGTAGATTTACAAAAGCTAACCTATGAGTACATAGCACCCAAACCTTTTAGTTATAACATCTTTATGTGCATCTCTTCTTTCATCCTCCCTGACCACATTGCCATGCAGTAATAATTAACGACTAATATAAGAGTATTAACCAGACATGAGAATCTATATGTTGAAGGACTATAAGGTAGCAATAGAAAATCTCATTTTAATTTTGCTCACAGCAAGATTTTCTATAATATGAAACCACGTAAGCATCCATCAGCAGGACCTGAAGCATGTGTTTTTACTCATAAGTTCAGTCTTCAGTTTCCTTCCATATCACACACATATTCTGGAACCAGACAGGATGCATGTTGCTACTTTCCAGAGCTGTAAGATATATAACTGTGTGTGTGAAATATGAAAAGATAACTTTTTTCAATGCAAACTGATGGTTTTTATTATTAGCTTACTATTCATTTAGACAACTGTGAATAACATGATACCTAAGTGCACTTATTTACTATTTACTCAAATCTGCTCTTTTGAGACAGAATTTCATGAATGTATGCATTTTAAAGCACTCACTAGCATCATCGAGCTTACTGACATCTGATGACATGACTCTCCCGTGGGGAATGTGCACCTCAGTGCAATATCACAACAGAACTCAACAATCTGCTCATTTTTGAAAATTAAACATCAATTTCTACCTTCCGAAAGTAATATGACAAAACGCATTCTCTTTCGGAAAAGCAATTTAATTAGTATCAACAATGTGTCTTCAAATGAGATGGACAATAAATTGTCTCACACATGCATGTTAAATTTTTCCGTTTTCTGTTGCTTTCCAACAGGAGAGAGTAATAGCTACTGCAATATTCATTTGTGAGTAATGAGAATAGTAAATTGTATCATGCTTGTTTGCTGGCAGTAAGAAATGTTTCAATCTGCTTTCTTTCTAACAGAAAAACAAATGATGATAATTTAGAGGGCCTGAAAAAATGGAATAGAGCCCTAGACATCTAGCAGGACCCGCCTGACTTGATGCCTCAGTACATTTATCTAGAGCCATCATTGACCTGGATGAAGCAGAAAAGACTGAATTAGAGGCTCAGTGCTCAGTGACTCCATTTGTCCATGTGGATAAATCATCTCCAGTCAGTAGATGGCAAAGCCCCCAGAAGAAGCAAACATTTAGCTGGCCTATTGTTCTTTATACTGTTTCAGCCTCAGGAGGACTCAGGTGGGATGGTGTTTAGACATAAATCTGCCTGCATAGCCTCTTTCTGCCATTACCTGTCTATTATGCACAATAAAAATGTAACTGTCTCTGATGATGTTTTACTGAGAGTCTAAGAGAAAAAGAACATTTTGAGACCTTCTAGCTTACATGGATTTTCCAGAGAGAGAGAGAAAGAATGGGAGTAGTAGTGCTGGAGATCTGAAGTAAACCGAAAGAGAGATTAGCAAGATATTCACAATCTTCAGACACCTTACCTACCCCAACAAGAACTCCTTTGCCCTTTCTAAAGTTTTTCTTTGGTCATTATTTGAATTATATTTACCTTGTGCCTTGCTCACTGTGCCTGCATTTCCCTCTCAACGTCTGGCTGCATCTTCACAAATCTCACCAAAATACTGCGATGAGCCCTTCGGTCACTGCAGCCTCCAGCCCAGCATCTCTGCAGACAACTACCTTCACTGACTGAAGCTGTACCACGCAGAGCCAGGGCAGCTGCAGTTCAGAGGCAGCTAGCTAGACCACTGGTTTTGTACAGCCCACTTTCTTCCCTTTTCTAGCGTTAAAAATAGCTTTCCTGAGTTTCAATCCCCCCAGGAGCAAAGCTACCATGAAAATGAGGTAATTACTGTAATAAATATACATTAAATGTATAGGCAAAACATATTAGAGTCAATTTACGTTTAACAGTGCATGTTTTTTTTCTTTTTCTTTTTTTTTTTTTACTTCTTGTGCTATTTATAGGTTAAATTGTTGAGAAAAACACACTTGAAAGCATGCTTTGTTAACCAGTAGTTAAGAATGTGATGAATCCCTACAAAACCACACGGCTGGGTAGTTTTGTCAAGTAGACACACTTTGGAAGAGGAACCTCAGTTGAGGAATTTCCTTCATCAATGTGTCCTATGGGCAACATGTCCTGTGGGGGAATATCCTAAATGTCAATTAAGGATATTGATGTAAGAGGGCTCAGCCTACTGTGGGTGGTGCCATCCCTGGAGAGATGAGTGTAGACTATATAGTGATGGTACCTCAGCAAGTCTGGGAGAAGAAACCAGTAAGCAGTGTTCTTCCAGGGTCTCCACTTCAGCTTCTGTTGGCATGTTCTTGCCTCAAATTTCTGTGTTGGGTTTCCTCAATGATGATGTAATCAGTCAGCCAAATAATCCATTTCCTTGCCATGTTGCTTTTGGTTGCAGCTTTTATTGCAGCAATAGAAAGCAAACTGGGACAAACATGTTGACTGATGCCTCACTTAAATAGATGGCAAAGGTTTTTGGAAAAACAAGATTTATGTTTGCTTCTTGTTTATTACATTTCTCTCTCTCTCTCTCTCTTTTTTACCTCATTGAAAAAAAATGCTAATATCTTTATTGGCTCACACTTACCTTTCATGAAGTGTGCACCAAAATCAATGGAGTATTTCCACAATCGCTTTGTTTATGGTTTGTGTCTTCTTTCCTCAGTTATAAGCAAATTCATGAACTATGAAAATGGGTGAAAACTGATACTTATCCTTACTTTAATCATAATTAGCTCTGACCTAAACCAGCTATAAATAAGTGAGTTTGGTTTGTTTATTGTAAGATACATTATTGAGGTATTCTTTATAAAATTAAAAAAAATCCCTAATGGCTTGTTAAAAAGTTAGATCTGGGAGCTTTTAATTAACAATTCATATTCTGATTGTACTTAGCAACATACTCAATGCACATGAACTTTGTGACATGTCTCCTTGACCCATAGGATCTGAAGGAGTAGTCACAAAATGTCAACTCAGACATACTTAGTCCTTTATGTGCACAAATACTAATCCTTGGTTTGAGGCTGAAACACATAGAACAGTACTGTAGAGAAACTACATATGCAAAGCTCTATGGTACAATATGTATGATAAGCAAGAAGGACATTATAACTCCTGATGATGGTGAACCTCTACAACCATGCACTGCTCTATCTTGTTTCTGCTCAGAGTGCTGTAAAGTGGAATATGAGAGACAGAATTGACCTTTCTCAGTTATGTGAACTATATCTGGGCTATTCTGTACTTTTATTTCCTTTCCTTTTCATTTTTTTTCTTTTCTTTCTTTCTTTCTTTTTTTTAGCTAACGTCCACTTATTAGTGAGTATATACCATGCATGTCCTTTTAGGTCTGAGTTACCTCACTCAGGATGATATTTTCTAGTTCCATCCATTTGCCTGCAAAACTCAGGATGTCCTCATTCCTAATAGCTGAGTAATATTTCATTGTGTAAATGAGCCACATTTTCTGTATCCATGCTTCTGTTATGGGACATCTGGGTTGTTTCTAGCTTCTGGCTATCACAAATAAGGCCGCTATGAACATAGTGGAACATGTGCCCCTGTGGCATGGTGGGGCATCTTTTGGGTATATTCCCAAGAATGGTATAGCTGGGTTTTCAGGTAGATCTATTTCCAATTTTCTGAGGAACCTCGAGATTGATTGATAGAATGGTTGTACCAGTTTGCAATCCTACCAATAATGTGTGGGTCTGTATCTTTCTGCTGATGCTTGTGTCTCTCTGCTGTTGAGGCCTGGAGCTGCTTGGTGTGTTGGTTAAAAGGAGGCAATGCATAATCATGAGACATTTTATTATAGAAAAAGAGAAAAGATATTTTATTATAGAGAAAAGAAGGCTGGCCATGTAGAAAGAAAGAAAGGAGAGGAAGGAGAGGAGAAGAGAAGGAGAGAGAGATAGAAAGGAGAGGAAGAAAGCAAGAGAGCAAGAGAGGAGAGCAAGAGAGAGAACAAAGAGCAAGAGAGGAAGAAGGCAAAAGAGAGGGGAGGAGGCAAATTGCCCCTTATATTGTGTGAGGCATGGCTATCTGTCTGTGGGGCCGGCCATATCTGGCTGTGGTCAGATGACTGGGGATAGAGTCCATCTAGAATGCTGGGAGCTTGGGGCATTGTCTATGTAACAGAGCACACATCTCCTATGGGGGCAGCTGTGAGAGGTTGTGACTGAAACAGGAGCCAATGACCTAGGAGTCATAGCCGAATGCCTTCCATCCCTTACAAGCAGAAACTATCTTCCAGTGGGGCTCCAGGGTTCTAGGCCTATTACTTGACTGGGCCCAGGTTGCCTGAATAGACCACTGCCCTACAGCAATGGAGGAGTGTTCCTCTTTCTTCGCATCCTCTCCAACATGTGTTGTTACCTGAGGTTTTGAGCTTAGCCATTCTGATTGGTGTAAGGTGGAATCTCAGGGTCATTCTGATTTGCATTTCTCTGATCACTAAGGACTTTGAACATTTCTTTAGGTTCCTCATTCGAGGTTCCTCAGTTGTGAATTCTTGGTTTAGTTCTATACCCCATATTTTGATTGGGTTGTTTGGATTTTTGGTGATTAACTTCTTGAGTTCTTTATATATTTCCCTCTATTGGATGTGGGGTTAGTGAAGATTTTTTTTCCCAATCTATAGGTTGCTGATTTGTCTTATTGACTATGCCCTTTGCCTTACAGAAGCTTTCCAGTTTCATGAGGTCCCATTTATCAATTCTTGATCTTAAAGCATGAGCCACTGGAGCTCTGTTTAGGAAATTTCCCCCTGTACCAATGAGTTCAAGGCTCTTTCCCATTTTCTCTTCTATTAGATTCAGTGTATCTGGCTTTATGTTGGAGTTCTTGATCCACTTGGACTTGAGTTTTGCGCAAGGTGACAAGCTGAAGTGCCCAAGTGAGGACACCTCAGTCCCACTTGGGAAGGAGAAGAAAACAATCACAAGTGGGGAGGGAGAGAGGGACCTGGGAGGGAAAGTGGACAGGGGAAGGGGGAAGTTGGGAGGAGAGGGGAACCTGATCTGGTATTGGGTGAGGGAAAAGGACTGAAGCCCTGAGGACCAGCAGAAAGAATGGAAACAGGCAACCTCAGGGGGAGGGGCCTCCAGAATGCACTAGAGGCCTGGGAGGTGAAAGACTCTCAGGACTCAAAGGGAGGGACTTTAGATGAAATGCCTGACAGTAGGGAGAGGGAACTTATAGAGCCCACATCCAGCAGAAAGACAGGGCATCAAATGAGGGAGGGGGGCATCACACAGTTGCAACTCTGATCCATAATTGTTCCTGTCTGAAAGAATTACAGGGATGAAAATAGGGAGGGGTCTGAGGAAAAGAAGGCCCAGTGATAGACCCAAAGTGGGATCCAGCTCAAGGGGAGGTCCCAAGGCCTGACACTATTACTGAGGCTATGGTGCACTCACATAAAGGGACCTATCATGACCACACTCTGGAAGACCCAACAAGGAGCTAAAAGAGTCAGAGGCAGATAGTTGTACCCAACCAATGGACAAAAGCTGTTGACCCCTGTTGAATTAGGGAAAGACTGAAAGAAGCTGAGGAGGAGGGCAACCCTGTAGGAGGACTAGCAGTCTTAATTAATCTGGACCCTGAGATCTCTCAAACACTGGACCACTAAGCAGGCAGCATACACCAGCTGATATGAGGGCCCCAACACACATACAGCTGAGGACTTCCGAGTCTGTGCTCATTCAGAGATGATTCACCCAACCTTTAAGAGACTGGAGTCCCGAGGGAGTTTAGAGGTCAGGTGGCATGGAGATGGGGTGGGGACATCCATGTTGAGACAGGAGTGTGGGGAGGAGGTATGGGATGTGGAACAGTGGGAGGGTGGACTAGGGAGGGAATAAAATATGGAGTATAAAATAAATAAATTAATTAAAAAAAGAGAGACAGAGTAATGTAGGTGCATGAGGATATTGCTAAGAAATATGACCATGGAACTGTAATAGGCTTGGTGTATGAGGTAAATATATTTTTTATTTAAGAAATGATTTACAGCCGGGCGGTGGTGGCGCACGCCTTTAATCCCAGCACTTGGGAGGCAGAGGCAGGCGGAT
>NW_022196906.1:85903915-85928120 GCF_008632895.1 Mastomys coucha | reverse complement strand
AAAAAAAAAAAGAAATGATTTACAATTCCTTCCTTCTCTTTCTATGAAGGCTTATTGAAAAGAGGGAACAATATTTTTATTCTCTATAATTTTTTTCTTTTTCAAAATCCTTTGCTTTTTCTCATATAAATTGTAAGCTGTGTAAGTGTAATTAAAAGCTGTCTGAAGAGCTATTTAACATAGTTTTTTTATTGGATATTTTCTTTATTTACATTTCAAATGTTATCCCCTTTCCCAGTTTCCCCCCATCCTGAAGCCTCCATCCCATCCTCCCTCTCCCTGTTTCTATGAGTGTTTCCCTCCACTCACCCACCTACTCCCACCTTCCTGCCCTTGATTCCCCTACACTGGGGCATCTATCGAGCCTTCATAGGACCAAGGACCTCTCCTCTCATTGATGCCTAACAAGGCCATCATCTGCTACATATGCAGCTGGAGCCATGTGTACTTCTTCATTGATGACTTAGTCTCTAGGAGCTCTGAGGGGTCTGGTTGGTTGATATTGTTAACATACCTTTTAAACAGATAAAATTAATGAAAATATTTTGTTTTTGATGTAGTATCATGCAATTCCTACTACTATAGCTTTGTAATATATCCTGAGCTCAGGTATGGTGATTTATTCATCTCTCTTACTGTTTTATTAGTTAGAATGATTTGGGCTTGCCTGCATTTGTGTTTCTATATGAAATTTGAGATGATTTTCCCCCAATTTTTTGTGAATTGCATTAGAATTTTGATGGGGATTGCATTGGATCTTTAGATTGCCTTTGATAGAGGAGTCATTCTGAAAAATGTTCAGAATATTAGTCCTCTCAATCTATGACCAATGGAGGACTTTTCATCTTCTAGTACCTTTCTCAATTTACTTCTTTAGTATCTCAAAACTGTCATGATAGAAACCTTTCACTTCCCTAGCTTGAAATATTCCAATATTTTATTGAGGAAAATGTGAATTAAATGGTTCCCATGATTTTGTGCTCAGTATGTTTTTTTGCTAGTATATAGGAATCTGATTTGTGTGTATTAATTTTGTATCCCATTATCTAGCTACAAGGGTTTAAATTTAAACACTCCGTATGTGTTTAAATTGAAATGCTCATAGGAGGCAGGAAATGAGTAAGGAGCTGTGGGGCGTGGGGCCTCAATGGAGTGGGATAGATGGTATAAAGAGGAATAGGAAAATAATGGAATGGGGGAGGAGAGTCTAAACAGAGTAGGGTATGTAAGGGTAGGATAGGTAAGTGAATATGGGGAGGCAGAAATAACAGTAAAGACCGCTTGAAAGTGCTGTATTGAAATCTACTACTGTAGAAGCTTCATAAAATGTATACATATGCATACATAAAAGGAGGTCCAATAGAGTCATCCAATACTGGAGGACAATGCCCTACCCAGATACATAGGCTATCAAATAAATACCTCACTACCAATGGGCTACATTTCTTTTGATTGAGTAGTGGTCAGGGAGAATCAATAGACCCCACTACGGGCTATTGCAATTGCTCAAATTTGCCTTCCAGAACTTGAGAACAAGATACTGTTACTGAAGATATCACATGTTTGCAACATAAAAACTAGAAAAATCAAGTTGGTGTATCTTGGAATCTTCATTTTTTTTTAAAATTTATTTTATTTATTTTATGTGTATGAGTACGCTGTAGCTGTACAGATGGCTGTGAGCCATCATGTGTGTAAGCCATCATGTGTGTGGCTGCTGAGAATTGAACTCAGGACCGATTGCTCCGGCCTGCCTCGCTCTGGTCCCCACTCCCTCTGGTGTAATTCACTGTAGCTGTCTTCAGACACACCAGAAGAGGGCGTCAGATCTCATTACAGGGGGTTGTGAGCCACCATGTGGTTGCTGGGATCTGAACTCAGGACTTTTGGAAGAGTAGTCAGTGCTCTTACCCGCTGAGCCATCTCACCAGCCCCTGGAATCTTCATTCTTATGGGATAGCTTTCTTGTTTCTACAAAGTAGTATGCTTGGTGCTGAGGGAGAAGAATAACAAACAGTCTTACTCATATGTCAATCCTGCATGTTACAATTACAATTAGCTTGGAAAGACCTAGCCATTGGTTCAACAATGTAACAAGAGTTATCAAACGCTTTCTGGTTGCATTTAGTTGCTCCTATGCAAGATGGAACTCATGCCTGGTATTGTTACAACTAGGTTATCTCATGGTTGGTGTGGATGAGGATGACCCAACAAGCTCACATATTTGAATGCTTGGTCCCACAGCTGTGAGATCATAAATATAAAAGTGAGGTCAGCAAGCCTCATTCTGTATGCATTGCACGTTTCTGTGCAGGCTTGGATGAGAAAAAAGCCAGAATTAATGGGATTTTTGTTCCTTTTTTTTTTCCTTTCTCTTTTTTACCTTTATGTTTCATCAGATATTGAGAATTAAGAAATATGTATATAATGGAATGGGGTAAATAGGAGACTGATGGTGTGATGGAAGGCCTTTGTAGATCAAAATGTACCATGGATGCATCAGAGAGAGTGGAGAGAGGAGAGTAATATGACACACCAGCCTGAAGTTACAGAAGGACTGCGTTACCTAGTCACAGACACCTTTAAGACACAGGCTAACAGATGCAGCTAAGGTATGAGTAAATAGACTTATCTTCTTTTAAAAGCTAGGTAAAATTAGAATAGTAAACATGACCACTGGAGAAAGTAAGGAGATGTGGAATTATTTTGATCATTTTGAGAGCTTTGATTTTTTCAGAAGCTACAGTCCCATTAGATTTTTTAACCTTATTTTTATATTGTTTTCCTTTTAAAATTTTTAAATGAAATAAAAAACCCTGTACAATATTCTGATTACACTTTTCCCTTTCCCAACTCCTCCCTGATCCTTCCCACCTACCCAACTGTATGCTCTGTCTCCTAAAAAAACCCGAAAACAAAACCAAAAACACACAGACACACACACACACCACAAAGATACACAAATTAAAACCAAAATATACAAACAAAAGACCAATAAGACAAAAATAAGTGCCCAAATAAAGCAAAATGAGTCTACAAATACAAACAACAACAAAACCAAAAAATATTGAGAATATTGAGTTTGTTTTGTATTGTCCAACTACTCATGGGCATGGGGGCCTGAAGTGTGGCTAATAAGTTCTGTGAGACTAGAATAAAGAAACTAATTTTTCCTTTCCAGTGGATATCAATTGAAGGTAGCTACTTGATTAGGGATGGGGCTGAGAGCTCACCAGTCTTTAACCTGTATAGGCCCCGTACATGTATCACGTTCTCTCTGAATTCATATGTGCAGCAGTTCTGTTGTGTCGGGAAGACACTGGTTCATTTGAGCCATCCATCTTCTCTGGCTCTTACAATTGTTTCACCTCCTCTTTCTCATAGATCCCTGAGGCCTGGGGGCATGCATTTGATGAAGCCACCAAATTTTAGTACTGACTACCCCAAAGTCTCTCACATTCCACAAATTGTCTGGTTGTGCATCTCTGTCTGTATTAGTTCTCATCTACTGATAAAGGAAGATTCTCTGATTATGGCTAGAGAGACTCTCACCTATGAGTATAGCAGAAAAGCAGATGGGTGCCAGGATATAAAATAACTAATAAGTCATAATCAATGTCAGGAGACATTGGCAGCTAAACAGGTTTGTTCTGTCTTTCTGTCAACCACTTTGCCACTACTCAGGTCTGTGCACATACACTGATTTTCTTTATTTGTATACTATTTCAGAATATCACCTATATACTATTTTAGACTGACAACCCACCATAGATTTCTCCTCATTTCTACTCGGTGATATGGACCTCTTTGTTCAAAATTATACAACTACAAATACATTTAAAGAAACCTATGCAATCATCAAATCAATCATCCATGAGCCAATTATTTTTGCTCATTTAATTTAACAATATTTCTGCCCCATCTTCAGCCATTTACCAGAATAATGAACATTCTTACCTAGATGTGAATGCTGCATGTTACAATCACAACCACCTTGGAAAGATCTAGCTATTGGTTCAACAATGTCACAAATAAAAGAGTTACCAACCATTTTCTAGTTGCATTTAATGTCTCCTATGCAAGATAGATCTCCTGCCTGGTATTGTTATCTAGGACAAAACTCATGGTTGGTGTTCCCTGGTGTTTACCAGGATTTCTGCATTTAATATGGTAGCCATTAGTTACACATGCCTCCTGAGAACTTCAAATTTACACAGGGCTACATACTGAAATTATATTTGTAAAATACTTGGGTTTTACTGTTTGAGAATTTCATAAACAAATACAACACATTTTGTTCAGACTCATGACCAAATGACTACTTTCCGGTGTCACTCCTATCCACACCAACATTGTGTCTTCCTAACTTGATGTGCTTTTTATTTTTAAATTTGCTGAGGCTACATAGTGCTAACATTATGTGGTTAGGGTAGGGCTACCATCTGAAGGATGAACAACATACCAGGGGCCACATGCCTTAAGGAAACTTACTCTTCCTCCTTCAACAGCCATTAATGGACAATGTATCCTGAGCTAGGAGTGAAACTTTTTTGAAACCCAAATAAATGCTGGAATTAGAGATAGCTCATTATCATGCAGGTCTAATCACAGTTGCTGTGAGTTCATATGTACTGTTCCTGCCATGCCTTATAAACAATGTTTCTCTGTAGTCCTCAACTACTTACTAAACTATTTCTTTCTCTTCTTTGGCAATGAGTTCAAGCTGGTGGAACTGTTTGGGAAGGATTGGGAGGTTTGGCCTGGTGGGAGCTGTGTTACTGGAGCTGGTGATTCCTTTCACATGCTCTTCTTCATGATTGTTTCACATCTCTTTTCTGTTAATAAGCAGTGTGCTTCTTGCCTTATCCTTACTCCCCATTGATGACATTGAGTCTTGCTTCACTGAGTAATAAAAATGCTGAGATAAATGACACATTTTCAGTATCATATTTACCTACCTGAGACAGAAGACACGTGCATTTGCTCCTAGTTCTGAGTCCCTCCTTTTTGCCTGGTGTAGCTATCTCACTCAAAAACATTTGACCAACATCTTTTTACTTTTTTCCAAATGCCACAGCTAACAGGGTCTAGCCTGTTAGTGCACACCTTGAAATTATTTCTTTTGTAAACATTGATTTTTCTTGATCCATTCCATTTTCAGCCATGCTTGTGATATTCTGTGTAGTAAATCTCTTCAAAAGAGATTTCTGCACATGCAGCCTCTGGCTTTCTTTCTAACATGTTCTCTTGAATACTCATTCAAACCTTTATCGATACTGTGCTATGAAACCTGCATTTTATAAGGTTAGTAATAATATTTCTACTATATACTCTAGGGACACATAATGACTCTCTTCTTATCCTACTGACAATACTTCCTACTGTGTCACACACCTTCCTTGACAGGCTTTTAGCACATCATGGTTGTAGATTTCTGCTGATAATAACTCTTCATTCTGTTTTGGACTGCTTCAGATTTTAAGCTTTAGTCACTTTCTCTACTCATTCACTTTCTGAATAATCGTCCTGCTTCATCTCTGTAAATATATTACTTATGTTTACTGCTCCAAAAACACATCTCAAATTTAACCATTCCTTTGAATTCTCTTTATGTTGCTTTTACCAGGTTCAAAACCAAATTCACAATTTTCATCTACCGTGACAACCCATTCTTGTTGGATGAAATCGTAAGTCCATTCTTAGCCATTCTTAGCTATTCTTATATATGAATCATACCTGAATCCACTGTCTACCAGCCATTACTCAACTCTTACTGCTACCTATACTAGAAGCATAAAAACCTCATGCTTCGATTATTATACTAGTCTCCTTATCTAAGTGTAATCCTTACCTTCGTCCTGCTTCTACTATTGATTTTTTAGGCAAAAAGCAAACTTACAGAAATTGAAAATAAGCTTTCACTTTTTTATGCAACTTTTCTATGAGCCAGAAAAGTCTTTTACTTACATGGTCACTTAGTACATCTTCAACCTTTATCCTTGTAATTCCATGTTATTTTCTCTGGTATCTTTGTTATGGCTTATACATCACTGGAATTCTTCCACTTTGGACATATGTCCTAAGTGTCCTCTGTATCAAAAAGGTTGCTCTTCTTAAAAACGATATTTGTATCCCAATGAGATTGGAGCCATTGAAAAGGCTGTAATTTGGCCTCAGTATGTGAAGGATAGAATTCATTCTACTTACATGTACTTAGCAGGAAGTATTGGTTTAACATCTTTGTCTGCCTTGGCAGTAGCCAGAACACCTGCTCTCATGAACTTCATGATGACTGGCTCTTGGGTGGCAATTGGTGCAACCTTTGCAGCCATGATTGGAGCTGGAATGCTCGTACAAGCAATATCATATGAGCAGAGCCCAGGCCCAAAGCATCTGGCTTGGATGGTGCATTCAGGTGTGATGGATGCAGTCGTGGCTCCTCTGACAATCATAGGGGGGCCTCTTCTCCTGAGAGCCACATGACACCCTGCCAGTATTGTGGGAGGCCTCTCTACTGTGGCCATGTGTGCACCTAGTGAGAAGTTTCTGAACATGGGAGCACCCCTGGGAGTGGGCCTGGGTCTTGTGTTTGTGTCTTCACTGGGATCTATGTTTCTTCCCCCTACCTCTGTGGCTGGTGCCACTTTGTACTAAGTGGCAATATATGGTGGATTAGTTCTTTTCAGCATGTTCCTTTTGCATGATACTCAGAAAGTAATCAAACATGCAGAAATAACACCCATGTATGGAGCTCAAAAGTATGATCCCATCAATTCGATGTTGACAATCTACATGGATACATTAAATATATTTATGAGAGTTGCAGCTATGCTAGCAACTGGAAGCAACAGAAAGAAATGAAGTGACCACTTGTGGTGTCTCTGCTTACTGATGTCTTGCTTGTTTAATAGGAGCAAATAGTCATTGCAGTTTGCACCATCAGAATTCCTGAGGTTTAGAAGATAACCTGTCACTATGTTTAAAATGTTCAGGAATGTGACCCTTCAGGCCTGCCTTTTCTTCCTAGAGAATAAATGTAATAGATGTCTTCCAAATAAGCAAAAAAAAAAAAAAAAAAAAAAAAAAAAAAAGGATATCTGTAGGTAAACTGCCTTACCTTAATGATGATTTTATCTAAGTACTATCATCTAAGTAGTCTATTCTAACAACACTGCTTAATATACATACACAATCTTACTGCAAAGTTTACTTGTTCCCTCCTGTCTTAAATTATTTCTTTCCTTATGCTTGGTTATTTTCCAAAATATCGTATACTTACTATAACTCTTGTAACTATTGCGTGCAGTCTGTCTCTTCTGCATGAATATAACAAAGAAATCTTCGGCTTTATTTTCATATCATTCTATTTTCAACCTCCTAGGCATCAATATAAGTGTCAGTTTCATACAGAGGCCCTCTATAAATGCTTGTAAACAGAACATATATGGGATAATATGAAATTATTATAACCATACCTTCTGTTGGTAACATATATAAAGGGCACGGAAGAAGGAAGCTTTTGTTGTTGTGGTTTGCTTTTTGCCTGCTTGCTCTCACCTTTCTAGAAAGTCCATCCCTTCAGTTGCATTTGAGCCTGCTTCTTCAGAATTCTGGAATATACGGAAGACCACCTGAGACATCCCCACCTTGTGAACCGAACAACTACTGGATTCTTGCGTTGGTAGATATCAAGTGTTGAACTAGCTGGACTACAGCCTGTAATCCATTCTAATAAACTCCCTTTATCTATAAACATACTCATTTTGTAAGTTCTGTTCATCTAGAGAACTCTGAATAATATAGCATGTCCTCTATCCTCATCAATATCTTGACTTCCTTGCTCATCTGCCTGAAGAAGTTATTACCTGGTTGTTTAGTATTTTTTTAAAAAAGATTTATTAACTTTTATGTGCATTGACTTTTTTGCCTGCATGCATGTCTCTGTGAGGGTGCCAGATCGTCTGGAACTGGCAGTGCAGAGAGTTCTGAGCTACAGTGTGGGTGCTGGGAATTAAAACCAGGTCCTCTGGAAGAGCAGCCAGTGTTTTTAACTGCTGAATCATCTCTCTAGCCCTTGTCTATAGTATTTTTTAAAAGCATATACATTTTTGATTTATCCAGTAATTTTTTTTGAAATAAAACCTCCCTGGACTTTGTTTTCTATTGCACATGTTGTGTGTGAGTAACCTTTGATAATATGCACAGACCTGTGGCCATTTGCATATCCAGGTCTACTCTCAGAATTTGTGGTTTTTCAGTGCATTGTTGTTAACTCTTTTGCTTTGGAGGTGGAAGCAGTTACTTCTGGATAGACATTTCTTTCTATTAAATAATCTTCTTTCTGGAAAAATGTGAAAAGAGTCTTAGGCTTTTCCTATTTTTCCCCGCAGCTTCTGAAACTCATGTATTGACTAGGACCTAGATATCGATAGTTGATGTCCCGAATTTGGCTATCTTGTTTAACATAGGGAAACTATTTTAAAAATAATAGCATTGAAGGTATAGAAAGAGACCTTTAAAATCACGTGTCAAGGTTTTTTGTTTTTGTTCTTGTTTTGTTTTGATTTTTCTTTTCTTTGTTTTTTTTTTTTTTTTTTTTTTTTTTTTTTTTTTTTTTTTTTCTGACAGGTTTTCTCTGTGTAGCCCTAGCTGTCCTGGAACTCACTCTGTAGAACAGGCTGTCCTCGAACTCAGAAATCTGCCTGCCTCTGCCCCCCAAGTGCTGGGATTAAAGGCATGCACCACCACTGCCCAACATGTCAAGGTTAAAAGATGGCTCAGCAGTTAAGAATACTGACTGCCCTTCCAGAGGACCTATGATCAATTCCTAGCACCCATATTATCCAATGTTCTCTTCTGATCTCTACTAGAAGCAGACAGATGTGGCACACAGATAGTCATGCAGTCAGAATATCCATACACCTAAAATAAACACATCAACAAATTAAAAAAAAATGTGTTATAGGTATTACAGCTGCATACAGATTGGATCAACTTACATTTTTTTAATATATGGGAAAATGGTAGGAAATTAATTAAAAAAACACAAGATTCAGCACTCCCACCCCCTATGTAGTGATACAGTGTTTTACATAATGATGATCTAGGACGTCATCGATCAGCAGCTCCTTGCCAGACACAGATACTCTGGAATATGCTATGGTATTATGTTTTGGTAGGCTAGAAAATGCATTTTTAATATAAGATATTTTCATCATCAATCTAGGGTCTTCTGTGTAGTAACTTACGTAGTTATTGGAGTTAGTATCATTTTTACACTGAATATCGGCAGCTAAGTCTTTAAAAAGAAAGCCAAGTAGCAAATAAGGAAATAAAATTATATGGCTACATATATTCAAATAGCTAAGGAAATTGCCTTATGGCTATAGATTCCTCAGTATTATCTTTTTTTGTGTTTTCAATTTGTTGATTTATTTTGCCTACCAAATTTCACAAAACAATATGAAGACATCAAAAATATTCATTTTTTTTACATTAAGTCCCATCTCAAAAGATTTTTTTTTAAATTTTTATTCACACATTTCATCCATGAATAGATTTTAAGCCAATTAAAAAAAAGCATATTATAGACAATCTAATAAACTCTGGCTAGTTAATCAGAAGCAGGGGGTTCAGTCTGTGAATTCATGCTGCTATAGATTGAGATATTCCACCCATTTTTTTCTTTTTCTTTTTTTTATGAAAGAGCAAAAAGAAGGTTTCATTAAATTTCAAAGGCCTGTCTGTGTCCAGCCATCAATGTGCTATTATTACACTTAATGTCTCATTCCTCACAAGGGAATTTTTTTTCTCTTTTTAAATCCCTTGTCACTTTCCAAATCATCATTTTCAGAATCTACCAATCAAAGGAAATTGTGATTCTTTGAGCCTCTCAGCTGTACTCTTTGTAACCATGGAAACCAGCCAAACTGTTGCCAAGGTTACCTTCCTGAAGCTATCATTGCCTTCTCATTATCACTTTTTTCTAAGATTAATAAACCCATTGATGCTTTAAAATAAATAATGCTCTAATTTTGTATAATTTATAGACTATAAGATGATTTCTTTATTTTCTTCCATTTAAAATTAAATATAACAGTGTGTGCAGCTCAAAGTGAAGGAACAGGCACTCATGGGGTGACATTTTGGGCAATTGATTGTCTGACAAGAGAATTAATTAGACCTTAGTGCTGAGAATGGTTTCCCTTTAGTGAACAATTTAGAGCTTAAGGTTATTTGTCCTTTATTTTCTTTCCTTCATATGACTTCATTTTGCAGTATTATATGTCATCATACTATAAATCTTTTATTGGTTTTCAATTTTTAAATGAATGTATGGTTGGGACACAGAGGATTTCCTTTAGATAAACAATAAAGGATGTGTTTATACAAACCATAAAGTCATAAATGTAATTGTATATTTTTATATTTTTTAAAATGTAGGCACATGAAGTATTACATGGATAATCTAATACTGTTGAGATAATATATACTATTTAAACAAATAAATGAAGAATCAAATTACAGCCAAATTATAATTTTTTCAGTTACTTATAATATTTACATATACAAATTTTACAATATCTTTGATCTCCTAATCAGGTACATAGTTTCAAAATATCTTTACATACATCTGTTATCTACCCAAGAGATACAGACAATGGCCCAGTATTGGGGTTGGTTATGACGTAGTTTTGTAGTATTTCTATGGTTAAACAGTGATGTCTTGAGCAGTGGGAATAAACTTAAAGTCACTGTTTCTATTTTTTTGCATTTGGGAGTGATGTTTTTCACAGCAAAAAGGTTATTTCTCCCTCCTAGTTGAAGATGTACGGAAACAAAATGATGACTTTTTTTGTGAGGATTTCCTCCCCATAAATTCCTCCTTTTAGATGGACCAATTGCTCCCTTTGTCCTAGGTGGGAGGCATACAACAGTGAAACGGAGGTTGTGAATATGAAACATAAGCCCTGGAAAGGAAATTTGGTGCCATGCCTGGGGGGAGGGTATACTGAGAGCTGCCACCAGGACTCAGAAAACTGGGGATGCTTATTACAAAGTGGTTGCTTATAAACAAGGGAGTTCTGATACTAGAAAGATTAACTTGCACCCCAAAAGCCAGCATCTTAGCAAAGAGAATGTCGATTACCATATGGTGCAGAAGAAGATTGGCTTCCTGGAGAGGGTGAAGGGGCGAGGATCACTATAGACAGTATACACATCTACTGTGTCCCACTGTTCTCTACTTCCTGTCTTCTGGTACCTGTAACTTGATGGACGAAGCCCCAGAACATGAAGAAAAGGAGATACCTTGTCTGGTTGTTTGGAAGGGGTAGGTAGGTTTTAGGGACAGAGAAGACATTTCTCTGTCTTTTTTTTCTTCATTTTTGTGTGTATGCGGTGTGTATGTGTGCAAGTAGGTATGATGCATGTGTGTGTGCACATACTTTTATATGTGTGAATGTCAGTAAGAACATGTCAGCACAAGCTGTAGATCAGAGGATGGCTTCAAGAACTTCGATGTTGGCCCCTTGGTGTCAATCTTCACTTTCCACCTTTCTCAAGACAGTCTCTTGTCCTGGGGCATCTCTGGATTCTTCGGTCCTTGTGTCCCATCTCTTGGTAGGAGCACTGCAGTTACAGGTGTTTACTCTACACAGGACCAGAGCAGGCATCTTCATGGGGTCTGAGGGTTTCAAACTCAGGTCCTATATTGTATGGCAAGTGCTTTACACAAAGCCACCTCCTCATGCCCAGGAAAACTGTTCTTATGTTATTGAACTAAAAACTTTTAACTGTCAAAAAGATCATCATAATTAACATGCAATTCTGCCTCATCCACAGCATGACTAACCCCCCCCCCCCATCCACAGCATGACTAACTCCCTCCCCACCTCCTTATTCATGACAATGCTGGAAAGTACACAGCCTGAAAGGGCAGCCTCAAGGGTGACCCAGATTCTGAAACTGCCTGTATGTCTGTAGTATCTCTTAGTTACATACTGTGTTGAAGAGCAAAATGAAGGTTCTGTGGGCTTAAATCTCATTTCTTTGGAAGCACACTGATAGAATTCAGAAGGAGGGAACTGACCCCAAAGTGAGCCGGGAGTCTCAAACTCCAGCTCTGAGCATTATTAGATTTTTTTTTTTTAAGCTTGGCTCTGGGATTTGTAAACACTGAGCTGGGAATTCGTAACAAAAGTAGTCTAAAGACTTTTTTTTTTCCTTCTGTGAAATAAGCCAGGAAGTAGCTGTCAAGTGTTGTGATTGGAGACAGACACAGGAAGGAACATTTACAGGCCTGGCTATCTTCTTTTCTTCTTTTCTTTTCTTTTCTTTTCTTTTTTCTATTGGATATTTTATGTATTTACATTTCAAGTGTTATCCCCTTTCCTGGTTTTCCCTCCAGAACCCTCTTCTCCCATCCCCCCTCCCCCTGCTTCTATAAGGGTCCTCTCCCTCCCACCCACCCACTTCCACCTCACCACCCTGGCATTCCCCTACACTGGGGCTTCCAGCCCTCACAAGACCAAGGACCTCTTTTCCCATTGATGCTCGACAAGGTTCTCCTCTGCTGCATATGCAGCGGAGCCATGGGTTCCTTCATGTGTACTCTTTGGTTGGTGGTTTAGTTCTTGAGAATTCTGGGAAGTCTGGTTGGTTGATATTGTTGTTCTTCCTATGGGGTCAGGCCTGGACTATATTGCATCAGATTTTGCTATAGTAAGGGATTAGTGATCCACTTATCTTGATTTAGCTAATAATGGCAAAATAAGGTATTTTTCTCTATTTTATGAATAATATGTATTATTTCCCATGACACTTGGTAGCAGCCGTGTCCGTTGGAGACTATTCAATAGAAAGTGGACCATAAAATAACACAAGTTAGGAGAGAAAAGAAATATGGAGACTCAGTGGATATACTTCCAAATGTGTCCTATTAAGTCTCCTGCTCCAAGAAAAATCTGTGAGCTCTGTGCACTAGCAACAGAGCAAGAAAGAAGGTCCGAGTGGGGCTCAGCAGCTAAGGCTTGGGACTCTGTGTTTTTCAGATAAAGAAAGTTGATTTCATCGGCTTTACATAATTCCTAAGGCAAGTGTCCCGAAAGACTGAAAGGCACACGATTTATATCTCAGGATTCACTCAGGGTTTCTCCTAAATTGTCAATGGCACAGAGCTTTCTGACCTTCCAACTACGAACTACGAACTACGTAGACACATGACAAAGCAATCAGCTTGTCAAAACAGACAAAGAGGACCTAGCGTCATTTATGAACTTGTTCACAGCCAGAATAGTAAGCAAATAGGTGGTGGATGCAAGCTGTTCTTTAAGAGAGTGAAAGGGAGAAAGAGTAGCCGACGATCTCCAAAGCCAGAGACCATTTTCATGATACTTCTTCGGGCTTGCCGTTTCTGTCTTCTGAATGCCCTTGTTGGGCTCCTCGCTTCTGCTCATCAAGAGAACCGCATCGAGGAACTTTTAAGCAATTACGATCTCTTCACGTACAGTATGAGTACTGTGTTTTGAAGCAGATGCTGTGTTTATAAGCATTCGGTATTTCTCCAAGCCCCTGACAGTGAGAAACCTGACGATTCATTTACAGAAAAAGCCTGGGCCATTCTGCCACCTGAACACTGAAAGAGAAAGGGCAGTACATGACAAAACAGCTTCAGCTTTTGTGCGTAACTGAAGAGTGATTATGAAAGTGGATTCCAGGGGATCTGATGGAGCCCACCATGCCCTCCCCACCCAAGTCTATTGGTTTAAGGATTAAAAAAAAAAAACCAACACTAGAGACTTCTCAGTTTTTAAAATTGCTATACATATCAAACACATGGATTTTTATCCATTTTTTTCTTTGCGGCTTTAATGTAGTTATGGTGGCATGAAGTAGCGGACAAGAACACACAGAAAGAAACCAATTACTTAGATAGAAACAAAATAATAGAAGGGGCTAAAAAGGGTGAAAATGGAAGTAGAGTTTGGCACCCAGTATTTCTAGGTGAGAAAATTTGGAATGAGAGTTTATATATGACCAGTGTTTAATTTTTCCTTTATGTTTTATTATTATTTTTATCCAAGAAGGATTTTCAAAAGAGCTCACTAGCCTCAGAATGGTAGTTTAAGTAAAATAATCAACAAACGTGGCTGCTGCTGTGGGATGGAAAGGGGGCACTTCGATTCATCTCCTCACCTTCAAGCTTCTTTAATGGAGAATTAGATGAACGTAGCCGGGAGGAGAGTCTACAGAGAACAGTAGTATCTATTGTAATATTTAATTGACTTCCCCTTCTGGAGAGGAAGTTCTTAAATCTACGGGAACGCTTTGTGCAGTTTAGTATCACTTGAAAGAAAACCTGAAGCGCCAGTCTCTCGCCTTTGTGTCCCTGTCCCAGCCCCTTTGTCTCTTTCATTTCAAAAGCAGCTTCCTAAAATATATGTCAATATTTGCCTTTCCTGCGTCCCATCCCCACCTGCCACCCATTCACTCTGTGGAGAAGTGACCTCAGGCTTCCACTCAGCGATTCAGAGGCCTAGCCTTCTCACTTTGCTGTTTCCAAGGTAACAGAATCCTCTGCTTGCCAAAACCAAATGTGCTTTGAAATCCTGATTCCTGTGGCCTCTCCCCGCCCTTGACTGTTGACAAGTCCTTTGTTTTAAAACAGTTTTTTTTCTTTCTTTTTTTGTCTTTTTTTTTCTTTTTTTGGCATATTTGACATTGTTTCCTCCTGGTTTTCCTTTCCTGACTTCTAATTGTGATGTTTACTTCTTGTGTTCATCTTTGATGTCCTTTTTAATTCTGTCAATAAATATTCTCTCCTGGAAGAGTCTAATTTACATGATGCTTTAATTTTGACCCTCCTCCAAGTCATAATATGAATCCATAACCCCTCGTTTTGAGATTTGTATAAAATGCTTATTAAAATGAATAAGTAATTATCTGTATCAATCATTAATAGTTTATAAGTTTCAGGCATACAAAACACCTCCTCAGTGTATATTAGTATCTTCAACAGTAACAATTTCATGATAAATTTTATTTTCAAGTAATATTAATATCTGTTTTGTTCCTGTCTAAGGGTCAGTTGTAAATCTGGTCAGAGATCTTAGACTCTAATGCAAAATAGTCACGGGCTTCTAGAAACTGCTCTTACAAGGGATTTCTCATACAGATCCCTCTCTGTGTGGTTTGTAATGTGTGGTGTTTGTATGTGTATGTGTGCTGTGTATATGTGTGTGTGGTATGTGTTGTGTATATGGTGTGTATATATGTTGTGTTGTGTATGTATGTGTGTATATGTGTGTGATG
This sequence comes from Mastomys coucha, assembly GCF_008632895.1. NCBI lineage: Eukaryota > Metazoa > Chordata > Mammalia > Rodentia > Muridae > Mastomys > Mastomys coucha. The sequence continues at coordinate 85,912,808 of NW_022196906.1, read as the reverse complement.
TGTGTGTATGTATGTGCCTGTGATGTGTATATGGTATGTATATGGTGTATGTGTGTGTGTGTGTGTGTGTGTGTGTGTGTGTGTATGTATGTTCTGGAGTGTATGTATGTGGTATGGTGTGTGTGTATGTATGTTCTGTAGTGTGTGTATGTGATATGGTGTATGGGTGTATGCTTATGTGGTATGTGGTAGATATGTGTGTGGTATGTGAATGGTGTACTTGTATAGCTGTGTGTGATGTGTGTATGTTTATATGGTATATGTATGTGTGATGTTTTTGTGTATCTGTATGTATTGTGTATGGTATGGGATGTGTGTGTCCTGTGTTTGGTATATGGTGTTCGTGTAAGTGTGCATGTGTGTATGTGTGTGTGGCTTGATGTGTGGAATGGGATGTGTACTGTATATGTGGTGTATGGTATATGTGTATGGGTGTTGTGGTGTGTATGTATGTGTGTATATGTGTGTGATGTGTGTGTATGTATGTGCCTGTGATGTGGATTAAATGTGTGTTGTGTGTGTAGTATATGGGGTATGTTTGGTGATGGTATGTGTAATATGCTTATATGAGGATATTCATGTATATATGTGTGTGTGGTGTGTATGGTTTGTGGTTTGTGTGTGACATATGGTATGTGTGGGAGGGATTGCGTGGTATATGATGTGTTAGAATTGAGGCTTGCATCTGAAAACAGAACACTAGGCTTAAAACAATTCCTCGTGTAAGAGGTTTATTGGGAGGGAGAGGGACGAGGTGGCAGCAGAAAGAGAAGTGGGGAAGAGAGAGAGAGAGAAAGCAAGGAAGAGAGAGAGAGAGAGAGGGAGGGAGGGGTGTTCCTCTTATATATATGGATGGTGACATCCAAATCATTTATTTGATAACGTTGCCCTATGTAGGTATACCAGGTAAGTTACTGATTGTATTGAATATAATTTTTATTTGTGCCAAGATACGGGTATGTGTCTATGGTGTTTTATACAAAAATTTAAGGCAGAAGCCTGTAGTTTTTAATCAGGCTTTCAGAATGGCCTGTCTCATAAAAATGTTGAGAACTCTAGGGTTAGTGTTATTTGTCTGCAATACATTTTACAATATGAATTAAAATTAAAACATTGACATACAAGCCAAAAGAAAGTAGTTGGTTCTGAAATTCACATTGCAATGAAATGAACGTTTTCTCACACTAACCCCAAAGGGCATTTCTATTTGTGTTGAGTAGACTTTCTCCAGCTTTGGAGAGTAGCTATGGCCCATGACAACACAATCCACAACACACTTGATATTGCCAATTAGGGTGCGTTGCTAATTGCAGTAGTATTTCTGGTGACCTGGACATGTGCTCAATAGATGGAGAAATGTGCACCTCAACTCACTTCAGCTAGGTCAGGAGACATCTGCCAGATGGTTACAGCTTTCAGCAACGATTAAACTGGATCACAGTTGAACAAATGACTTACATACACAATATATGAAAACGTATTTGGAAATCTCTACTATACCCATGGAGATTAATCTTAATGAAAAACCACATTAATCCACCTCATGCATTGTAACTGATCTAAAATGGGAAATTTCTTCTCATTTTTAAAAAAATGGCTTTATCTATTTTCACTTGATGCTGACAAAACAACTGGGAAATTTATTGACATAAGACTGTCTTGTCTGTTAGGACACCAAATTAATTTCAATTCCCCGAGGTATCTTATTTTAATTAACAAATCTATGCTTCTGTTCTATTAATTAGTATGCAGAAAGAGTAAGCCTGAGATGAGTTTATTTCTAACAAAGCATTTATCTTCTACAATAATAAAAAAGGCATTAGCAGTCCCAATCAAATTTTCTTTATACATTTAATAATAGTCATGAAATTCTACCCAGAAATGCAGTGTAAGCACTGTCATTTTAATGAAAAGCTTAATTCTGGGTTTGCTGTATGTCAAATGCTTCATTATTAAGGTACTGGATACCTAATGCTGATTTTTCAAGATTTATTAATGAGCACAAGTTCTTTTACTAAGTTAAATTTGTAGACTTTATGTTGGTTATAAACCTTATACTTCTTCCACATCTCTATGTTTTCCTGATATACCATCTAACGAAACTAGAAAGCAACGTGGTAGTTCTTGCAAATATCTCTCAGTTCTGACACAACTTGCAATTTATGCGCAGCTGTGAATTTTCCCTGAAACTGCCATTAATAGGGGTGCTTTTTCTTACATTTTCAATCTTAAGAACATGCCAAATCTTCTGGGAGGAGCTAGCAAGATGGCTCAGCTTATAAAGATGTTTGCCACCAGATCTGACCATCTGAGTTCCACATCTTGGACCCACATGCAGGAGAAGGGGAGATCTGACTCCTGCAAGCTTTTCCACTGACAGCTATGGGGCACATGTGTATGAGCATGCACATGAGCACACAATAAACATATAATAAATGGTGTTTAAAATATTTTAAGCAATAACATAGTTAGCCGAAGTGGAAATGTCCAGCGATTTCAAATAATGTTGTCTTGTATCTAGCCACAAAAAAATTTACAAGTGGGTTGATAGTAAAGGAGGCATTCTTTGATCACCCAAGAGACATTATTCCAACACTCCCAATTTTGCAATTGACCGTTTGTCGGCGGCATTCTTATGATGAAAAGCACTGTAGAATTATCCTTAAACAAAACACTGCTAGACGGTTGATATTAAAGCAAAAATATTACAAATTTGTATATGGCTACTTGCTTAGAGTCTATCATAGTTGCGACCTGTACTGTTACCTGATGACGGACAAGAGAGGCAGCTGATTAATGTTTTAGGTTTTTGCAAGGCGAGAGATAATCCAGGCTATTACGGAGGTCTTCATAAGACTGGCTAGAAAACAGATTTCCACAAATCTTACTGACATAATTAAAACTAGTAAGAGATGACGATATGTTGGGTAATGCAGGCATACTCAATGAGAAGAACGGAATGCTTCAGAAGTAATGTTCCACTAACCAAGGTGGAAAGCAACTATCTTCATCTGTCAGTCAATGGCAAGCAGCCATCTGTCAAAGCTGATTTGTGATGGAATAGCATATATTTTATTTTGAATATGACTTTTTCTCACAAGTAGGACCTGTCAAGAACTGACACAACACCAGAGCATGTGGAAAGCACCTGTAGGCTCCTCAGCTGCCCGCCTTCCCCACACCATTACACTTCACATGGTTCCATTCCCTTGAAAAGTAGGTGCAGCTCCTCATTCACACTCTGTAGTGAAAACATTGGAACTGTTTAAGCTAGAAAGGCATAGCAGCCCCTGGAAAATTGTTTGAGGATGTAAATAACCCTTCATCTTAACTTTTCGATCACCCAGGGAGTAACTACCATGGATTGACACTACTTGATCTTGAACCATGTTAATTCGCATCAACATGCTCTTCAATAGTGTACATTTTAGATGTCAATAGCATTTACCTTATAATGTTAGGTCAAATTAATGTGAAAGAACATGACCATGCTTATAGAAAAAGATAATCTCCAAAGGGATTCAGTATTCAAAGGAGAGAGTAAACGTGATTCTTCTTGGTCACAAAATTTCAGTCTTTGCATTGACCTCAAACAAGTGTATTCAAGTAGCATCATTGCTAAGTTTTCAGGCTGTCATCTGCTAGAGAATAGCAGAGTATTGGCTTTGAATTCTCATACAAATTGAAAGAGTTAATGATGATTTTATTTATGAAAGCCACAGAAGAAGAAGGTTCGTTCAGAGACTTGAATCAGAGGGCAAGCCTAGAGACACTTGTTACTTCATAACAGGGAATAAACCTCCATCATTTCTCCAGAAGGAAACCTGTTCTTTTCCCTGGAAGACAACCTATCTATCAGATCTATTTACAATAAAATCCCTAATACAGAAAGTTCTGGATACTGAGGATTTTACTCAGTAGTAAAGCACTGAGCTATTTTACAGGAGGCCATGGGTTCAAATACAACACCACACACAAATGTTAGACACACACATACACACCACACACACACACCAACACATGCCCGTGCACACAAACACATAAACAAAAGCCACCAGTTCTACTGTCAATAGAATACTCAAATATGTTAAAGAAATATGGAAAGTTGTTTTTCTTTTTTGTTGTTTTGTCTCTTTTCATTTCTGATTTTATTAATTTGGATACTGTCTCTGTGCTCTCTAGTTAGTCTGGCTAAGGGTTTATCTGTCTTGTCGATTTTCTCAGAGAACCAGCTCCTGGTTTTGTGGATTCTTTGTATAGTTCTTTTTGTTTCTTTTTGGTTGATTTCAGGTCTGAGTTCATTTCTTACCTTGTTCTAGAGCTTTCAGGTATGCTGTTAAACTGCTAGTGTAAGCTCTCTTCAGTTTCTTTTTGGAGGCACTTAGAATTATGAGTTTTCTTCTTACCACTGCTTTCATTGTGTCCAGTAAGTTTTGGTATGATGTGTCTTCATTTTCATTAAATTTTAAAAAGCCTTTAATTTTTTTCTTTATTTCTTCCTTGACCAAGTTATCATTGAGTATAATGTTGTTCAGCTTCCAAGTGTATGTATGTTTTCTATTGTTTTTGTTGGTATTTAAGACCAGCCTGATCTGATAGGGTGCATGGATTATTTCAGTCTTCTTGTATCAGTTGAGGCCTATTTTGTGATCAATTATATAGTTAATTTTGGAGAAGGTATCATGAGGTGCTGAAAAGAAGGTATATTCTTTTGCTTTAGGATGAAATGTTCTATAAATATCTGTTAGATCCATTTGGTTAATAACTTCTGTTATTTTCACTATATCTCTGTTTAGTTTCTATTTCCATGATCTGTCCATTGATGAGAGTGGTGTGTTGAAGTATCCCAGTATTATTGTGTGTGGTGTAATGTGTGCTTTGAGCTTTAGTAAAGTTTATTTTATGAATGTGGGTACCCTTGCACTTGGAGCATAGATGTTTAGAATTGAGAGTTCAGCTTGGCAGATTTTCCCTTTTACCAGTATGAAATGTCCTTCCTTATCTTTTTTGATGACTTTTGGTTGGAAGTCGATTTTACTTGATATTAGTGTGGCTACTCCAGTTTGTTTCCTGGGACCATTTGCTTGGAGAATTGTTTTCCAGCCTTTTATTCTGAGGTAGTGTCTGTCTTTGTTACTGAGGTGGGTTTCCTGTATCCAGTCTGTTAGTCTACGTCTTTTTATTGGGAAAACGAATCCATTGATATTGATATTAAGAGATATTAAGGAAAAATGATTGTTGCTTCCTGTTATTTTTGTTGTTAGACGTGGAATTATGTTTGTGTGGCTATCTTCTTTTATATTTGTTAAAAGATTACTTTCTTGCTTTTTCTAGCATTCTCCTACACTGGAACATTGAGCCATCCCAGGACCAAGGGCCTCTCCTCCCACTGATGTCCAACAAGGCCATCCTTTGTCACATATGTGGCTGGAGCCATGGGTCCCTCCATGTGTATTCTTTGGTTGGTGGTCCATTCCTTGGAGCTCCAGGAGGTCTGGCCTGTTGAAACTGTTGCTCCCTCTATGGGGTTGCAACCCCCCTCAGCTCCTTCAGTCCCTTCTCCAACTCTTCCACTCAGGACTCCTGAGCTCAGTTTAATGGTTGGCTGTGAGCTTCATTCTCTGTATTTGTCAGGCTCTGGAAGAGCCTCTCAGGAGACAGCTATATCAGGCTTCTATCAGCAAGCACTTCCCAGAATCCACAATAGTGTCTGGGTTTGGAGATTGAATGTCATGGATCCCCAAGTAGGCCAGTCTCTGGATGGTCTTTCCTTCAGTCTACAGAAATTTCTTAATGACACTGGCTAATGCTGGAAAACAAAGTCACTCTCTGAAAACTGACCAGGCTATTGCAGAGGACAACATCCATACAGCTCAATAAATGTAGAGAGGTCGAGCTGGTGCCTACATGGAGTCTTGACCCTACGTTCTAACCTTTTTTTCTTTTTTCTTTTTGCAGGAGATAGTACTCGGCAGCTTATGGAAAGAGGAATCTGGACACCAACTCAACCACAAAAAACTTGCCCTGCATGCAACATGTCAACAAATGTTTGGATTGACTTGACGGCTACAGGACAAGAGGAAACTCATGCTCTACACTGCTTGGATGCCCTGGAACTGAAGACTGGATAGCCCAGAAATCTTGGATTGGTGCCCTGTTCAGTACTCATCAAAAAGGCTTCTTCCTCAGCAGATGGGAATGTGTTCAAAGACCCTCAGCTAGACATTATGCAGAATCTACATTGGAAGTCTCCATTGGGTTCATCCTTTCAGAGATTGGGAAACCCTATGGAAGAGGGGGAGGAAAGATTGCAGGAGTTACAGAGAATGGAGGATACCAGGGAAACATCTACCTATATTTTATGGCTGTTAGTTTCATGTTCTTGTGCAACTCCTAACAGTGGGAGAGTGGTGTTTCTGAGTGTTAACAGTGGTGGAATGGTGTTTCTGAGTGTTAACAGCAGTAGAGTGGTGTTTCTGAGTGTTAACAGTGGTAGAATGGTGTTTCTGAGTGTTAACAGTGGGAGAGTGGTGTTTCTGAGTGTTAACAGTGGTGGAGTGGTGTTTCTGAGTGTTACCAGTGGTAGAGTGGTGTTTCTGAGTGTTAACAGTGGTGGAGTGGTGTTTCTGAGTGTTTTGCCTGTACAGTGGTAGAATGGTGTTTCTGAGTGCTTTGTCTCCTCCTGAGACTCTTTTCTTTCCATTGGATTGACTTGTCCAGCCACCATTATGCCTTGTCTTATTATATCTTGTCTTGTTCTGTTTGGTTATCATCTCTTGGAGGCCTGCTCTTTTTTGGAAAAGGAGAGGGAGTGGATCTGGGGGGAGAGGGGAGGAGGGGAGCTGGAAGGAGTGGAGGGAGAAGAAATTATGGTTGGAATGTATTGTATGAGAGAAGAATCTATTTTCAATAACAATAAAATTTAAAAAAGAAAAGAAAAATGAATTCTATTATACATATTTGAGGATCTCAAAAACCATTTATGAGATACAGAAGACAAAGAGATGGTTAGCATAATGAAGTGAACTCAAGGAAAGGTTGAGTAACTGCTATGAAATACTTGCAAAGAATAATTAAATAACCCTCGTTATAATACACTAAACCAAATTATGTTAAATTAATGAGTTATTTGTTTATATGCTTATTTTCATTTTTAATATTTATACTGAATAGAACTACTAAAATAAATTATGTAACTCAATGCCATACCACAGTATAAATATGTGTTCATGAATATTCATAAATTAAGAAGAGAGATTTTTCATAGTATAGCCATGTAGTGCTCAAAGTTTGCAATGGAGACAAACACTTACTATGTTTGGAGATTTTAGAGTTTTATGGAATAATATGTAAGGTGTAAATGAGAATTACTCTGGTGTGTTATATTGAATATAAATAAAATTATATTATATACATATTATATGTGAGATATACTTTGTCCTTCTCACTAATATCTGTGTATATTATATTATTAAATGACATAAATACCAAGTCCTGTGTATGTATAATTTGATGGATACAGAATAAATTTTGATGCACAAAACTTTTATGATCCTCTATCCACTGATTGGTGGAAAGTATACACAATCCACCCCCCACACACACATCACACACATACACATTGTTTTCCTTTGATTTTGTTTTTTGCAGTAGTATTTCTTCTGTGTACCCCTGGATGTCTCAGAACTTTCTTTGAATACTAGGGTGGCCTTGAACTCACAAAGATCTACCTGTCTCTGGCTCCTGAATGCTGGAATCAAAGGCATGCACCACTTCTGCCCAGTGGAGACACATATATTAAGTTTTAGTATTTCACGGCTCAGTTGTCCTATATGAAAATTGGATTTGTTGATATTCTCATGGATCTCTGACCTATAAGACAAGACTCTCAAGTTTTCATAAAGTTCTTTAACTTTTTACATTTATTCAATTATCTGTGTGTGCAGATGGTGCTCTGACTAGAGTGTAGAGGTTATGGAACAATTTGTGGCAACAGTTCTGTCTTTACATATTATGAGCAACAGTCTGTCTTTACATATTGAACTGAGGTAATCAGGCTTGGAGGCCCAAGGCATTAGCCACTGAGCCATCTCACCGGTCTATCAGAAAATTCTTAATTAGGTCTGTTTAAAAACAAACAAACAAGAAAACAAACAAAAAAACGCAAAACAACAAAAACCAAAAGAAAATGAACTTCTAGCACAAAACATCCTTATTTGAAGTAATTTGATTTTTAGAAATCACCTCTGACATTTGTGCAACAAAAACATATCTTCATTTTTTTTTAATGTTTTATAGAGGCTGGTTACAATGTCCAAACACCATTGTGTCATTGTGTTCTATCTGTTTGTTTTGTTTGTTTTTTTTTGTTTTGGGGGCTTAGGTGTCGAGATCTGACACATAAGTTGGACGAACATCAGAGCATCTATGAATAACTGATTGTGTTTTCGTTCCTCACCTGCGCTCACATAGTGAGATTCCTTGGACTATGAAGTTTGTGGAAGTCACTTTGCTTGCTCGGTGGCTAGTGACCAATATACATATTTGATATCCTTCCCAATCCACATCACTAACATTGTTAGAAGCTGTTACCTTTTCACCCAAATTGAAATTTTGTTCTAGCGATAAACTTTTTTTTTTTACATTCAGTGGTTTCCAATTCATCTTTTCTTCTTTTTTCTTTTTTTTTTAACTTTTGTTGCATTATCAGAAAAGTTACATGATTTCAATTTATCTGAATTTGTTAACATTTAAAAACATATTTTATTTAAATAGAAATGAATCACATCCTTGTTCCCCCTTTGCACCACTGCTCCTCCCATAGACCCCCTTCAATACCTATAATATAATTTTTGTCATATTCCTTAAAATTTATAAAATATTATAAAAATAA
>NW_022196906.1:85902313-85902660 GCF_008632895.1 Mastomys coucha | reverse complement strand
GTGTTCTTGTAGGGTCTGTATGACATCTGCCCAGGATCTTCTAACTTTCATAGTCTCTGGTGAGAAGTGTGCCATAATTCTTATAGGCCTGCCTTTATATGCTACTTGCCCTTTTTCTCTTAATGCTTTTAAAATTCTTTCCTTGTTTAGTACATTTAGTGTTTTGATTATTATGTGATGGGAGGAATTTCTTTTCTGGTCCAGACTATTTGGAGTTCTATAGGCTTCTTGTACGTTCATTGGCATCTCTTTCTTTAGGTTAGGGAAGTTTTCCTCTAAAATTTTGTTGAAGATATTTACTGGCCCATTACATTAGGAGTCTTCACTCTCTTCTATACCTATTATCC
>NW_022196906.1:85900624-85901316 GCF_008632895.1 Mastomys coucha | reverse complement strand
AGTGTTGGGACAGATGTTTGTTCATGCTTACCTCTGGTCCTGGGTGTGTCAGCACACCTCTGATCCTGAGTGTGTCAGAGTGCCTGGGAGTGGAGCTTCTCTGGGTGTTGTGGGAATGGCTGCGGAGCTTGCACCCAAGGTCTGCTCTGGACCCCAGCCTAGAAAGACCTGAAGGAACCCAAGTCACTGGGCTGGCGGAGTTCCTGTGTGCCTGGTCAAGCTCCCAATTCATCTTTTCAATTAAACATTTTATTTAAGCATTCAAACGTCAGTACATCAGTATGGTATTTACACAATCATCACTCATGCCCCCTCCACTTCTTCCCATGTCTTATCTTCTCTATTCTTTATGAAGTTCAAGTCCTATTCTTTCGTTATTACACACACACACACACACACACACACACAATCTACAGAGTCTGTATTGTTTTGCCCTTATATAAAGGTGTTTAGGCATGACCACTTTTTTTAAGGGTTGCACAACTTAGCATTGCACTGTGTACTTTATTTTTTAAATCATTTTATTAGATATTTTCTTTATTTACATTTCAAATGACATCTCCTTTCCTTGTTTCTCCTCCCAGGGGAAAAAGAAACCTGTTCCTTCCCTCCCTCACCCTGCTCACCCACCCTCTCCCACTTCCTGGCACTGGCATTCCCCTATACTGGGGCATAGAACCTTCACAGGGCCA
>NW_022196906.1:85898543-85900529 GCF_008632895.1 Mastomys coucha | reverse complement strand
TCCTCCCATTGATGACCAACTAGGCTATCCTCTGCTACATATGCAGCTGGAGCCATGAGTCCCACCATATGTGCTCTTTGGTTGGTGGTTTAGACCTTGGGAGCTGGGAGAGTACTGGTTAGTTCATATTGTTGTTTGTCCTAATGGGCTGCAAACCCTTCAGCTCCTTGGGAGGAATGATCACTTTTGATTGAATAGCTTATATAGGGAGTTTTCCTAGGGGAAAATAATGAATTGTCTGTGGTTCTTCATCTAGAGGTGGATGTGGGCTTTGTGAAATTTCTCCCATCCATGTTGGTGTGTCAACTGGTGTCGTCAATGAACATACCTTGTTTAGACAACCATAAGATTGAGATATCTTAGGTGGAGCATTTCTGCCATGTCTTGAAGAAACTATCTTGTACTGGGTGTCTAATGGAACCCTCCTTTTTAAAACAACTTGGAGAGAGAATTTTTTTGTTGTTGTTTTTTGCCTGACACTGGTGCTTTGTTCATTTATGGTTCATGGGGAGGAGAAACTGTCAACCTGTGTGATGGCATAACTTCACTTTGATTATATATATGTATGAACACAGATTTGTATATTAAGTGATATATATTACATGTATTTTCAATAAGCTTATAAAATAATGTGTTCAAACATCTTAGTGTTCCTTTCCCTCTCCCTTTGAATTTTCTGCCCATCCCCTTCCCAGCTAAGTCCTCCTATCCTCTCCCTTTCATTTCACCTGTGTCCTCCATCCTCCTTCCCACAGTTCCTTCTTCATGTTGCCCACCATTTTGCCTTTCTAATTTCCTGGCTCCTGCAGTTCTTCTATACTGCATACTCAAGCCTAATAATTCAGAGTTAGAATTTTCAAGTAAAAGAGAATATGCAGTGTTTGTATTTCTGGGTTTGGGTTGCTTCATTCTGTATAATATTTTCTAGTTTCATCAATTTAACTGAAAGTTTCATGATGTCATTTTTTTCTTTTTCTTTTTAAAAAGCATTGATTCTTCTTCTTCTTCTTCTTCTTCTTCTTCTTCTTCTTCTTCTTCTTCTTCTTCTTCTTTTCCTCTTCCTTCTCTTCCTCCTTCTTCTTGTTTAAAAAAGATTTATTTATTTTTATATTTTTGAATACATTGTCACTTCAGACACACCAGAAGAGGGCATCAGATCCCATTACACATGGTTGTGAGCCATCATGTGGTTGCTGGTAATTAAACTCAAAACCCCTGGAAAAGCAGTCAGTGCTCCTAACCACTGAGCCATCTCTGCAGCCCTTCATTTTTATATCTGAATTAATTTCCATTCTCTACATAATGCCATTTAAAAAATAATCTATTAACCAGTTGAAGAATAGCTAGATTGTTTCTGCTTCCTATCTATAGCTACCAGGGCAACAATCAGCATAGCCAAGCAAGCATGTCTGTTATAGAATATCCACATTTTTGCTAGATCTGCTTTTAAGCTTGTTCTTGTCTTTGTTATTTTGAGAATTCTCCACAGTAATTTATATGGTACTCGAAGCAATTTGAAATCCAATAAAATATAGTTAATGAGGGTCACACATTCTCATTCTAGCTAGCATTTTCTCTCAATTATTTTTTTTTAAAGATTTATTTTAGGTCTCACAAGTGGCAGGGCAGCCTGGTCAGGATCCTTTCTACATCAGACCACACCTAGGTGGGACAACAGATCCACAGCCCTCTCTGCGCCTTTTCCGAAAGTGGAAATCCTGTTTCCAGAGTGTGCTCTGACCCCAGGACTCAGGAGGGACAACTGATCCACAGCCATCTGCACCTGGGTTTTACCAGAGGAGAGCTGATCTCCCAGAAGTGCTGACACAGGCTTACAGACCCACAGAAAGAACAAGCTCTAGTCAGAGACAGCAAAAACATTTAACACCAGAGATCAACAGATGGCGAAAGGCAAACACAAGAATCTTTTTTTTTTTATTAGATATTTTCTTTATTTACATGTAAATTTCTCCATTCCCAGTTTCC
>NW_022196906.1:85864774-85893908 GCF_008632895.1 Mastomys coucha | reverse complement strand
AACTCAAGCAAATCAGAGGCCTTCCTCTACACAAAGGATAAACAGGGAGAGAAAGAAATTAGGGAAACGACTCCCTTCACAATAGTTACAAATAATATAAAATACCTTGTTGTAACTCTAACTAAGCAAGTAAAAGATCTCTTTGACAAGAACTTCAAGTCACTGAAGAAAGAAATTGAAGAAGATCTCAGAAGATGGAAAGATCTTCCATGCTCGTGGATTGGCAGGATTAATATAGTAAAAATGGCCATCTTACCAAAGGCCATCTACAGATTCAATGCAATCCGCATCAAAATTCCAACTCATTTCTTCACAGATTTAGAAAGAGCAATTTGCAAATTCATCTGGAACAAAAGACCCAGGATAGCCAAAACTATTCTCATCAATAAAGGAACCTCTGGTGGAATCACAATCCAAGGTTTTAAGCTGTATTGTAGAGCAATTGTGATAAAAACTGCATGGTATTGGTACAGTGACAAGCAGGTAGATCAATGGATCAGAATAGAAGACCCAGAAATGAACCCACACACCTATGGTCACTTGATCTTTGACAAAGGATCTAAAATCATACAGTAGAAAAAAGACAGCATTTTCAACAGATGGTGCTGGCTCAACTGGCAGCAAATCTATCCAATTCTATCTCCTTGTTCAAAGCTCAAGTCCAAGGGATCAGGGACCTCCACATCAAACCGGATACACTGAAACTAATAGAAAAGAAAGTGGAGAAGAATCTTGAGCACACAAGCACAGGGGAAAATTTCCTGAACAGAACGCCAATAACTTATGCTCTAAGATCAAGAATTGACAAATGGGACCTCATAAAGTTGCAAAGCTTCTGTAAGGCAAAAGACATTGTCAATAGGACAAAACGGCAACCAACAAATTGGGAAAAGATCTTTACTAATCCTGTATCTGATAGAGGACTAATATCCAATATATACAAAGAACTCAAGAAGTTAGAATCCAGAGAACCAAATAACCCTATTAAAAAATGGGGTACAGAGCTAAACAAAGAATTCTCAACTGAGTAATACCGAATGGCTGAGAAGCACCTAAAGAAATGTTCAACATCCTTAGTCTCCAGGAAATGCAAATCAAAACAACCCTGAGATTCCACCTTGAACCAGGTAGAATGACTAGGATAAAAAACTCAGGTGACAGCAGATGCTGAAGAGGTGTGGAGAAAGAGGAACACTCCTTCATTGGTGGTGGGATTGCAAACTGGTACAACCATTCTGGAAATCTGATTGGCAGAAATTGGACAATTTCTACCAGAAGACCCAGCTATACCACTCCTAGGTATATACCCAGAAGATGCTCCAACATGTAATAAGGACACATGCTCCACCATGTTCATAGCAGCCTTATTTATAATAATCAGAAACTGGAAACAACCCAGATGTCCCTCAACAGAGGAATGGATACAGTAAATGTGGTACAGCTACACATTGGAGTACTACTCAGCTATTAAAAACAATGAATTTGTGAAATTCTTGAGGAAATGGATGGACCTGGAGAATATCCTGAGTGAGGTAACCCAATCACAAAAGAACACACATGGTATGCACTCTCTGATAAGTGGTTATTAGCCCAGAATTTCGGAATACACGAAGTACAATCCACAAACCACAAGGAACTCAAGAAGAAGGAAGACCAAAATGTGGACACTTCATTCCTTCTTAAAAGAGGGAACAAAATACCCATGGAAGGAGTTGCAGAGACTAATTATCGAGCAGATACTAAAGAAGAACAATCCAGCCTGATACAGCTGTCTCCTGAGAGGCTCTGGCAGTGCCTGACTAATACAGAAGTAGAGGCTCACAGCCATCCATTGGACTGAGCACAGGGTCCCCAATGAAGGAGCTAGAGAAAGGACCAAAGGAGCTGTAGGGTTTGCAGCCCCTTAGGACAAACAACAATATGAAGTAACTAGTACCCTCAGAGCTCCCATGGACTAAACCACCAACTAAGGAGCACACATGGTGAGACTCATGGCTCCAGCAGCATGTGTATAGTAGAGGATGGCCAAGTCAGTCATCAATGGGAGGAGAGGCCCTTGGCCCTGTGAAAGTTCTGTGCCCCAGTGTAGGGGAATGCCAGGGACAGTAATCAGGAGAGGGTGGGATGGTGAGCAGGGGGAGGGGGGAGGGAACGGGGGTTTGTTCTTGTTGTTTTTTGTTTTTGGAGGGGAAACTGGGAAAGGAAAAATCATATGATATGTAAATAAAGAAAATACCTAAATAAAGTTAATCCTGAAAAAAAGATTTATTATTTTATATATGTGAGTACACTGTTGCTGTCTTCAGACACACCAGAAGAGGGAATCAGATCTCATTACAGATGATTGTGAGCCACCATGTGGTTGCTGGGAATTGAACTCAGGACCCTTGGGAGAGCAGATGGTGCTCTTAACCACTGAGCCATCTCTCCAGCCCTAATTTTTTTTTAGTTTAATTATTCTGACTGTGGTAAAATGAAATACCAAAGTAGTTTTAATTTGTATTTCTCTGAATGCGAAGGTGTTGAAAAAAAATCTAGAGATATTACTTAGCCTGTTTTATTTCTTCTGAAAACTCTGTTTAAAACTATGGTTTATTTAATTTAAATAGAATTATTTGTTGAGTTTTTTTTTGTTGTTGTTTTTGTTTTGTTTTGGTTTTGGTTCTTTGTACATACTGTATATTAATCTTCTAATGGAATAACAGAAGTATAGCCAGCAAAGATTCTTTCCAATTCTGGAGGCTCCCTTCTCAGGCCATAGATTGTTTCCTTTGTTGTACCGTATTTTTAAGGTTTGAATGGTCCCATTTGTTGGGTTTAATTTTTGAGTGAGTGAAGTGCTCTTCAGGAAATTCTTGCCTGCACCTATATCTTTTGGCCAACCAAGTACATTTTATCCTACAAATTTCAGTGTTTCAGACTATAGATTGAGGTATTTTATCCCTTTAAATTCTTGATTGGTTGGTTGTGTAGGGTGATAGTTACAGGTGCGATTTTATTCTTCTGTATTTGGATATCTGCTTTCTCAGCTCCATTTGCTGAAGATGCTGTCTTTTCTTCAGTGTTTGTTTTGCATACATTCTCTTTTGTTCCATTGATCTATATGTATGCTTTTGTGCCAGCACTGTTTGTTTGCCTGTTTCGTCTTTGTTGTGTTTAGTTAGATACTATAGCTCTGTAATATAAATATAAATTGAAACATGGTATGGTTATTTTTACATTATTCTTTCTATTCATTATTCTTTTTGTTCAGGATTGCGTTCAACCCTTAGGCTCTTTTGAACTTTCAGATAAACTTTACAATAGATTTTTATATTTCTGCGAAGAATATCATGGACATTTTGATGGGATTTCATTTGTTGTTATTCTGCATATCTGATTGAGGATTTGAGTCACGCTGGCTTTGTAGGAGTTTGGGATTACTGTTCCTATTTTTTTTTTTTTCCTTAGAATGACTTGATGATAACTGGTTGTAGTTCTGTTTAGAAAACCTGGTAAAATTCCACTTTAAATCCATTTGGATGAGTTGTTATTTTTCCCACTCTATAAGACTTTTTTCTCTCTTTCTTTCTTTGTCTTTCTTTCTTTCTTTCTTTCTTTCTTTCTTTCTTTCTTTCTTTCTTCCTCTCTCTCTCTCCCTCCCTCTCTCTTTTTCTTTCTTTCTCTTTAGTATAGAATAGAGTTTATTTAGGGCATGGGGAGGGGAGTTAAGAGGGTAGCAGAGGCAGAGAAAGGCAGAGAGAAGGAGAGAGTAGAGAAGTAGGGGATGGTCATGACCATGTGGAGAGAGTGGGAAGGGAATGGGGAGAAAGAGGGAACAAGGGGGCAAGAGGCAAGGTAGAGAAGCAGGAGTAAGAGCTCTTTTTCTTGTTTTAATACCCTCATTTGTTATGAGTGTGCTTAAGCTATAGACAACTTCTTTATTCGATTTGGTGATTTGGATGCATCAAGGAACTTGTCATTTGCTTTTAGATTTTTTTTTATACAGATTTTAAATATTCCATTGTAGCATCTTAAATTTCTTTGGTGTTTGTTGTAATGTTTCCCTTTCACCCTGTGATTTTATCAGTTTGTGTTTTCTTGATGTTTCTAAGGCTAATTTAGCTAAGTTAAGCTTTTATTTTATTGATTTTTGCCTTTTCTGTTCCTGCTACTTGCTTGTTTTTCTTCTCAACTACTGGATTGTGTTTGACTTGCTCTTGTTTTTCCAAACAATTGAGTTTCATGATTAAGTTGTTTATCTGTACTTTCTAATTTTGAAAGTAGGGTTTAGTGCCATATGTTTGCCTTTTAGAGCTGTGTTCCACAGGTTTCATGTGTCTTTTTATTTTATTTTTCTTCCCCCTGGTATTTAACAATTTTTTCTTGAATTCTTGAGGACATTTTGTTATTTGGCACTGTGTTCTTTAATCTCCATGACCTTGTATAATTTCTGGAGATTCTGTTGTTTATTTTAAGCTTTTTTTGCATCATATTGAGATAGGATATGTGTAGTTACCAGTTTTTTTCTTGTATTTTGAGATTTGTTTTGTATCTCAGTATATGTTCTATTTTAGAGAAACATTCATGGGCTGCTGAGTAGAATGGGTTTTATTTCTGGTCTTTGGGTGAAATATTTTATAGATAATGGTTAGATTCCTTTGATGCATGATTTCATTTAATAAAATGATACTCTTTTTATTATTTATTCAGAGGACCTTTCTATTAGAGAAAGTGAAATACTGAAATCACTATTATAGAATTGAAGTTAATCTGTGTCTTGTAGTCCTTTTTATATGCTTTTGATAAAACTGATTATGCTCCAGCAGTAGGGGTCTCAACCCTCTTGGGGTTGGTTTGATGGAGATAATTTTTTTTTAAATTTGAGGTTAATTATTTTTAATATTTGGGGTATAAAATTTTATTAAAATCTTAGACTTAACGTTAAATAACTCCACGAAACTTGGCTAGATAAAATGCATTTTGTCTAAGGAGTATATTCTATAGTCTGTGAACTTATTATTTCTTTTTTTAAAGTTTGTTTTGATTCTTTATGAGTTTCACGTCATGCACCCCAATCACACTCATCTCTCTGTCCTTTTGTATTCACCCCCTGCCTTTTCAAGCGCCCCCCACCCCAAGAAACCCCCTCAACCAGATCCAGCAATACTGTGCTTCTCCACTGAGGTGTGGGACCCACTCTCCCATCAGGCTCTCATCTTGGCTGTGCTCTGCTGCCCGGGCCACATGGCTGCTCATCTTGGTTGTGCTCTGCTGCCCAGGCCACGTGGTATCTGGTGGGATGCCTCTGGGTCGACATAGATTTTTTTATTCTATCTTTATCATGGAATTTTTCTTTTTCTTTGAATTAAGGTGGAAAGTGGCTAAAATAGTCTAGATTGGCTCACGTGTCCTTTTAGATCTTGGAGTACATTGCTTTAGGCTCTTCTGCCATTTAAAACTTCCATTGAGAATTCAGCTGTTATTTTGATTGAGTTTCCTTTGTATGAGACCATGGCTTCTTTTCTTGCAATTCTGAGTACCCATTCTTTGTTCTTTATATTAAGGTTTAGCCATACTATTCCACAGGGATTACTTTTCTGGTTTTGTCTATTTGGTGTTCTGTGTGCTTCTTCCATCCTGATGGATATATCTTTTCTTAATTTGGGGGTGTTTTCTTATCCTGTTGCACATGTAGTCTAGCTCATTAACACAGGATTCTTCTTCAACTATTTCAGACTTATTCTTTCATGTCCCATAGTCCTTTATATTCACAGCATGCGTGTTTTAAAGATTTATCATAATCTTTAATTAAGTGGTTCAACTATTCTGTTTTCAATTTCTGATATTCTGCCTTTTGCTGGACCCATTCTATTGTGAAGACTTCTGTGTCTTCTAAATAGGAATTTAAAATTTCAGTTCTATCTTCATTTCATCTTGATTTTTTTGTCGGTATTTCTATTTCTTTAGTGAATTCAATTTTGGCATCATGAATTTGCCTCCTTGGTTTTATTTAGTCCTGTGTTTGGGTTGCTGGACTTCAATCATGAGTTTATTACTATCCTCTTCTTATTCACTCCAGGGTTCTGGTGTTCATTCATCTTGTCTTTAAACTCCTTGAATTCTTTGATCTTTTTATAATTAATGTTTTAAATTCTTTGTATGGGGATTAACCTTGGTAATTCTCATTGAAGAATATTTTATAGGATTATTGGAGGGGGACTTTATTATTTAACTGTTAGTAATATCACCCACAAAGATTTTTCTTATGAAACCTGCTCAAGTTGTCAGGAGAATTTCTTATTTGCCCATCATAGGTGTTTCTACACACACACAATCAGTTCTCTACCAAGCCTAGAGCTATTTGTAATCTCAATGCTATGAACAGCTGTGGGGTCCAGAAGGCTTTCAGGAGAATTATTGCACCAGGCTAGTGTTTCGGGGAGTAGTTACGTATGATGTTAATTTAGTATTATTCTGGAGAGACTGCAGCTTGCTGTATTTAGATTGTATTCAGCAATATACAACTATATCAAGCACTAGTAAGTTTTAGATTGACTGTCAAAATGTAAAAGAAAAAAAAAAAAAAAAAAAAAAAAAAAAAAAAGAGAAAAGTCAAAAATCAAAAACCACATACACACAAAAACCTTTCACGTAAACTAAACCATTTGGTGTATCTTAATTGGTATAATTAACCATAAAATAAGATTTATATGTGGGAAGTTTTGCAAGTAGTCACTTTACAATAGGTAGGGAGATAATCATCTGTTTTATAGTTAAGAATTTTCTTTAGAGGCCCTTGGCCCTGCGAAGGTTCTGCATCCCAGTGTAGGGGAATGCCAAGGCCAATAAGTGGGAGAGGGTGGGGTGGCAAATAGGGGGAGGGGAGAGGCAATAGGGGTTTGTTCTTGTTGTTTTTTGGGTTTTGTGGCTTTTTTTTTAAGGGGAACCTGGGAAAGGAGAAATCATATGACATGTAAATAAAGAAAATATCTAATTTAAAAAAAGTGAAAAAAAAAAAAGAATTTTCTTTAAGGGGGGAAACACTCTCTAGTATGAGCTTATTTGCATTTTAATGGTGAAATGTCTCCATCTTGTGGCGAGATGGACTATCACACCTTCGACTCATAGTGTAATTTTGACCTTTAATTTGGTGCCTATAGTGAAGGTGTGGCTTCTACCCAGGTTGATAATTAATGAAATAGCAAATATTTAAGCTCGTTAATTCATGGTAGACCTTGAAGTAAATTTACATTTTTTTGGGGCCACGAATTAATTTTGATCTTTGTCTTCTGGAGGTCTGAATTTTTCCTTTTATTGAACAAATTATTCAAGTAATATAAACTTTTTAAAAAGTGTCTAGGGTTTAAGTGTGTGTGAGTCTGTGCATGTGTGTTCTTAGAGTGACTACAAGTTAAAATGCCCATTTATTT
Source organism: Mastomys coucha (assembly GCF_008632895.1). NCBI lineage: Eukaryota > Metazoa > Chordata > Mammalia > Rodentia > Muridae > Mastomys > Mastomys coucha. The sequence continues at coordinate 85,886,496 of NW_022196906.1, read as the reverse complement.
ATATGCAATTTGGAGATTATTTCTAATGCATGACCCCATTTTAAACAATAGATGGCATTAAGATGTCACGTTTTGTGTTTCCCCATAAAGCATGTATTTTGTTTCATAGTTTCAAAGTGTTGGTTTTCCTTCTTGAAAAGACACTTCTTGATATTCAAAATCATATTTGCTTAATTTTGAAACTACTGGTAGTTCATTCAATAGGTATTAAAAGAACTTCTTAAAGGAATAGTACTATTTTACCACTATTTGAATATGTGCTCATATTCCAAATGTGATAAAAATCTAAATGTAGTTATATCAATTAAAATGTTATTTTGAAAGACATGCTGCTGACTTGCTCATTATTTTAAAAGACATGTTCATTGAAATGAATTTTTGTTTCAATTTTCAATTATTTTAAGCAATTTCTACATTTTATTCTTCCATGAATGCTTTTCAGAATTAAACCTCAGATTTTTAGTTAAAATTTAGCTTAATGCAAAATCATGTAACCATGTGCTGCCTCTAAAAATCTAAGGATTTTAAATTTTAAACAACTTTAAACAATTATGGAACTCATTATTTTTAGTAACCTGATATTCTGAAATTAGAATTCCTTCAATGTACAACCTTTAGATACTTTCTACTTTCAAGATTTACATGAGGTTTAGATTTCAGATAGCTCATAGAGTAAAACTAACTTTCATAAATTGTTATTTGTAGGTAAATTGAAAAATGAATATTGAAGTATTAAAATATATTACTATATCTTAAGGCCTGCCCTAGTCAGGTAATTATTATCCTTCTGTATTTTTAATGCTATTTTAACAAAATGAAATTTGTGGTGAAAGAGATGTCAAACTCTACAAACCTGGACATTCTTTTCTTTTCTTTTTTCTTTCTTTTAAAGAACTTGTCACTAATGGGCTCTCCCTGTTGCTGTTGGGCTAGAGAAAGGCTTCTGGAACAAGGGTGTCCTACCCATTGCAAGGTGTTTAGCATCCCTGGACCTGGGCTCTTAGAATAAATAGTGAACCCTTCCCACTGATCCAATAAGGACAACCAGAAGGTTCCCAGTGTTTCTATTGGTATAACTTTAAAAGCTGTCATCTCTGAGAGGGATGAGTAGATGAGAAACTTTCAGTTTTAGAAAGGATAACTTTGTGTACAGAAGTATTTATGAATTTCAAGTTGTGTTTAGATAAGCTAATTGAAACCAAGTGATAAAGGAATTTGAGTAGTTGCCTTCAGGGCTGAACAGTATGGCCACTCTGTCCATGCACAGGATGCTGAAAGACAGAAACAAGGGAGCCAATTAGGAAACTGGAAGGAGTGACTTGTTTTGCTCACCAGTAACACTTGTTTTTCTTTCAGTAACATGACATTGCACTTCTAATAAATCTGTTGATGATGAAATTCAGTAGCTACATTGGACAGTTAGCAACTGAAAAGAAGCAAACATGATTGAAAAGCTGGGTTTGTTTTATTGTTGCTTGTTTGTCTTTTTGTTTTTGTTTTTGCCTTTGTTTATTTGTTTGCTTTTTGGTTTGGTTTTGGTTGAGACCAGATTTCTCTGTGTAGCTCTGACTGACTGTCCTGGAGTTTGCTTTGTAAGCAAAGTTGACCTCAAACTCAGAGGTGTTCTTACTTCTGCCTCCCAAGTGCCTGGGATTAGCCAGACACTATTATGTGCCACTATTGCCAGACAAAGAACTGATTCATAAAATGTGTGTGGGTCTAGTCTCTCTCTATCTCTCTCTGTATGTGTGTGTTCATGTATATATATATATATATATATGTGTATGCACATGTGTGTGTATGTGTGTGAAATTGTTTGTGAGCATGTGTGTGTGCTTGTGTGTATGTGCATGTGTACATGCATATGTGTGTATGAGTGCGTGTGTTTGTGTGTGTGCATGTGTGTGTGTGTCTGTGTGTTCAGGGTGTTCAAGAGTGCATCTGTGCCACAGAGCACATATGAAAGTGGAAGTACAGCTTTCTCACCTCGTTTGAGAGAACATCTCTTGTTCTTGTTATTTGCTCTTGCACATACCAGTCTAAGTGTCCAAGAGCTTCTGTGAACTTTCTGTTTCCACTTGCCTCTCATCTTACCACTGGAGTGCTTGGATTACAGACAGGTGTCCCTGCCTTCAGCCTTGTGAGCTCAGGTTCTTTCTCTGTACCACAAACCATTTACCCACTAAGTGACACCTCCAGGCCAAAGAAGTGCATTTCTATTTAAATCATGATACACTACAGAGTTGTGATAGGTTTTGAAAATGTACTCCAAATCCAACTAAAATGAAAAAATGTTTCAATATAAATTATGACAATAACACCTTGAGAATAATTTAAGTATATAGTTACATAAAAATGTAACATATTTTGGTCTTCCTTCTTCTTGAGTTTCTTGTGGTTTGTGGATTTTACTTTGGGCATTCTGATCTTCTAGGCTAATATCCACTTATCAGAGAGTGCATACCATGTGTGTTCTTTTGTGATTGGGTTACCTCACTCAGGATGATATTCTCCAGATCCATCCATTTCCCCAAGAATTTCATAAATTCATTGTTTTTAATAGCTGAGTAGTACTCCATTGTGTAGATGTACCACATTTTCTGTATCCATTCCTCTGTTGAGGGACATCAGGGTTGTTTCCAGTTTCTGGCTATTATAAATAAGGACAACCCAGAGACAGGTCCACCTGGGAATCCTTCTTATATTGAGTCATCAAATCCAGACACTATTGTGGATGCCAGCAAGTGCTGGGTGACAGAAGCCTAATATAGCTGTCTCCTGAGAGGCTCTGACAGTACCCAATTAATACAGAAGTAGAGGCTCACAGCCATCCATTGGACTGAGTTCAGGGTCCCCATTGAAGGAGCTAGAGAAAGGAACTAAGGAGCTGAAGGGCTTGCAGCCCCTTAGGACAATATGAACGAACTAGTATCCTCAGAGCTTCCAGGGACTAAACCACCAACCAAAGAGTACACATGGTGGGACTAATGGCTCCAGCAACATATGTATAGCAGAGGATGGCCAAGTTGGTCATCAATGGGAGGAAAGGCCCTTGGCCCTGTGAAGGTTCTATGTCCCAGTGTAGGAGAGTGCCAGGGCCAGTAAGCAGGAGAGGGTAGGTGGTGAGCAGGAGGAGGGGGGAGGGAACAGGGGTTTGTTTTTGTTTTCTTTTCTTTTTTTCAGAGGGGAACCTGGGAAAGGAGATATTGTATGACATGTAAATAAATAAAGAAAACATCTAATAAAAATGTAATATATTGAATGCAATTTATTAATTTCATATATTCTTAGATTTTTAAAAAACTTTTATTGCATGATTTCAATTTATCTGAATTTCGTTAACATTTAAGAACATATTTTAGGGAAACTGGGAATGGAGAAATTTGCATGTAAATAAAGAAAATATCTAAAATAAAAAAAAGAATTTAAAATTAAAAAAAAGAACATATTTTAAGTAAATAGAATTAAATCAGATTCTTGTTTCCCTTTTGTACCCCCACTCCTCCCAGAGACCTCCCTTCAATACTTACAATATCTTTTTTGTCATATTCTTTAAAATTTATAAAACATAACAATAAAAATGAGTATTAAAAAAGTTATTTGATATAAAACAACAATCAACTTAAGAGTCTTATGTAGATGCTCATCTACAGCAATAGTGAAAATACATTTTTCTCAATATAATTTTAAATAACTCCAAACATATTAACTGTATACTTCAAAATAATACATCACTACTAGTATTTTCCTAAATGAACATAAATATATAAAGTCTTTTTGTTTGTTTTGTATTTAGTAGAGTTTAAAATCTTGGCTCTTACTGTGGTACAAGCCCAAAATAAGAACAATTTTTAGACATTGGATTTCATTGTAATAAGGCTGTACTTCAATGACCCTCACATCACCAAAGGATTTTTACCTCCATCGTAGCTAAGCTGAGAGTTGATAGTTCTGCTGCACCAAGAAATGATGTTCTTAGAATGTTTAAAGTGAAACAGGTAGCTTATCTGTCAGATTATGATGTCTCAGGTGAGACAATATTTGCCTTACTAAGTCATTTGCTGTTCTGACACTCTTGATATTCTAGCCTCGGAGGAACTTAGTGATCAGTGTTCAGACTTGGTTCATCACAGGACTGTTTTAAGAAAGGTTGCAGTAAAAAGTTAGATGCAAGTACTTATACCCAACCAATGGGCAGAAGCTGCTGACCTCTGTGGTTGAATTAGGGAAAAGCTGGAAGAAGCTGAGGAGGAGGGCGACCCAGTAGGAGGACGAGCAGTCTCAATTAACCTGGACCCCTGGAGGTCTCTCAGACACTGAACCGGGCAGCATACACCAGCTGATATGAGGCCCCCAATGCATGGCCAACAGAGGTCTGCTGGGTCTAGGTATAGTCAGAGAAGATACACCAAACCATCAGGAGACCGGAGGCCCCAGGTAGTTTAGAGGTCTGCTAGGGTGGGGGGTAGGGAATGGGGACATCCTCTTGGAGACAGGGTGGTGGGGAGGAGGTATGGGATAGGGAACAGTCAGAGGGTGGGCTGGGATGAAGATATCTACACTGTTGAGAAAGACATGCCCCCCCCCCCCAACGCTTTTAGGATGTAAGTTACAAGCAGAGAATTAGAAACAGTCACATTACAGTCATGAAGACACTGAAAGGCTAAAAGTGAAGCAAGTACAGAAACAGAGATACAAGAAACAGAGAGAGATGGACTCTTGAAAATGCAAGTCTCCTTCAAATAGCCATATTTGCTTCTTTCTCCAGGACAAACCATCATCGCTCCTTTCACCCTCTAGGTTCATCAGAGCTGATGACTGGTGAAAAGACCCAGGTTGCAAATTACTCTTCTGTGATATGGGTTAACAGAAACCTGATGGGCAAGCTTATTTTTATAGAATTTCCTCAAAAGTTCCTAAACGACATTGAAGAAATGAGTGCCCCACCTTCTAGACTAGTTCCATTCCATGGAGACACAAGTGCCGAGAGCCATAACAAGCAGAGGAAGTTATGTGCTCTTGATACCAACAAAAACCATTACCTAGTGGGAGAAAGGAAGATAGAGCCTTCTAATTGTAAAACAGTGGAAGGATACTTTCATAATTACAGGGCTATGGTGGCAGCTGCGCATACTTTCTGCTAGCATGCGCTGCAGGTGGTAATTTAACCATGTGCATCCCAACCGTTTGAATGGAAAACAGTGGGGGGCGGCCCTTTTGAATCCTATATAATTGCAGACATTCTAAGCAACTATCATTTCAATACTGTGTAAAGTATGGCTTTTTTTTTTTTCATAGTAGATTTTCCTATCCAGCGGAGCTTTTAAGGATCAGGCTTCAAGTGTTTGTCCTTCGTTTTGTTTAAAATTCTGCCTTTGTCATTTTCATATTCTGAGGGACACATGAAGGTTAACAGCTACAAAGTCTTCCTCTAAGAAGAGCATTTGATTAAGATCTTGTCTTTTTATTAGCATCCCTAAATGTTGTTAAGTACATAAGAATGAAAAAGGTCACTGTCAAAAGAAATCTGAGTTCAACTGTAGTTTTGCAAAATTGAACTTCAGTCATCACTCTGTTTGAAAACATGTTTGAAATGTATTCATGCCCATCTGCTGTTATTCAAATCCATAGCTGTCTAGTCAGTTTTGCTACTTGACTCAAACCTAGACATATCTGAAAATAAGAAAAAAGGGAGTTTGAGGTAGTTTTTCCATCAGATAGGCCTATGCGATAATTCTGAGGAGCATCTTCTTGGTAAGTGATTAACGTGGAAATGCCCAGCCCACTGTGTGTGTGCCACATCTGGACAGATGGTTCTGGTGTTGTGTAAGGCTGAGCAAGCCATGGAGAGCAGGCCAGTAAGCAGCATTCCTCCATGCTTTCTGCTCTGACTTTCACCAATGAGCCACTGAGATCTGGATGTGAAGGCCAACTAAAGCCTTTCTTCCCCAAGCTAGTCCTGGTGTTTATCACAGCAACAGAGAGCAAACTAGGAGAATGACTCTTTGGTTCCAAGATGAGAAGAGACTCAAGGTTCAGGAGTCAGATGAAATAGTTCTTGTAGAGATAAAGCTGTTCATTGGAGATAAAGACCACAGCTTCTGGTTTTTGATTGGAGACTTTTGTCTTATGTCACCTTATGACTTTTTGTAAAGACAAACACCATAACACCTTTCTTTCATAGGATTGGGACAACTAAAAATGAGGAGACAATATTAGAAGACTGAGCCTCAACTGGTTGCCTCCAGACTGGGAGCTATCTGCCATACCTACTGATCTTGTGCACTTAAAAATAAATTCACATCACCATCAGAGTTATTATTATAAACACTTAGTAACTGTTGAAGATGCTGGTGAAGTTTGGAGCAACGACTTAGACTTCCTCATGCTGCTGCCCACTGACACATGTGTTACTGGAGTCTTGAGGATTTCTAAGCATTACAGTGTCCTGGTTGCTGGAGTGACTGGAAGGTGCTCAGCAAAGGCTGTGGCCATTTGCCAAATATACCATATCATACTTCAACCACCAGTAATAATACAGATGTGGCAGGACTATTCCCTTCACTGGCCAAGGACCACACAAGGGGTTGGAAGTACATGAGATCTATATATTCACTGTATACTGTACTAGGAAAACATGAAAAATGGTGTAGATTCATACCAGTATAAAAACAAAGAGGAGGCTTAGTGTGGCCAAGTAAACTTGGATAACAAATTCTGTTCACTAGGCATTTGTTCTTGCAGCTAAGTGGAGATGCCAAAGAGACAGAGTGAGCTAATACAAGCAACATCCATTATTTTCACAGACGAGGATGTCCTGATATGAACTAAATGCAACAAGGACGCTGACATGTTTGGGGTTTTGATTTTTTTGCCTTTCAGATAATTCTCATATTTTCTTTTAGTCAAAATCAGTTTTCGTTTCATTTTTCTTTTGTCTCCTTGCCTGCTGGTGTCCTCGTTAGTGAAAGAGATGGATAGAAGTCTATGGAAGAAATTAAGCTTCCAGGGAAGAAAATATTCCAATTATGATAAAACCTACAGAAGACTAAAGATTGCCTGCTTGGTTTTATCTCAACATTATAACCAATAAAGTTTCTATCACAGAATAAGGACTATTTTGCATAGTTTTACAAGCTAAATTATATCATGATGCATGATACAGGTTTCAGAGGTTTAGACAGATGGCCGGAGCATTTCCATTTTAACTGTAATTGTGGCTGGCAGTATTTTCACTGTATATTACATTAAGATAATGAAGTTGGTGAGGAAGCTCACACAAATCACAGGATTTGTCCCGATTCATCACAACCCGGCTCATTAATGTGGATTTCTATACTATTTAATTTGGAGGGAGGCCAAAGACATCTTACTTCTTTGAGCCTAACTCCCTTTTTTCTTGTAAATTTTCATCATCTCTGCACTTCAGAGCCGACTGATTCAGGCATTTACTGGTTCTGTTCCTCATCTAATTCATATCTGTTTTCTCTTTAGGAAACAGTGAAGTATCTACTCTTCTCCATGTCTCCATGCCTTTCCGTTTCTTCCTTCCAGCTTCCAGATTCATTCTTTCTTTGCGTGGCTCTAGGAAGGCATATCTGACATGCTCTAGGTTACATACATGTAATCTGTGGATTTGATATTTGCTATATATTCATTGAACATATCTATTAGTCTGAAAGCTTTCCATGTTTTAAATCTCTTCTTCCTTTATCAAGTATTCAACCCTCCCCCCCATGCCACCTGGAGCCTCTGGTCTCCTACAAATTTTCCTACAGTGGTACTGTCCTTTCTTACTGTGATAGACCTGATTTTTAGAAAGTAGTCTAAATGAGCTTGATGCGCTTACATTTAGTTGGTAGATGGCTTCATCTTTATAAGAAACAGAGCAGGGTAAGTCAAGTTGAACTAAGCACATGGAAGCTGAAAAGATGGAGAGAACAGAATAAAATACTATAATGGGAGCGGTCATAGGAAGCCAATCTGAATGCACGGGACATCTTTAAGTAGCCATGCATAAACATTGATTTTGGCATATTATAGTTTTCAAAGACAGATGGACTACAGACAACACCAAAATTACTCTTCTTATTTGATGTCCACTTATTTGTGAACCACGGTGGAATGCATGGAAATGTTAAAGGAAATCCTGGCGTCCTAAAGTCTGGACCTGCATTTTGTCGTTATTAAACAATGAATAATTTTGTTAGATGATTTTCAATCTACCTTTCAATTTTTAACAATTTTTTCTGTCTATTTTCCTACTTTGTTATTTAGGCCTAAAGTTGAAAAAAATCAAATCATTCTACAGAGTGGTAGTTCTCAACTTGTGTGGTCGTGACCCCTTTGGTAAACTTCTATTGCAAAAAATATTTTACAGTTCCTAACAGTGCAAGATTACAGTTAGGAATTACCAACAACAAAAAAATTTTCTGTGGTTGGGGGTCACCTCAACATGAGGAACTGTATTAAAGGGTTGCAGCATTAGGAAGGTTGAGAACCACTGTTATGTCTGATAGCCTGTCTGTTGGTTTCATTTGGCTGAGGCAAAAGGCAGAGAACTTTATGCCCTGCCTTGGATGTATTCAGAGTATATGTGGGTGTGTTTGTGAATAAATATAACAAGGGGAAATAGAGTTTTATCCCAAGACTTCTTCCCTCAATCTGTAAATAAAAGAACTTAAAATAATTTGTGTTAAACAAGAAACCACATTTTAAAGGCCTGACATATAACGCATAGTCTTTAAACTTTTGGTTATTAATCTTAGTTTGAAAATTTGGTATTTTAGTGGTGTTTGAATCAAACTCCTCACATATCTCTCACCCAAGCCTACTTGCCCTTTAGAAAATGGGCATTGATTTTTCAAACTCTGGGAAGCTATAGCTGTAGCCAGTCAAGAAAATCTCCCAGATCAGCAGCTATTGAGTTAGCTGCCTGCAAGTAGCCATGAGAGGGTCACTTCTGATTAGAACTGACATCTAGGACTTTTTAAAATGAGTTCTTTCCTAGCCTCCTCATGGATTCCTCTTTATTGCACACAGAACTCCAAGACTTGTTACTTAAAATAGCACAGGCACTACATTTGCTCTCTGCTCACAATCAATATGTTTCAGAATAATTAAAAGTTCAGGCACTACTAATTCCTTCATGAGGTGTCTTGGTAGCTGATAAATCTGCAAGGATTTTAAATAATGCCAACTTTTCCTGGCTTAAGATTGCTAATTAGGAATTAAGTATAGAAATTGATAGTATCATAGCATGGTGTGTGTGGTGTAGGATTTAATAAAGTTATTGCTCTGGTGGAGACTGGCAGGCAGGATTCCTGGTCATTCATGCCATTGTTTCCAGAAGCACTGATTTTAGAAAGATTCATTACATACAAGAAGGTCTATAGTCTGATGTTGAAGATTGGGTCTCTCCAAAACAGGTTCCCAAGTGCTTCGTATAAAAGTCTTATTAGAGTTAGGATTGTACTTATGAATGTTCACATTTAAAAATAAACACTTAAAACTCTTACTATATCACACTATTTTCTGGGAAGAGCAGTATGGACTGAATAATTACTGTGGCGGGTCACTAGACTTCTTTATTGTTATAATTGATGTATTTACATTTATTGTCATAATTTTACAGCAAGGCACAATATTTATCCTGGGGTATAGTTTCTCGTAAAGCCAATTAGAGATGCTGTGGGCTGATATCAACAAAGGATAAACCAGCCTTCAGAGTGTGAGCAAGTGTATTTATAGGCATACGCTAGTGAGTGTGTAGGCTCAGTGGGTGCCAGTGGAGCACTGCAAATCCAACTGAAGAGATTCCCCTTTGTGTAACTCTACAGTAGTTTTTAGATTGCTTTTGACCACTCTGAGAACTTTGACTGAGGATAGATGCTTTACACGTACTCTTACAGATGCCGTGAGGTTCGACAGCCTTATGGGAAAGGGTAGCCATTCCAGATGCAGAGGGATCCGGCTGCTCCCCAACCTGTTCTCATCAGTGGATTCTTATGTGAACTTTGCGTGTTACTTCTATGAAGATCCTCTCATTTCCTGGGTGAGTTAGGCGGGGACTTCATGAAAATGGTACTGAACTTTCAGAAAAGTAAAGGAAGTCAAAGGAAGTCATGCATTCTGGGCAAACTATTTTAGTTCAAATAGCACATGTTTCCCACTCTCTCTTGAGAATGTTTTCTTGATATTTCAGACAGAATTTTGAGACAAGTAGAGAAAACAAACAAAGGCTCGAGAATCCATAAATGAGATTATTTTCCAGCGGAGTTTTGAAATATGTTCTATATTCTTTTTATCTACATTAAGAATTTAAACTGTCTAGCTAGGCCTGAATACTCTTATGTTTATTTTCCATTGACTCCTAACTATAGCATCAAAGCTGGGAACTTTACTAGGATGTATTTAATACTGAGTATGGACTGTTGATGGAAAAGTTTGTACCGCGTCAGGATGCTAAGCTCTACGTGTAAGTTGAAGGCATCTGGCTTCTAAGTGCGCCAGGTGGGTCATACACTAGTGCTGATGTGGCACTGTCCAAGGAAGTTGCTCCACACAATAGGACAATACTGTCTCCCAGAGAACTGAAAGGAAATTTCATGCATCTATGGGTAAAAAGATTCTTTTGAAATGTTTTCCTCTTTTATGCTTTTGGTTGCGAGAAAAAGAAACTGCAGTGAATAAGTAACTGGATTGACCAAAACATATATTTTCGTTATAAAACAGCATTGTTTTCAGTTATAAATGTAGGTTAGCTGGTATGATGTATCGTACACAAAGCTCTAGATTCTGTCACTGGCACTGCATAAGGCAGGGGTGGTGATGTGCATCTCTCATACTTGCACTTGAGATGTTATAGCAGTTTCTGTTCAGAGCCATCCTTATACATCAAGTTTTAGGTTAGCCTGGGATACATCATGGTATCAATAGGTAGAAACTGGCTAGACAGTTAGGGTGAAAAAGACTCCAAAGAAAAGGAACCAGTTTCTCTCTTGATGAAGAGTCAGAGTCAGCCTTGATGAAATGTCTTTTAGACAGTCCAAAGCCTTGTCCTTGAGAGAGGCTAAGGGGTGTCAGAAGTGTGGAAGCCCAAAGTGTCTGTGGTACAGCCGTGGTCAGAGACTGGGGTACTAGAAACGGGTGCTACTTTTCTCTTCTCTTCTCCCCCTGAAACAATATCCACTCTCTGGAAACCATTCTGAGGATATGACTGAAACATGGAGACTCTCCACACCTGGGTTGAAAACTGGTCTGACTAGTCCATCCCTACCCTACTCTCTTCATCCATCCGCTGACTTATAAACTTCAAGGTAGTAAAGTTAGTAAACATCAAGGTAGCGAATGAAGTTCAACAGCTCCCCTCTCTCTGTGACCTGCCTCCTGTTACCCAAGACTTCTGCTTTCTTTTCTTCCTGTAAACTCCTATAGTAAAAATTCTCATATGAAAAGCCACTCTGTGTCCTATGTGAATTTTATTCTTGAATTTGTGGGGCAAGAGAACCCATGAGCCTCTGGCATGGGTTGATTCTGGTGGCCACTGAGTTCCCTGGACTTCGGCCTGTCAGGTTAAGCTCATCGGATCTAAGAAAGGTTCAGTCTTTTTCAAAGATGCCCTAATATTTCAGGATGAATGAGACCCTGTTTCAAATAATAAAATAAAATATAAATGAACAGAGCAGCCTCTCATGAAACCAACTGTGGTCTAGCAGTAGTAATCAAACAGGTGCATCCTGAGCCTATTCTGAGTTAGAAAAATTAAGAAACAAGATGCCTTTGGGACATCAACTCCCAGACACTGAAGCTGTAGAAAACATAAACTAAAAGATGGGAATGGTTTGCACTCAGTTGAAATTAAGTAGCTAAATGCTGCTGTTAACAGCTTAGTCTATCTTATGTAAAACTTAAGAGAATTAATAATCAAAACATTCTTTTAAAATTCTGATAAATATTAAAATTTTCTAATGATTTTCCCTCAAGTTCCTGAACTCAAGTACCATTTCCTATGTTTTTGAATCCCTTTTCCTGTCTTCAATGCTTTGCTTTCTTTTTGAGATGCATGTGTATATAATTGCAGTCCCTTTTTTATATAGAAATCCTAGGCTAACCTAATGTATATTTTCTTTTCATGATACTCTTTTGAGGCAAGTCTGAGACTTTTTTTCATTTTACAAGTTTAGGGATTTTAGACAGGATATTGTTTTTTGGTTTTTTTTTTCCACCATGAATGAAGGAAACACTCTCATGTTCCTGTCTAAATTTGTCGTTTGTTTATCTCTGACATGTCATCATGTTTAGCATCAAATAAATGAATGTGTTGTGTTAGCTGTGAACACACAGCTGACTTGTATGCCTCTGTTTCTCAATGGTTGGAAGTCACCAGATGTCGGAGGTCTGGGTAAGATGCCTCTGTTTCTCAATGGTTGGAATGCACCAGATGTCGGAGGTCTGGGTAAGAGAGCACATGAGGATGAGTGATGGGCTTCTTCTGCTTTCAGAGCGGCTGTGCCAGCAATTTCAGCCTTTGCTACCAGGGTCAAGGTTATGGTAAAGCTCCGGAGCAACTGCTAACACAAGACGAACGTAGTTTCTGGCAGCAAGGCTCAGCAGGAAAGAGCCCTTGACATCAATCCTGACAGCCTGAGTTCAATCCCTGGGACCTACATGGTGGAACGAGTGCCAGATCTCAGAAGTTGTCCTCTAACCTCCACTCGAGAACCATGACACACATATGCCTTCCTCTGCTCCCAACGCTCTCTAAATAACGAGTGTTAAAAAGAAGGAGGAGGAGGAGAAAGAGGGAGATGAAGAGAAAGAGGAGGTGGAAGAAGAGGAAGAGAAGAAAGGCTAGAAACACACTTCTAATTTTTTTTTTTTGATTTTGAGAATTTTATACATATACTTAAAGATTTACATAATAACCACTACCTATGTCTTCTCTCCTATTCTCCACATATCATAAATTTGTCAATTTCATGTTTTAAAATAATAATGTACCAAGTAAGTTAGACATGTCCGTATGTGTGTAGGTATAGTTCTTGATTTAGGACATGGAAAACCTGCCAGTGGCCACACCCTCAATAAACAAATGGTTCTCTTTCCCCTTTCTCTTTTTAAAATATATTTTGTTTTATTTTTAATGTTTTTAACTGAAATAGAATTACATCAGTCCCCCTTTTCCTTCCACCAGCCCCTCCAAGTTAGCCTCTCTTAACTTCAAGTCGATAGCTTTTTTCTTTGACTGTATTTGTTACACACACACACACACACACACACACATGCATGTTTTCCCATACACATATATATATATATATACATATATATATATGTATATATATATATATATATATATATATATATATATATATATATATATATATATATATATATATATATATATGAATTGAATCTGCTGAAAGAAAAAAGAAAACTAGCAACAACTGAACAAACAGAAAAGAATAAATAAGTCTCCCTCTCCCAGCAGCTATTCATCACCTCAGTACAGGGTTGGGCCTGGAGTCATCTAGTCCACTTGTGCTAGGGATTTGCTGTCTTGATTTTGTTTAGGCCTTGTAAAGGTTACCACAGCCACCGTAAGTTCATAGCTGCAATAACCATGCCATGTCCAGAAGACAACATTTCATACTCCTCCACATTTACTGGTTCTTATAGTTTTTATCAACATTCTTGTCTTTAATGTTCCCTGGCCTTAGAGGGCATAGGACTAGTGCCCTACTTAAGGCTGAGCACTGCACTCAGTCTCTTTTGATCTGTGCATTTCTTCTGTTCACTGCAGAAAGAAAATTATCTGAGCAAGGTTGAGAACAGTCCAGAACTGTGGGTATAAACGTAAAGATGTAAAAGGCAGTTTGACAACTCAAAATAACAACAACAACAAGTTCTAAACCGGGCTATGATCTCCTTAGCCACAAGCTTGCTACAAGCATGAAGTAACTTATTATCCCAAAGCCTCAAATCCAACCAGAAACAATCCAATCACAACAATCTTGCCTGCCACGTAGGTATTGCAAGATACAACATCTAGCACAATTTGAGACCACTGATGTTTCTCCACAAGCATCTTTAATAGCACCTCCTAGAACTATGGAAACTAGCAAGCAGGAAGGAAGTTCCTTGGTTAAGTTGAGAATGATTTCTTTATGTCCTATAACTAGTCTGTGGTGTCTTCCGCAATAGGGTCTTACTGTGTAGGTATGATGTGATGACAATAGACTATGTTATTTTTAAGGTCACTGGGGCATTTTTGACCAATAACTCAAAGAATAATATCCGATTTCTTGTATTTTCAGTTAATTACCCACCCATGTCTTCTAGGAGCCACATTGTCCACCTTTGCAGAATAATTCTGTTCCAAATATTTTACTATTGCAGTTTTACTTTGACATTAGCTTCCTGACTGGTGGACTTCCATAAGACATTTCTATACACCTGTGGTTTGGGTTAAATCTCCCACTATTCTCTCCTCCCCACAATCCCTCTCACCACCATTCATGGTTCATCCTTTAATTCTTGGTGTATCCCCTCTCTATTTTCATGTGTGTTCTACTCTTCTTCCATGTGTTTTTCCTTGCTTGTGAGATATTAGGCTTCCATATGGTTCTTCATACCCCCTCACTTTGGATTTGCCCTTCCTTGTGCCTCACGCCCTGACTCCCCCACATTCATCAGCCCCTCCCTGCTCCAAGCTTCTTACCACCATACCTATCTCTTTACCTTTATTTTACCCCTCCTATAATCTGCTATCCCCCTCCTTTAACATGTTCCTATGAAAATTCCCCTTTCTGGACTCCAAACTGAATACACAAAGGATGTGAAGCCTGGATCTGCATGTGGGAGACAACACTGCGTTTTGCAGTGGAGCCTCAGCTGGTGGTTGAGGATGTCTGCCCTCTGAGCAATGCTTAACCAGGGATTGCATTTTGAAATCCAAGGAAATACTCTACTGTCCGTTACCCACATGACTTTGATCACCTAATCTGACAGAGACTCGATGTTCCAGGGTAGGGGTATACACCAGAGGGCATCCTGTCAGAGGAAAAGTCGGGAGGGGCAAGGAGAGGGACTCTATGAGGGAAGGACTGGGGAGGAGAGCAGCATGTGGGATGGAAATATATAAATAAGTGTCAATTTTAAAATGTATTCATTCAAATTAATTGAACACTATTACATAAGCTACATTAGATTTGCTCCTCATATATTAAAAATCTAGATAGCTTCAGTTCTGTTAAAATGAATTTTTGTCTGTTGCTTGAGGTTGGGTTCCTTGTCCACTGTAAATGAATAAGTGAAAGAATTTTCTTTGATTTGAGCCAAATTATATAATAATTATGTCCTAAATATCTTTTTACCTGCCTGGCTGTCATTTTTGTAATCATGTCAACATTATTACACTATGTTTCTCACTGAGAACTCTCAGATTCCCAGTTTGTGTCCGAACTTATGTGGTCAGATTATATCACTTCCCATATTATTTGCTGTTTTGGTTTCCTTGGCAAAATCAAATCCTCATTTTCCTCAATGTATTTTGCACATCTATCTCTCTAGTATCTAGATGTTATGTTTAAATTTTCTTGGCTACCAATTAATTATTAAACAAATAACATATTTTGCAAAGTTTAAAAGGGGATAACACAGAAATACAAGCAGTCGGGAAAGAATAAAAATATGAAAATAGAAGTTAAAGAGAGAGCCATAGAAAATCGGCAAGAAACTGCAATACGACCTGCTGGGCTTAAAAGATTTTTCTAAATCATTTATGTGCATGCACGTCTATCTGTGGGAATTTGGAGGGAGTACTCTTGCACATTGTGCTTTATTGAAGTCATGGCTGTCCTGCAAATGAGTGAATATCTCAGATTAAGATCCTTTTTCATATCTTACGCTCCTGTTTCAGTTCATTTTAAAGCGATATTCTTTGATCCACAAAGCTTCCAAATATACATAAAGGAATTGTCCTGGAAAATGAAGAGACATTGGTTTGACCGATGCTGAGGTTTGGTCTGAGGACACAGGAGGGATGTCTTTCTCAGAGCTGTTTCCCTTCGTAGCATCTGGGGGTTAAGCAGGGACTGAAATCCTGAAATATCAAGAGGACGTGAGCCACAATGGCCAAGTTGGAAAATGAATTAAAAAGTAAAACACATGAAGGGAACATGTCCTAATTAAAACCACTTTCCAGCCTTTACAAAGCCCCCAACTGCTCATAGATGAAAGCACGGCTGCTTGTTTTATTAGTTGCCTCCCCAATCAATACCATCCTGAAGCAACAACTGTGTAAACACAAAGCCTCAAGCGGATGCTTTGTAGAGCCACCTGCACTCTGATCTAAGAGGAGCCCGAATGACATTTCAGCGTTCTCATGAGAAGTCTTCCGCTTTCTCAGGACACGGCATTCCACCCTGTGACTGGGGCATGCTCAGAACTGTTTGTTATTCCAGTACATGCAGTTTGGTATTTTCAAATCACATTCGGAGAAGAATGAATCCATCCCTGAGTTTGAACAAATGAACTTTGGATGTAATCCTTAAGGCATTCCAAATGGAATATTCAGGAGATTATAATCGAATACCAATAATTACTAATGCACACCAATGATTAACGAAGTTATATTTGTTCTGGAATTTGTTGTCTTGTGTAGCTAAGAGTCACAAATAATGCCTGTTTAGAAACTGAATTTTCTAAATTTAAATTCTAAGTATAGTGTAAACTATAAATCTTACAATAGGACTTTGCCAATGGAATTAAACAAAGGTATCACCTATAAATTACTACCAAATGGGTTATTCCAAATGGGATTTTCAGTTGGCACCAACTCAGAGTTTTAAACGAAAAACAAGTAAATAACAACTTACTTTAAATAGTTTGACATATCTTTTTCATGCATGGCTTTGTGCACCAAAGCAATTTAAAGTAAGAGCTGTTAAGATAACGTAAAGACATAAGGAACACGGGGTCTTAAGCAATTATCCAGTCACCAAAAGGCATCTGAGTGTGACCTTGAAGTTGGATCTGGCTCCAGAGATAGAATTCAAGAAAACGTTACTTCCCTATTAATAATCTTACTTAGTACCTTCGAAGTAACATGTGGAGTTGATGTTTGGCTTTCTAGCATTAGGTGAATTATTTAGTGAGAAAAACTCCAAACAAAAAATACTTAAAATCTACAAGGGAATTATACAATGAAGTTTCCCTAATTGTTATGGCTGTACATAATTTTTCACATTGGGCCTTTAAGCTTTTGTCAAATATAAAAATGAGATATCTCAGTTGACAAACGCACCGAAGGAGCTGTGGAGATGGTTTAATGGACGCGAGCACTTGCGGCTTAGGCTGCTTATCCGGTTCACTTCCGAGGCAAACCTACCATGGCCCACAACCTTCTGCAACTCCAGTTCCTGGGCACCTGCGTTCCTCTGTTGGTCTCCATGGGCACCGCATGCCTATGCTGTACATACATACATAGAGACAAAACACTCCTAACACAGAAAATACAATTGAATAAATAATTTTAAAGATGCAGTCATGTAATTTTAGGGCTATTTATTAAGGCTTATCATCTGTGAACAATTCTTTTTTTTTTTCATTCACAAAATGAAAAACATTTTATTCACATAACCAATCAAGAGTTTAATGGCTCAGTATTTTCATACATATAAGCATAAATTCAAATTAGAAAACTTTGCTTTTAATTAATGAGGCTGAGATTTGATGACAAGGTGGTTGTGTTGATATCGATTGCACAATACTTTCTGATGTCATAATTATATTTCATTAATAGCTTCAATGCAACAGCAAAATATATCATGATATAAATAGAAAACAGTAAGTACAATACAGACAGCCATGCTTGTGGGCATGCCTTTCATTACTATTTCTGTTTGTTAATAGCTTGGTCTATTCAAAAATTAAAGTAAAATTTGGATATCGAAGGAAAATCAGGGTATATCATCTGCATATTCAAAGAGCAAGGAAGCTCTATGAAAAATAAGAACAAGTATAATAAAATATACAGAATGAAGGAAATAGCATTCAGCTGGGGAGGTGAGGTAGGTGTGGGTGGGTGACGGGAGTGGATGGGTGGGTGGATGAAGGAGCACCACTCAGAGCCAAAGGAGAGGTAGAATCAGGTGAATAATCTTGAGAAGGGGAGCCAGGAAATGGAACAACATTTGAAATGCAAATAAATGAAATAATGTAGTAAAAAAAAAGTGGAAAAAAGTGGAAAAAAAAACCAAGAATAAGAAACATACTATTTTAAATTTCAGACCAGGAAGGTGATAATGAGTAGACTGAAAATAAAATAAAATAATAATAATAATAATAATAATAATAATAATAATAATGAAAAAAGAACCCTTTAATCCATAAAAGCTTCACATATAAATATATAGATACAGATACAAATTAATGTACATATACGTATATAAAATATTTTAATTGGTGTTACCCTATCCAGACGATACTTTCTTTTTTTTTTTTTAAACATCAGTATTTTAAATTTATTAAAGGCACATTACTTTAAGCTTCATAGATGCTTACAAGAATTTACACACTTGAGTAATCAGGGACTGATCTGAAAAAGAAATATACTATAGTTTCAATCCATCCTATAAAAAATTGACATAAAATAATGTAGTAAAAAGGAAAAGATTAAAAATAGAACTGAAGACACCTTGAATTGTAGAAATTGTCTAGATGAAGGGATCAGGAAAATTACTGAAAAGTTTTAAACCACAGATGGACATCTAAAACATAATGTCATGTGCTAGACTCCAAATCCCTGCACAACCTCACTATTAATTCAATTTTAAATTCCTGACTATTGAGCAAAAACATCTCATTAAACTAAAAGATAAAAAAAGGTTCTATAAGATAAAGTGCATACTTTCCTACTTAGAAGATGTTCCCTTAGCATGCTATTTGATCTGTAATTAAACATAAGCACCTTAAGGAATGAGATCCATCTCCTGATACACTCATTATTTCTGTTTTGAAATTCACTATCTCACAATTTAAAATACTTAAAACATTATTCTACATTGCAAATATGAAATGTTTACCTTTCATTTCTTTTTTTAAACATTTAAAAACATATTTTAATTAAACAGAATTGAACCACATTCTTGTTCCCCTTTTGTACCACCGCTCCTCCCATAGACCCCCCTTCAATACCTACAATATCATTTTTGTCATATTCCTTAAAATTAATAAAATATTGTAACAATAAAAATATTATAAAAGTTGTTTGATATAAAACAACAAATCAATTTAACAGTCTTATGTAGATGCATCTATGAACAATTCTAATGTTGAAAATTATCAAGATGTAGACACACATAGTTTTTGAAAGCATCATATCTCAACATCTGAGCTGAGATAGAGTAGATCCTTGACTTTTTTTTTTATCTGACAGTGATATGTAAAAATAAGAAACATAAGAAAATGTTAATAAAGGGATTATAAGAGAAAATAGGGAAGATTTTATACTATTTAACTTGCCCCACAAATATTTATTATTAACACCACAGATGGACTGGGTTGTTTGGATTCCAAAGTTTATGAAGTTTAGCATAGCAAGCCTTAAAGCAAGGTTTTCAAATTGAGTGTCCTGACCCCCTTGGGTGGTCGCATACCAGGTATCCTGCATATAAGATACTTTCATTACAAGTCATAACACTAGCAAAATTGCAGTTACAAAGGAGCAATGAAAATCATTTTATCAGAGTTCACCACAGCCTGAGGAACTGTATTAAAAGTTCACAGCATTAAGAAAGTTGAGAACCCTTGGTACTGAAGTAAACAGCAGACTGCTGGTTTATATAAAGTTTACAGGAGCAAAGTGCTTTCTGAACATGCACAAATCTTATTTTTATATTCTTTATAACACTTGCCCAGGAGCGATTTCCTCATTCTATAGATGAGGAGACTTAAGGAGCTGAAATGAGTCAAGAAATATATGGCTTCCTGTTTCCAAACCCAATATGTTTTTAATGGCTCAATGCAGCTCATTATCAAACTGAAATTGAAATGAAAAAGCTCAGGAGTTGTTCTGCCCATCTTTTGCTTATCTTCTGTTCCTCTTAGCACAGCACAAGTAGTTAAAATATTCACACTTAATTCATCAGTTTATATCCACGTGCATCACAAAATCTGAGTGTATAAATGTTAGGACAAAGGAGAAATGGTGTAGCAAGATTCAAAGAGGTTCTAGACAAAGGAATTCTGCCTTATGAACACGACCTGGGGAAACACTTGTTCTCTATGCTCAGAAAAGCTTTCATCCATAACAATAGTATTCTGGATTTGGAAAAATTAAATATTCCTACAGTCATTAATTTGGGGCTGTGAGGATGTGGTGCAATAACAGGACAGACTATGGCCATGTATTACCAGACTTTTCTATTAATATATCAATGACTTCACAGATATGCATGTGTGTGGAAAATACATCTCATCTCCAAAGAAGATTTCAGAAAATCCCCTTGGAAATGTATTTTTCAAAAATTTCTGCCTAATCCCAAGATTCTCTACTCATTTGTCGTAGCTAGGATTTAGTGAGCTCGGAGAAAGGCTTAAAGAATAAATGCTAGAATGATAACTTATGAATCAGCTTAACTGAAACTCCTTTTTTTTCAAAAAATAGTCAAGTAGATCATGTGAATGAAAATGTTAATGAAATTTTCTTCTGGTTCAATTATAATATGCTAATAAGATAGTGTATACCCATTAAAATTCAATGTGTTCTAAGTATTCACAAGTTTATGTTCAGTTTTAAGAGTATATCCTGTGATATACAACATTATCCTTAAACTTTTAAAAAGATTTCTATTATTTTTTTGTAGTGTTTGTGTGTGTGTATGTGTGTGTGTTTTTCTGTGTATGCACATGAGTATGCAGTGTCCATTTAGGCCAGAAGAGGGCACTGGACCTAGAGTTACAGGTTGTGAGCCAGCAGGGTACTGGGAACCAGAAGTAGGGCCTCTGAAAAAGCAGTATTTGCTTTCCACTGTTAAGCTAGCTTCAAAGTCCCTACAATATCATTCTTAAATGTTAAAGTATTTACATAAAATCAGCTTAAAGTACAACTCAAGACTGGTAAGGTAGTTCAGTTAACACAGTCTTTGCCTTGAAAATATGGGGACTTGAACTTGATTCCCAGAACCAAATTTTACAGCGTGGGATATGGTGGCATGAATAACCTTAGGACTAGAAGGTGGAGGGAGAGAAAACCCTGTGCTTACCAATCAGCATAAACTACTTGGTGAGCTCCAAAAGTGAGAGACCTGATTCTGAATAAGTAAATGAATAAATAAATAAATAAATGCAGACAATGACTGAAGAATAATACCTGATATTGTCATCTGAGCTCCACAAAGAAGTACACACATACACACATGAGAAACACACACACATAAGACACACATACACATAACACACACACACACACGCACACACACACACACACACAAAGACAGCTAAAAGTAACTTTTTGGTGTTTGTTTAAAAGCAGTGGCTTTTTTTTTCTTTTTTTTATTAGATATTTTCTTTATTTACATGTAAATTTCTCCATTCCCAGTTTCCCCTCCAAAAAACAAAGAAACAAACAAGAACAACAAAAACAGCCTCCTCTTGCCTCCCCCTCCCCATGCCTGCCACCCCACCCTCTCCCACTTATTGGCCCTGACATTCCCCTACAC
>NW_022196906.1:85765103-85864425 GCF_008632895.1 Mastomys coucha | reverse complement strand
CTGGACCAGAAAAGCAGTGGTTTTAATAGTAACTACTTGGCAAGAGAGAAAGTAGTACCAGTATGGCTGGTATTGGCTAAGGATAACTAAGTCACGAATCTTGGAGGAGAAACTGCAACCACCACATTAGTAAGCCAAGCAGAATCTTTATATTCTAAATATTTGTGTTACCTCATAGATAAGTCTAAACCCTACTCCTCATCAAGGACAGAGATCATTATAGAAAGCCACAATCAACCAAAATGTAGATGTCTGGAGCACATCCCAACTGATACATCAGCAGCACAGCTCCTGGTCCTAAGGCTCTTGGATCATTGTGAAAGATTGGGTAGACAGACTCTATAAGCCAGAGGAACAGGGACTTTGCTGTGAGATTGTGTCTCCTAGTAATATCAGAAGCTTTGTCCTTAAAGTATCACTGGCATGACTGCCTAAATCTGAACTAAAGAAGGACAACAGTAGACATGCAAACACATGTAAGGAAAAGCTCGTGAGGCCTCAACCCTAAAAAAAGAACTACAACTAACTAGGGGTTGCTGAGAACAGGAGAAAGAATTTTCTCTAGAAAGGAGTACACAATTGATTATCAAGTATCAAATTGTCAGCCCTTGGAATATGTACACACAATTCATATTATACAGATTGAGCAGGCTGTATTTGTACATTTAAGAATGTATGTATATGTATACACATATATGCATGTAACAACAAAAATGGATGGTAAAAGTCGGTATGAATTTGAAAGAGAACATGGGGGGATGTTTTAGTTTGCATAAAAATGGCCTCCATGGGCTCATAGGGAACTGCTCTACTAGGAGGTTGGATGTTGTTGGAGTAGGTGAGCTCCTTGTTGGAGGAAATGTGTCACCAGGGGTGGGCTTTGAAGTTTCAGTAGGCTCAATGGTTCACTCATTCTTCCTACTGCCTAAGGATCCAGATGTAGAACTCTCAGCCCCTCTCCAGCACCATGCTTGCCGCACTCCACCATTCTTCCCACTTGATTCAGAGAAATGCTACAGGCAAAGGGACAAATTGACTAATTGTCAAGTTGAGATTTACTAGACGCTCAGGAAGAAGAATGTGATCCACAGATTCATCTTGTATTTATTTTTTGTTGCCTTATAATTGTGTAGTTAGTGCCATATACATGTATATAGTATTTTAGCAAGTGTGACAATAGATGCACATTAGACTGGAACCCTTTGGAGTCCTCCTGATTACAGCCAGATGGTTTTCATTTTCTTATGTATTTGTTTCCTGATGCCTGCATGAATTTCAAAATGAGTCCATCACGCTTAGAGCATAATTTATCTCCGAACTATTCCTGTGAAATAATAATCTTCAGATTCAGTTAAACCAACAAATCTAATGTAGAATAAATAAAAATGAGCCCACAGCCGGACACATGCTAGCTACTTCATAGAACATCAAGGAGAAATTGAATATTATCAAAACACTTCCATAGAGAGCAGAACTTATCCACAAAGGCATCCCAACTAGGATGAAGAGTGCTCTATCAATCACAAGTCTGGAAACTTGAAGAAAGGATAATATCTTCAAAGATCTGAGAGAAAAGAACTGTCACCTAGGATTCCTGCAAAAAAATTATTTTTTCAAGAATAAAAATAATACCACAATACTTTTAGAAAAATGACAACTGAAAGTTTCTTATCAACAGGCAAATAACCTTAATATTTCTAAGATACTTTTAACAAAAAGAAATTGAATTTATAATGCACAAATACTAATGAGCAAGAGAAGCCTAAGAGAACATGACAAAAGATTGATAATGGATTGTCTATCTAGTGCATATTTATTCTAGATAATTCAAAATCTTGACTCTGCATGTTTTCAATCTCCTATTCATCTAATCCATCCATCCACCAATTTTTTTTTTATAGAATTTTCTTATGTTGAAAGTAACCACCCCCTTTTTTTTTGGTTTTTTGAGACAGGGTTTCTCTGTGTAACCCTGGCTATCCTGAAATTCACTCTGTAGACCAGGCTGGCCTCGAACTCAGAAATCCACCTGCCTCTGCCTCCCCCAAAACTTTTAAAATATCCTCTCCTAATAATTTCTTCAGCTTCAGTGTCATTGAGAAAACACTCTCGCATAGATATCGTTCTTTCTCTTGCTTTTGTTGGTTTCCTCCCCTTTCTTGGCTATACAGTTATTTACCAACACTGATACTCATTGTTTATTTTCATTTCCTGTTTCTTTTGCCATCTTCCTAGCTGTTATTTATTTTCTTGTTTGTAGACCTTCACTAGTTCTTGTTCATATTCTCTTCTATTGATATTCTTGTCATTTCTCTGGGAAAAATCAAAGCACTTTTGAAGAAAATACTCACACATTTCTTAACAACGACCTCTCTTCTTGCCATTAATGGACAATCTGTTCTGATTTAAGCCACCCTCTCCTTTCTTGGAACAGAGTTTATCAATTTTTACTGTCATATGACACCACACCAAACAATCTCTTTTCTTTTCTTTTTAATATAATAATTCTTTCTTTACTAACTGCATTAGTTGTGTTTAAACTTGCTCTCTTTGCTGCCAAGAGCACTCAGAATGAAGTAATAGCTAATACTGTGTGTGGTTTCATTTTTCCCAACATTGGCTTCCATGTCAAACGAGCTTTCGATTTCACTGCCTCCAGGACTTACACTCACATTTTCGTGCTCTTAAGACAGAAAAATGCCCTTATTGTAAGTTTATACATTGGTGATTTTCCACAAATTGAATATGCTTATGAAAACAGCATCCAGAGCATACGTTGCTGCAGGCCAAAGTACCTCCTGCATGTCTCTTTTGAGAAGAGCTCTCCCAAGCTGTCAATTCTCTTGACTTCTAACAAAATAAATTGTGTTTGTTCTGACTTTTTATATAAATGGAGTCAAAGGATACGTGCTCTTCTGAGGTAGAATTCTTTTGCATTTTATCAGTGAGAGTCACATTTTATTCCTTTAAAGTACCATATCCGTTGCTTTGAGACACACTCTAACTAGCTTCTCCTGGATCATTTTAAGTTTTATTATCATTGTCCCAGGTAGCACTGCATTGTTCGATTCACCGGTGTGGCACCACCTCACACAGGCTTCTTGGTATCTTGCTATCTTGTTTATTTACTTATTATATATGCTCAGTGTGATTTTGGGCTCATCAGCTGCAGCCATGTTCTAGCGCTCCTCATTAAGCTCATCAAAACCCTATCCATGTGGTGGTCTTCCATAACACGTAATAGCAACTTCGTTCCTGCCAGTACTTAAGGCAAAAAAAAAAAATCTGAGAATTCATCTTTATTTATTTATATTTAAAGATTTATTTATTTATTTAATGTATGTGAGTACACTGTACCTGTCTTCAGACACATCAGAAGAGGGCATCCGATCCTATTACAGATGGTTTTGAGCCACCATGTGGTTGCTGGGAATTGAACTCAGGATCTCTGGAAGAGCAGTCAGTGCTTTTAACCACTGAGCCATCTCACCAGCCCCAAGAATTCATCTTTAAATTTTATAGGAGTTTTTCCTCATAGCTTACTTAGGTTGTCATCTAATCTAGTTAAAAAAGCTCTCTCTCTCTCTCACACACATACACACACACACACACACACACACACACACACACACACACACACACCACAAGCATCTTACAGTTGCTACCCAGGTGAAACCTGGAACTCTTAAGTGAAGAGATGCATAACACTCTAGTCCCTAAGCATCTATAATATCACCAACACTAACTCTACAGGACTGATTAAAACTCAATACCATTCTTTCTTAATTCTTGGGAATATCTGTTAAGCCATTCAATTTAACAGTGAAGTTTTGCTAGTTGTTAAAATTGTGTGGCTAACATGAAATTTGAGCATTAGTGAACAGAAGATAGTGGAGGCTTACATGTGCTTGCAAAGCATCTCTCAGTGTGCAGCAGTGTAGTGAATGGTTTGTTAGTTTTGTTATTGCCATACATTAGTTGTTCAAAGTATCAGGCCAGCCTTCATTGTGCCATATTCATACACGAGTATAACGTTCCCATCACAGTGGCTTCTGTCCTCTCTCACGTCTCCCCTCCCCCTTCCACCTGTATTTAAGAACTTGCACAGACATGTACAGAAGTTCCAACAACTGCTTTGTAGGTCCTAACAGATGCTTAGGAGCCATGACGGTGACTTCCCAGAAACTCACTGGGAAGTGACATTGATAACAAATGCAGAAGAGCCGTGGGAAAAGGAGAACACTTGCACACTGCAGGCAGGAATATAAATTAGGGTAGCTACAGTGAAAAACATTGGAATAGATCCTCCAAAAAACCAAACGAAACCCAAACCAAATCAAAGCAACAACAACAAAAAACTAAAAATACATCTACCATATGACCTAGCTTTGCACTTCTCACTGCTTATACAAAAGAATGCTAAGCCTATCACAAAGACTCCTGACCATCCATGTTCATTGTGCACTGTTTTGCAATTGCTAATAAATGGTGCTAGTTACCCACCACAAGATAAGGGATATGAAAAATGTGCTACACACACAATGACCTTTTATTCAACTGAAAAGAAGAGTAAAATTAGAAACTTTCAGAAAAATACAGATTGTTATTTTTAAACAATAAGGCAAAATCAAACAAATATCATGCTTTCTCTTATGTGGAATCACTTTAAATTTATAAATATAACTTATATTTCTGAATATAAATTAGTATTTTATGTAATATACATAATATGTAGGGCATGAAATAGAAAAGAGACTCTGAAACTCTGAAAAGAGAGAGTGAGATATGATTACAGGGGAGAAGGTATAAATCCATCGTGAGATATATATATCTCATATCGCACACCAGAAAGAGTTTTTGTTCTACTATGACTTTAAATTTGAGTCAACCCAGTTCTTCTGTGTGTGTGTTTGTGTGTGTGTGTGTGAAAATGTCTTAGTCATTGTTCTGTGGCTGTGAAGAGACATCATGAATATGACAACTCTTTTTTTTTAAAGATTAGTTTATGTATTATATGTAAATACATTGTAGCTGTCTTCAGACACACCAGGGCATCAGATCTCATTATAGATGGTTGTGAGCCACCATGTGGTTGCTGGAATTTGAACTCAGGACCTCTGGAAGAACAGTCAGTGCTCTTAACCACTGAGCCATTTCTCCAGCCCCAATATGACAACTGTTACAAAAGGAAACATTTAATTGGGACTGGCTTACAGTTTCAGAGGTTTGTCCATTATCAGCATGGTTGGAAGCATGGCACCATGCAGGTAGCCATGGTGCTAGAGAGGTAGCTGAGAGTTCTACATCTGGAACCACAGGCAGCAGGAAGAGAGAAAAACTGGGCTTGGCTTGAGCATTTGAAACCTCAAAGCCCACCTCCAGGGACACATTTACTCCACAAAGCCACACCCCCCCAGTCCCTGTCAAGTAGTGCCACTCTCCAGCATTCAAATCTATGAACCCATGGGGGACTATTCTTATTCCAACCACCAGAGTTACAATGAAATGTATTTCTTTGTATGTTAAGAAAAAGTAATAATGAAATAAACTAAACTCACTTTACTACATTTACCTACAAATGTAACCAAAGAATAGTGACTTCTTTCCTTCCTAATTTGATATGAGGGCTTCTCCTTAGAACCTTGAATACAGAACCATCAGAGGAATGAGGTGCTATAAATGTGGATTCTATAGTAGCCAGTCTTAAGATCAGAAGCTGGCAACACTGAGTTGACACAGAATGCCTGCTTATATGTTTTATGTTTGTATCAAAAGTATTTAAATCAAGACATATTAAAGAGAGCCACATTATAATATTTACATCACAGTGGTTCATTTTGGATGGAATGCATGTATTCAAATGGATCACAAATGAATAAATACCTAAAAGAGTTTTACAACAATAAAAATTACTTTCTGTTAATAGGCCGTGTCTTTGTATAAATCTTAAGTCTGGAACACATTCAAAGTGATGAATGAAAGCAGAGAAGTAGCTCAAGCTCGCTACCTGAGGAGCCATTGGTAGTTAAGACATTTTCTTTAGTAGTTTAGCCATTGGTAACTTGTCCATATACCTATATGTACCCTAATTCAACTCAATTGTTTATACACAAAAAGGACATGGAAGTAGAAGGGAAGCTGAAAGAGAGGTCAGTGAATATATAAAGGGAATTTGAGAAAAGGATGGAGCGTGCAGTCAAAATAAATTGCATGCACAAATGAAATGGTCCAAAATAAACACACATTAAAGTGAAAATAAAGAAAAGAAAAATTTGTTGAAAACACTAGTTATGAATAGTAAGAAATGACCAGCAATGAATAATGGTAACTTACTCAAGAGCTTAAATGAATTTATTGCTTTTAAAGACGTAGGGGAATGATATTTATGTTTCATTTAAAAAGATTTATTTATTCTAATTTGTGTATGAATGTTTTGCCTGTAAGCATGTATGTATATATGTATGTATATATGCATGTACATATGTATGTATATATGTATGTATGTATGTATGTGTAGCGTGTACATGATCACTGCTAGTAGAGGCCAGAAGAGGTATTGGAACCCCTGAAACTAGAGTTCCTGACAGCTGTGAGCTACCATGTGGATGAGGGAAACAAACCAGGCTTGTCAGCAAGAGCAGCAACTACTCCTCATGGCAGACTCATCTCTCTAAGCCCAGAAGAGCAGTTGGAGAAACTAAGTTTAGCATAGGACTTTAAGGAGAAAGCTTTAAATAGCTGCTCATTGTGGATTAAGAAGAACTGGGTTGACTCAAATTTAAAGTCATAGTAGAACAAAAACTCTTCCTGGCTTCAGAAAAGATACACACTTGGTCATCCCTGATGTCATGCATTCATGCACACACAGACAACACTAAAGAGATTCAGTAGACTGCATTTATAAATTTATGTTTATATATATTAAAAACAATAAAGCAAATTATGAATTTCAGAGAAATGGTTGGATAGAGAAGTTGGAAGGAAAGGATATGGGAGGTCCTAGAGTGGTAAAAGGAAAGGTTATACTTTAATTATAATTTAAAAAATTTATAATTAATTTCTTGTTTTCCCATTCTTATTGTGTTAAAATTAGGGCATTTTAACAGAAGCTACGTTCTTTGGATGATTTAGCTTGAACAGCCCATGAAGACAAGGAGTACCTTGCCTATAAAAGACTGCCTTTATTTCTACCAGCAAAACTGATTGTAATCAATTTTGATCAGACGTTTTCTTATTATTCATCTCATCCAACTTAATTTTGTCTAAGAAGTTTCTCTGCATCTATTTGATTGATGCTTTATATATATATATATATATATATATATATATATATATATATATATATATATATATACATATATATTTAGAAAAAAGAACTTATTATAAAACACAGATTTGCTAAGACTCCCTATGTAACATAACCCAACCTGGCCTTTCCAATCTGGCTTCTAACTCACATGGCTACTGTCTCAGCCTCCTAATTGCTGAGACTGCAAGCACATGCATCTCTAGCTCTATCTACAGAACTCAATTATTATTTCTTTGTGTATTATCTCAGTGCTTTTCTTTCTATCTTCCAAGTAGCTAGGATATTTATATTCCATTGAATTAATTAAAAATCAGTAAGTTTCAAATGAATTCAACTTTATGTCTCAGCCTTGGCTATAGTCTAGTTGGGCAATTATAATTTGACAACTAAAATTCGGTGATGCTTGAGAAGTGTTGCTTTTTGGCTTTCCTGCTGGTGTCATCCATTTCTATGTTTATAGAATGTAGTCCATTCACTTCTGAAAATTGTGACTTTCAAAGGGAGCAGAGACAACAGATGTGGGGTTCAGAAGCACTGTAAATACATATAGGGGAGAAGACAGAGTGGGACCAGCTGCATGGAGGCAGATCATATTTACTTGCAAGGATTCAAGGTTATGTCATGTTAAGATGGGGTTGGGGATGTGGGTAGAATCATCCAGGATGGGCAAAGGTCATTGGATGAAGGTTTAGAGTAGCAGAATGCTTCATTAGTATGGGGAAGGGTTTCAGGAATCTCAGGTGCTAGCTGAACAGGTTCTTAAAAAGAGGAAGGAAGTTGAACATGTAATCTAAGGCTATGAGACATTCTGCAGGTAAAGGTGTGTGTGTGTGTGCTTTTTGAACTCCCAAGGCAAGGTCAGAGAAGGGGAATCCCTGCTAATAAAAGGAGTCCTCTAGATAGCACTAAGCCCCACAGCACTTTTTGGGATATGGTAGACTCCGACTTTAATTAACAGGGCAACAGAAAATAGGTCCTACTGCTTCTTGTTGCCATATAAAGTGATGGATCCATATAACCAACAGATCAGGGGTTTAAAAATGAGAAGAAGGGTGGGGACCAAGGAAGGGCTTAGGCTTGTCTAACAGAGCTGGCATTTTTGTCTTTCCCAATTGAAAATGATGGCCTATTCCTATGATGAATACATTTCCATATTATTTTTTGCTAAATGCTCTGTGAGGGAGACCTAGAAGTAGCAGCAGGTATTTTGAATCCGTGCTTTGTCTTTCTACATAGAACATTGGGAGTAGGATCATTGCAGGCAACTAAAAAAAAAAATGCTTCTGTCTGATTCTAAACCTCTCAATGTCTTTTCTGCTACTCTATCCAATTAAATGATCCCAGCTCAGAACATTCTTGTGATCTGATAACATGGCTAAGATGGGAAAAAAATAAGTAAGGCTTACTATGGTATAATTTGCATACAACATAATTCACCCATTGTAATATGCAGTTGTACTAGTTCTGACATAAGTGATTGCTTTTTTACATGTCACTAAAAACAAAGAATAACCCGCCGTACCTAAAAATGTCTCCTACCCCTTGTAATTAGTGCTGTATCACACTCTCAGCTTCTACAAAGACTGGCTGATGTCCATTTTCAACCTTTCTAATCTTAATATAATGTCATATGAGAGAAATTTCTTAGTGTAATGTCATACACACATAATCTCCTGGTATATAGGATGATTATTTCCTTCACTCTGTGTAGCACACTTGATACTCACTCATGGCATTATGGGAGCAGTGGTTCATTTCACTTGGCCCAGCAATTGTTACAAATAGGGATACATGACTGTCTATCATACTATTCTTTGATATTCTTTGAGGGAATGCGAATTTAGGGAAAGTAAAATCATCTTATTTAAACAAACTAGATTTGAAGGTTATAAATATTTGGATTGAAATATTTATGGAATAACATTTTGCAAGTTTGGACTAGTGAAAACATAATTTATAAATGCACATGAAACTGCCAAGCACACCTCTAGTCTTTGTATGTCTTCAGTAAAATTGGGTTAGGTGATTGCATATTAAATATTAGAATAATTATTCTCTTAGAAAACAGGGAAAATTGTGGTTGCTTGTTATTCTTTTTCAAAATGTTTACCTAATTGAACTCATGTTTTATGAAAGACTATAACATCAGTCACATAATAGTTATGAAAGCTTAAGTTTTATGCTACTTTTTTGACAATAGAACTTCAATTATAATGCCATAATTAAATTATTTTTCAGCTGGGTGTTTTGTTGACTAATTTCATTTAGTAGGTAGCATGAAGTATATTTCATTCCTACACATTGCAATGAAAATTATAATAATTAATTGTCATACAAAACAATAAGATGGGGGCTGGTGAGATGGCTCAGCGGTTAAGAGCACTGACTGCTCTTCCGAAGGTCCTGAGTTCAAATCCCAGCAACCACATGGTGGCTCACAACCATCCATAACGAGATCTGATTCCCTCTTCTGGTGTGTCTGAAGACAGCTACAGTGTACTTACATATAATAAATAAATAAATCTTAAAAAAAAAAACAATAAGATATTTTTTATACTTGAACTCAAACAATGTATTCTGTGTTAACAAAATCATAAAGTTTCTCATGCTTTCTGAGGTCTAGGATTAATTATAGGATCGCAAAGGGGTTTTATCTTTTCCTCGTCAGTGTCAAAAATTACCATTTAACAGAAGGTTCAAAGAACTAAAATAGAGAAATTCAGGCTATTTTCGAAGGAAATCTAGACAAAAGAACTTGCCCATGATGATAAGATAGACTGAAAAAACCGAACACTTCATGTCCTAGCCCACTGTAGTATCTAACCATTCTGAAGAAACATTACTTCTTCTGTGTCTCTTTGCTGACAACCTTGTGTATTTTATTTGTATGCAAGTGGATGACAGTTTATTGTGTCCTAGAGGATAGTATATTAATGATGACTTGCTTCCTGCTGTGGGGCCTGTCATAATTTTGTAGTCAGAAGAGTGACAGAAGTAACAGCCAATCAGTATGCTAATACTGCTGGAGAGTGGGTAGTTAGTCCACTTTAACTAAGGGTTTTCTGCTAAATCCTTAGGTAATTTTCATTAAAAATGATGCCATTTTTGATGGTTGTACAAATTGCTTGACAGAAGCGGTTGGAGAAACCACACATTTCTTTTGTGTAGCAGTCAGAATTCTGCCTCAGCAGGCGTTTCCAGTGGGGGGAAAAGAAAGAAAAGCTTCTAATTGGAAAGGCCCATTTTGGCCAACAAGAACCAATCACTAAAGCATTCAGTGGTTTCTTATATCAATGTCTTACATGGAGAATTCTACCAAATACGCAAAATTAAATCTACTCACTGACGTGCAAACACAAGGCATGATCTTTGAAAACAATATTTGAAAGCCAAATGTAAAGATTCAAAAGAATGCAAAATTTGACAATATGATGTCACTCATTTTTCTCTTTAGTCTCCTGTTTCTTTACTTTTTTTTTTATGTCATTATAATGGGGAAAAGACACTCTTAAAACAGTGGCATTCAGTAGTAGCACTATATATTCTAATATTTTATTAGCCTTTTTATTACATTCAGCTTATAGGAAATATACTTTTCACTAGGAAAAGGGAATTTCTTAAAATGACTTCTGAGTGTTTGCACAGCACGTGAACACATGATTACAGGGGGGATTACTGGATTAAGGTATTGACAGTTGGCAGCCTCAAGGCTACAGAGAAAACGAGCTCCATTTTCTATCCATAAAATCACATTTTATTCTTACCCACACACAAACAACACCGAGTATGTAAACTATAAAAGGAATTATTTTAGGAACACTGTTGTCACTTAAGTATGTTCATCATAGAGAATAAAACAATAACAAACAACAACAACAATTTCACATATGTATGAAATGCAAGGTAATATAATTTAATATCAGAAACATGTTTGTGGCATTCTGATTAATCCCTGAGGCTGGAGGAGAAATTCTTTGAAATATACTGAGACTTGTTCTTGGTAATTACAAAATGAAAACTTAGATTGTACAAATTCAGTGCTGTCCACAAATAGATTGGGTATATCTTGACAAAACTTAGGAATTATACTGAATGAAATTATATATTTTTGGAAAACTATAAGAGACCTTGTTTGCTGCCTGCTGGTTTTTTTATATATGCAAATCTTTATACATTACAGAACAACCTAGCTGCCTTCCACAATCCCATAAACGTTTTACTGTTTTATGAGATGTTAGTAATAAATGTGATTGATGGTATATTTTTACAATTGCCTATTAGAAATACACTATTTTTGTGATTAAATACTTAGGGAAAACTCAGTTCTAAACCTAGACGTTGCAAGCTAGGGACTGACTTGAATGCCAAAGTACTTGTTTAATCTAGTACTTAAATTTACTTGCATTTTTATTTTATTTATCTTCCAGTTTACAGAGATTTTGCATTTCAATCAATTGCAAACATTTAAAAATTGCTGCCAGTGTGGCTTGGGACATGGAATAGCTTGCACACACACACACACACACACACACACACACACACACACACACACACGCACAGTCACAAGGGTGAATAGCTATAATTATATTGGAGCTCATCCAAGAAATCAGCTGTTCTTCTTACACTCACCCCCTCTTCAAATTCACGAGCAACTCAAGCAAGCATACTGTAAATTAGTTTTAATACTAAAAACTGGTGACCTCGGTAGTGTAGTTTATTGACAAATTTTATGTTGCTATTATCTTTGAAACATAATAAAAATAAGGTGAACATTGATAATAGAAAATTGAGTATAATTTTCAGCCATAGCTCTACTCTTTAATATTGAAAAGCCTATTGGCTGAATGTAGTAAAAGCAATTTTCTTGTATAAAATATAGAATATAAAATAATGAAGTCTTAAGAGATTCATCAAATATTTTAAAATTTATTTTTGCCATATACTTTTAAAATGCGTTTAACTTTTTTGAAGTTCACAACATATTATTAAGGATAGTCAACACATAGTGTAAAAATTACCAAAATCATCCTTTTGTTGACCTAAAATGTGTAGCTTTAACCAAGATTATTGCCTTTCTAACATAAGCATTACCACAAGCCTTTTGAAAAACTGACAAAATACCATATATTCCTTGTACAAGTGATGGGTTTCATTGTGATATTTCAAACAAGTATGTTTCATACTTTGACTGTATTCATTCCCTATCACTCTCTCCTATTCTCTCCTCAATATCATGCTGGTAAGCTATTTATTCCCAAACATATCTACTTCTACACTCTTGATATGTATAGGTATATATATGTATACACTGATATATGCACACATATACATAAAGTCTAGATTCTATTTATGAGAGAAATTATGTGACATTTGTACTTGTGAGTCTGACTTTTTTTTTAACATGGTGATTCAGCCATTTTTCTGCAAATGATATGTTTGTTCTTCTCATGTTCTTCTTATTATGGCTGAATAAAAGTCTCTCATGTGTATATGCCACAGTGTTTCTTAATTCATCTGTTGATAGACAGCTAGGCTGATATTTAACTTGACTTTCCCCAATAGTGAACAACAATAGCAAGCTAATTTACACTTCCTTGGCTATTTTCCTAGGCCACTCACAGACATTTGTAGTGACTATTGGGTTCTCTGCCTTTATGAGGTAAATTGCTTTTCATTTTATTTGTGTTCTTTGGGGTCTAGAGAGATGGTTCACAGTTAAGAGTACTGACTACTGTTCCATAGGACTCTGGTTTGATTTCCAGCACTTACATGATATATCATAACTTTTTTTTAACTCCAGGACATGGGGGCCCAATGCCTTTTCTAGCCTCCACAGGTATATACAGATGTGCCACACAAATATCCATATAACAAAATATCCATATCTACCTATCTACCTGTCTACCAATCTATCTATCTATCTATCTATCTATCTATCTATCTATCTATCTATCTATCTATCTATCTATCTATCATCTATCTATCTATATCTATCTATCTATCCATCCATCCATCTATCTATCTATCTATCTATCTATCTATCTATCTATCTATCTATCTATCTATCAAGAGGTGGGGGAGAAGTCTAGTACATGGAATCAATGTTTTTCCGTAGCTTTGTTGAGATTTTGTGGTTTGGTATGAGACTATTTGGCTATTGTTGCTACTGTCCCACCCAAATATTTATTTTCAAGAACCACATTATGAAGATTTCCCTGTGTTTTTTTCTCGTAGTTTTAAGTCTCAGCTCTTCTATAAGCTTTAGTTCACTTTGAGATAACTTTTTGTTTATAGTTTGAGATAATTTTATTCTCGATGTGTGGCTATCTACAATAAGATTACTTGCTAGCAAGTAGCACAATTTCAATTCTTCGTTATCGATTCACATTTCTCTTCTTTCACATTCCTTTTATTCTTTCAAATTATTCTTCCTTCTCTCCCTCCTCCTCCTCCCCTCCTCCATTTTATTTTCTTTATTCCTGATTTCTTTGGGTAAGTCTTCAAGTGAAATATTAAGCAGCATCAATAAGAGTGAATAGCTTTATTTAATTCCTGATCTTAGTGTATAAAATCATTTTTTAGCTTTCTTTTGTTGAGTTCAATCTTACCTGCAGACTGTAGGAACACTTATTATATATGTAGTTTATTCCAAGTTTTTTATTTTTTGTATCAGTTTATACACTCCTATTTATTAAATCAATGTAGTAAGTTACATGTACTCATTTGTACATGCTGAATCATTTTTCATATTTAGGGATCAATCCTCATTTTATTGCTCTATTGAATATGTTTTTCTAGAACTTTTCAGAAGACAAATGAGTTCTGTTAATCAGTGACATTGGGATACAATTGTATCTTTTGCTAGTGTTCTTGTCATAAACAGGTAGCATACTATCTCTCCAACTTTTCTCTAGAAGAATCAATAATGAACATAAACTGAATAATGTTTCAAAGCAAATAAGTGAGAATTATTGAGAGTTAACAGTCTCTAAATTCAACAAATGAAAGTGTTAGAGTAAAAATAAATCAAGAAAACCATAGAGAAATTTCTTTTGATGGAAAAAACTTAAAAGCAGCAACAATTAAATTGAAGGCTGACTACTCACTAGAAATTATAAAACAAAAAAGGAAAGAAGAAGAAAATATGAATATAAATATAAATGAGTATTTGTTCGTCTCACTTCATGTCTTCTGATATTATGTAAAATCTATGTACAATGCATGTGCATGAAAACCATGACTCAAAAGATAAACAGTCAAGAAGTTGTGTTCAAAAATACACCTGAGGGAGAAACAGAACTGAAGCCCTGATGACCAGCAGAAAGAATGGAAACAAACAACCTCAGGGGGTAGGAAGTGGAGGGATCCTCTAGAATGTCCTGGAGACCTAGGAGGTGAGAGACTCTCAGGACTCAAAGGGAGGGACCTTAGATGAAGTGCTCTATAGTGGGGAGGGGGAACTTGTAGAGTCCACCTCCAGTGGAGGGACATGACATCAAGTGGAAGGATGAAGTGGCCACCCTACAATCAAAAGCTCTGACCAGAATTGTTTCTGTCTGAAGGAACTGCAGGGACAAAAATGGAGAAGAGCCTGAGAGAAAGGGAGTCCATTGACAGGCCCAAATTGGGATACAGCTCAAGGGGGAGACTTGAAGCCCCAGGGAGTGGGGAAATTTGGTGTGGTTGGGGTGGTAGAGACATCCTCTTGGAGATGGGGGCTGGGCAGGGAGGAGTTATAAGGTGGGGAGTGGTCAGGGACTGATGGGTGGGGGGACATGAAGTCTAGACTGTTAAAAAATGATTAAAGAATAAAATAAATAAATATAAATTTAAATTAAAAATGCACCTGCACTCCAGTAATACATGGACATTAAAAGTAATAATTCCAGGCTGGCGAGATGGCTCAGCGGGTAAGAGCACTGATTGCTCTTCCTAAGGTCCTGAGTTCGGATCCCAGCAACCACATGGTGGCTCACAACCATCCATAATGAGATCTGACGCCCTCTTCTGGTGTGTCTGAAGACAGCTACAGTGTATTATGCCAGAGCGAGAGGGGCTGGAGAGAGGAGAGGTCCTGAGTTTAATTCCCAGCAGCCACATGATGGCTCATGGCGATCTGTACAGTTACAGTGTACTCATACACATAAGATAAATAAAATAAATCTTAAAAAAGTAATAATTCTGCTTACTTGTTCTGAGTTAATGCATGTGTTTAATACAAGGTTGAATACTAAGAGTAGAAAGGTAATGTACACCTAATCTAGTATAAAGACAAATTTAAATGATTTTAAAAATAAACTATAGATAGAAAGTGTTGAAACAGTAATAATAGCGTAGAGATAAGTAAGCACATCTAAATAGTAGTGATGTCAATATCTCTACATAAAGTAAAATTCTCAGGGTAATTGAATTGTGTAATTATAGCTCTATGTTAAAAAGTGGGATACTAAATATAATGAAAAAGTATGATAAACATAAATATTATAGAAAGATTATAGAAAGCCGAACATGTTCTCCTGCTCTTGTTAAGCTGCGCGAAGTGGTAATGCTAAATGGCAAATCCTAAAACAACAAGCAAAGTAGGAAGAAAACTACAGACACATTTTAAAAAATAAAATAAAAAAAACTTAACAATTAAGAAAAGTACTAGGAAAGTTGACACATTATTAACCAATAGGTTTTGCATCAAAGTTAGGTGGAGATATGGTACAAATACATGATTAAAGTGACTTTCTTCACCAAAGTAACATATAAAAAGAATTGTATAATCATCCTTATAAAACTTGAAAAATAACTACACTATTCAAACCAATTTGACAAGAAATACTCTTGTTGAACTAGAAAAGTTAATGTAGCTACACAATATTGTTGAGCTAACCCTGTACATTACTGAAGAAGTTGGCAGTACCCGTGTGTATTGGCTGGTTTTATGTCAACTTGACACAGGCTGGAGTTATCACAGAGAAAGGAGCTTCAGTTGAGGAGTTGCCTCCATGAGATCCAGCTGTAAGGCATTTTTTCTCAATTAGTGATCAAGAGGGGAGGGCACCTTGTGGGTGGTACCATCCCTGGGCTGGTAGTCTTGGGTTCTATAAGAAAGCAAGGTAAGCAAGTCAGAAGCAAGCCAATAGGAATATCCCTCCATAGCCTCTGCATCAGCTCCTGCTTCCTGACCTGCCTGAATTGCAGTCCTGACTTCCTGTGGTGATGAACAGCAATGTGAAAGTGTAAGCTAAATAAACCATTTCCTTCCCAACTTGCTTCTTGGGCATGCTGTTTGTGCAGGAATAGAAACCCTGACCAAGACACCATGCCAGCAGTGAACTAGAAGTTCTAGATTGACAAGAAAAGAAAAAATAGAACACAGAAAAAAGAAAGAATGAAGAGAAGAGAAAAGATAATTATAAGAGATGCTGGTGAAATGCAAATCCACAAAAGGATTAGGATGTATAAATAAGCATTGATACTGGATGTATGCAAATGTAAATTCTCTTTTATTTTCTCAGATGAAGTTATGAGATGAGAGCTGTACCCAAAATTTATGAATACATGGCTTGGACTGAGCTCAGAGTGTTTCAAACTAACCCTAGGTCTAGGCCTGGAAGTTTTAGCTTCCATACAATCTAATCTGTAAGCCCGGACCTTGGCAGTTTCAGCTTCCAGCCTCTGCCTATTAACCAAGGCCTAGAATGTTTCAGCCTCTGAGACTTACTGCTGATCTAACTCACTCTTTCTGAACTCTGGATGGCTGGTTCAGTTGTTATGTCTCAAAGTCCCCTCCAAGCTATCTGATTCAGATTGACTTCTCCCAGCTTCTGACTGAATTGCTTTGCTTGGAAAACTGCCTCTGAAGTCCATGAACTGAATTGACCTGACCTGACCTTAACTGAACTGAATTGAATTTACTTTCTCTGCATGGCTCTTCAATAGCTTCTCTTTCCTGCCCTCATGAGAGTTGGGTGTATCCTATCTCTGACTCATTATGTCAAATCTTGCTCTAATTCCTCACTTTGTCTGCCCTTCAATTAGATGCCATTGTTTGGAATTAAAGATGTGTACTAAACGCCTGTCTATATTCCAGCATGAAGGATCAAAGGTGTGTTCTAAGGGCATGTCTATGTTCTAGCCAGAGGTATTAAAGGTATCTAATCTAGTCAGGGGAATTAAAGGTATGTGACCTGTCTGAACTCCACTTGGATCATATCTTTGACTGTGACCCCTTACTTGAGCATCTATGTTTCTGGATTAAAATTTCTTTATACATATAAAGCCAAAATATTATAAATATGTATCTTTTGCATATACATATTCTGTATTATATAATAACTACAAATTGTCACACTAGTAACAAACAAGTAAAATAGATTTAGGTGGCTGGAGAGATGGCTTAGTATTTAAGAACGCTGCAGTTACCAACAGATTAGGAAAAGATCTTTACCAATCCTATACCCAATAGAGGGCTAATATCCAATATATACAAAGAACAGAAGAAGTTAAACTCCAGAGAATCAAATAACCCTATTAAAAATGGGGTACAGAGCTAAACAAAGAATTCTCAACTGAGGAATACCAAATGGCTGAGAAGCACCTAAAGAAATGTTCAACATCCTTAGTCATAAGGGAAATGCAAATTAAAACAACCCTGAGATTCCACCTCACACCAGTCAGATTGGGTAAGATAAAAAACTCAGGTGATAGCAGATGCTGGAGAGGTTGTGGAGAAAGAGGAACACTTTTTCATTACTGATAGGATTGCAAGCTGGTAACCACTCTGGAAATCAGTTTGGCGGTTCCTCAGGAAATTGGACATAGTACTACCAGAGGACCCAGCTATACCACTCCTGGGCATATACCCAGAAGATGCTCCAATAAGGATACATGCTGCACTATGTTCATAGCACCCTTATTTATAATAGCCAGAAACTGGAAACAACCCAAATGTCCCTCAACAGAGGAATGGATACAGAAAATGTGGTACATCTACACAATAGAGTACTTTTCAGCTATTAAAAACAATGAATTTATGAAATTCTTTGGCAAATGGGTGAATCTGGAGAATATCATCCTGAGTGAGGTAATACAATCACAAAAGAACATACAAGGCATGCACTCTCTGATAAGTGGATATTAGCCCAGAAGCTCAGAATGCCCAAAATACAACCCACAAATCACAAAAAACTCAAGAACAAAGAAGACCAAAGTGTGGATGCTTTGTTCCTTCTTAGAAAGGGGGACAAAATACCCATCTAAGGAGTTGCAGAGACAAACTATGGAGAAGAGACTGAAAGAAGAACAATCCAGAGACTGCTCCATCTGGGAATCCTTTCCACATTCAGTCATTAAAACCAGACATTATTGTGGATGTCAGCAAGTGCTGGTTGACAGGAGCCTGATATAACTGTCTCCTGGGAGGCTCTGACAGTGCCCAACTAATATAGAAATAGAGACTTACAACCATCTATTAGACTGAGCACAGGTTTCCCCAATGAAGGAGCTAGAAAAAAGACCCAAGGAACTAGTGTTTGCAGCCCCTTAGGACGAACAACAATATGAACTAACTAGTACCCTCAGAGCTCCCAGGGACTAAACCACCAACCAAAGAACACACATGGTGGGACTCATGGCTCCAGCAGCATATATATAGCAGAGGATGGCCTCATTGATCATCAATGGGAAGAGAGGCCCTTGGTCCTGTGAAGGATAATGCCTCAGTGTAGGGGAATGCCAGGGCCAGGAAGTGGGAGAGGTTGGGTTGGTGAGCAGGGGGAGGAGGGAGGAAACAGGGTTTGTTTTTTGTTTTTGTTTTTGATATTTTTTTCGGAGGGGTAACTAGGAGATGAGATATCATTTGAAATGTAAATATCGAAAATACCTAATAAAAACAAAGAAAAAAAAAGAATGCTGCAGTTCTTGAAGAGGACTTATATTCAATTTCAAATTGTTAGAACTCACATCAGATAGTCCAAAATTGCCTGTAAATCCAGATGTAGTGGATATGAAATCCTACTCTGCCACCTGAAGGTACCCACACCCACATGTGTATACACAAACATATGAATAAATAAAACTAAATTCTTTAAACATCATTCTAATATAGTCACATAAAACATGAAATACCCTGGGGTGTATCCGGTAGAAGATGTGTAGGATCTCTGCTCTGAATTCATCAAACATTCCTAAGAGATCAGATGACTAATTAATAAAATAACATATGTACCCTTATATTTAAAAATATTATATTGATATCATTCCTCTCTCACTGCCAGAAAATTCAATAATTCACTATAAACACAGTAAAATTCTATTGAGTTTAGGATTGTGATTATACATGTTTTCAAACCCAATTTAAATTTTATGGAGAAAATAATGCAAATTCAGATTCTTGCTATGAAATGATAAAAGGAAAAGAGGCTGAAGAAAAAAATATTTCAGACATGTAGACCCATAGTAAACCCCTTTAAACTCATGCCTCATACATGTCATTCTTAAGAGTTAACAAACTGATCAACTGAAGACAAAGAAATACATGAGCACACACAAATATTAACTAATTTTTCATGAAAGATTTAAGTTAAATGGCATAAAAAATAATCTCTTTAAGTATATTAGGAAATATCAGAAAAATTGATATCTTGATTTTCACTTTATATGATAATACTCATTTCTTTCATAGCAATTGATGGACCAAATGTGATGATTAACTAAGACTATTTTAGAAAAGGGCCCATAAAACAAGTATGACACCAGAGAAGATAAAGAAGTCTTTAATCAAAACCCTCATATTTGAACTATAAATTAAAAACGAAAACATTATTAATATAGTCTGTTTATGAAACTGAACTATAACATTATAATAAGCCAACTTCCAGAGATAAACAATGTTCCCAACACACATTTTTAACAAAGGATTCACTTTTAAGGATTCATATAAATAAATGAGGAAAAGATAATCAAATTATTAAAAGACAACCAGCTTTATTTGATTCATTTCAAAAGAATTATATAATTTTAGAAGGTTAATGACATATCAACATTCCTCCACAATCTTAAATTTCAAAGCTAGGAAACAGTCATACTGAGGATGTAGATTGAATGAGACTTCTACCTTTTGTTTGTGTCAGTGTAAGTGAGTTCACTTACTTTTATAAGCTAAACATAACCAGTCCCTATGACTTACAAAGTTCAACATAGCTATGTCAACAAATAATATTTTAATAGTGCTCTCTAGTGAGTTACAAGTTAGCTAAGTATAGGATATGCTAGTTTTGAACAATTATTGGCAATAAAGAAATTAATTTTCATTTCATACAAAGAAATAACAAAGCTCTTTATTATTATTACTTAATTAGGATATGGACAATAAAAAAGTTCCATAGGTGGGAATATAAAAGCCTAAGAATCCTGAGAGTTATTTTTTTAAGTCTTCTACTACACTAGAGACTGATGGAGGATGAAATGAAGTTAGAATATTGTCCAAACATCATTAGCATAGTTGCTGCTATAAAAAAAATGTACCATTCAGACATCCTGATGCAGACAGTATGTTGACTTCAATACTTTCCAGTCCCCTTGGAATTTCCTGCAGTATTTTCAGGAGGCATGCTTCCCACAGGCAGCTTCCAGCTCATGTGAGCACAGCAGGACTATCGGTGTTGGCTCATTACTGCCAGATGGAAGCTCTCCTAGTGCATGACTTTGGTCATCAGCATGAGGAAAATTTCCATTGAATTTCAGTGCACTCTGAAGTTCTCTTAGTTAAACATATTTATTCTTTTATTTTCAAAGTATCATTGAAGAGCAAATGCATAATATACTCAAAACAAAAAAATGTTTAGAGATCAAAATCTCTGGGTCCCTACAGAAATAGAAAACAAACACGAACAAACACAAACAAACAAGCAAAAAACTATCCTAAAATTCACAGGGAATCATAAAACACCCCAAACAACTGAAGCAGTACTGAGCAAAAATACCAAGGCTGGAGATATTACCATTCCACATCTAAAGATATATTACAAAGACAGGTAATAAAGACAAACAAACAAACAAATGAACAAACAAACAATATGGTATTAGCAAAAAATAAAGAGGTATTTAGAACAATGGGTGTAAAAATAACTTATTTGCCTGATGTAATTGTTGTCTCAGAGGCTCACTGCTGAATAAGTTCATCCTTTATAGTTATTTCTGTACTCTGGCTGTCTGTTTCAACCCAGCTGTTCTGGTCTAAACTCCTCTACAAGCTGACTGATTCAATCTGACTTTTCTCATCTTTTCACTGAATTGCTCTGCTTGGCCTCAAACTGACTTTGGAAATCTGTTCTAATCTTCTGGCACCTTTTTATTCTCTGGCTTGTTCTGTCTTTACCTGTTTCTAGTTTGTTCTCTTTTCAACCTGTCTCTATAAAACTGTTCCTGTAAAAACTACCTGTGAACTTCACAAACTAAACTGCTACCAACTCCAATCCACTGTGTTGTCTCTCAGCTCACTGACTCAACCAAACTTAGCAGAACTCATACATCTGCGTGCCTCTGCCTCCAGAGTGCTGTGATTAAAAAGGGATATACCCAAGCCTAAGTTTTTCTTTACCTGAAACTTGCTCTATATCAAGCGGACCTTGAACTCAGAGATCTGTCTTCCTGTCTCATAGGACTCAAGATATGTCTGTATTCAAGCCAGATCACACATATTTAGAAGGTCTTTGGATCTGATTCCTTGCCAGAGCAGCCATGCGGCTGGATTAAAATTCCTCTACAAATGTAACATAATTAAAGCTCTAAACATGACCACAAGTAAATTCAACCATTTAATATGTGATAAAGATGCCAAAAATACTGTCTTAGAGTTTTATTGTTGTGAAGAGACACCATGACCAAGGTAACTCTTATAAATGAAAACATTTAATTCAGACTGACTTACACTTTCAGAGGTTCAGTCTACTATCTGTAAGGAAGCATGGCAGCCTGCACACAAAAATAATACTAGAGAAGGAGCTGAGAAGTCTACATCTTGATCTGAAGGCAGCCAGGAGGAGACTCTCTTCTGCACTGGGCAAAGTCTGAGTATAAGAGGCCTTAAAGCCCACCTACACAGTGACACATTTCCTACAACAAGGCCACACTTCCC
Source organism: Mastomys coucha (assembly GCF_008632895.1). Classification (NCBI taxonomy): domain Eukaryota; kingdom Metazoa; phylum Chordata; class Mammalia; order Rodentia; family Muridae; genus Mastomys; species Mastomys coucha. Next base: position 85,841,989 of record NW_022196906.1, on the reverse strand, counting down.
CCAGTAAGGCAACACATCCTAATAGTGTCACTCCCTATGGCTAAGCATTCAAACACATGAATCTATAAGGGTCAGACCTATTCAAACCACCACATTTACTGCCTGGCTCCCATAGACTTGTAGCCATAATATAACGCAAAATGCATTTAGTCCACCTTCAAAAGTCCCCATAGTCTATCACAGTCTCAACAATGTCTGGGATCTGCATATGATCTTCTAAGTTCCTGAAAAGAGCTTGGGTCACTTCTCTAGTTCTGCCCTCTGTAGCATTTTAGACTCTGGCTGAGTCTAATCCACTGCTGGCACTATTCTTGTTCATTATCTCAGGGTACTGGTATCTCCAACACACTGGGGTCTTTTTCTGACACTGGGCTGCACATTCACCAATAGCTTCTCATAGGCTCTTTTTGCGGTGCCAAATCTCAACTTCTTTACTCTCTTAATCCTTAGCTTGCAGCAGCCACTTAGGTTACACCTTCGCCAAGGCCTTATTTTGTACTATCACGATGCCAAGCCTCAGCTGCTCTCCATGACTTCTTTATGCCTTCAAAACCAGTACCATCTGGGTAACTCTTTAACTACCAAGTTTGGCTTCCAGCATGAAGTATAACCGTGACTATCTCTGAAACATAGCTTCTTTGTTCTAATACTGAGGAAAAAAAACACTTCTCAGAAGATTTCATCTGAAAAATGCTGATCTCTTCTGAATCACCACTAATTTCTTGGCCTCAGCTGACCAGCACTGAGTATACCAGAAAAGCAAAGGTTGTTTTTTGTTTTGTTTTGTTTTGTTTTTATTTGTTCTTTTTGTTTGTTTGTTTGGTTTGTGACTCTGGCATTTTGTTAATCACAACTGATTTTTCAGCTCCAGCTAATCAGAAAAACATATTATTAATTCAAAATATCAAATGGCCCTGACTGCCAGCTCCACTTGGGGCACAGCTAGAAATGATGAGTCTCATGCTGTCCCCTTACTTCCATTGTCTGGTCCACAGTTCTGCCTGACTTTTCAGGGAGGCCTATCTTCAGGTCACAGTGGGGTCTCAGGAACATTCATTTTCACCTGGCACACAGCTAGCAGAGGTGAACAGTGTGCTGTTCTTTGAGTTCCACTGTCAGGTCTAAAGCTCTGCCTTCCTCTCTGAGGAGTCCTGTCAGCATCAGGAATGTCCAGCTAACACCAGTGACAATCAGATGGCTAAAGGTCAGTTAAAGAACACAACTAAGAGACAGGGCAATATGGCAGCACCAAAGTCCAGCTATCTTGCTACAGCAAGCTCTGGACATTCTGTCACAGTCACTGCGCAAGAATAAGATAGAGGCCTTTAAAGAGGAAATGAATAGATCTCTTAAAGAAATACAGAAAACTGCAATCAAATAGGTGAAGGAAATGAATAAAGTTGTTTGAGAGCTAACAATGGAAGAAGAAGCAATGAAAAAGAAAACACACCCCACAAACTGCGGGAATCTTGGAGATGAAAAACTTAGGAAAGAGAGCAGGAACTACAGATGCAAGTATCACCAACAGAATGCAAGAGATGGTAAAGAGAATCTCAGTTGTAGATGATAAGATTGAAGAATTTGATATATCAATCAAAGAAAATGTTAAATCTAAAAAATTTCTGATGAAAACCATGCAAAAACTCTTGGACAGTATGAGAAGACTGAACCTAAGAATGATAGGAATAGAAGGAGAAGATTCCCGGCTACAAGGCCCAGAGAATATTTTCAATAAAATCATAGAAGAAAATTTCCCCAACTTATAGTAAGATATTCCTATAAATATACAAGAAGCTTAAAGAACACCAAATAGATTGGACCAAAAAAGAAAGTCTTCCAAGCACAAAATAATTAAAACACTGAATATATAGAACAACAAAGGATATTAAAATCTTTAAGGAAAAAAAGACCAAGTATCATATAAAGGCAGACCTATCAGAATTACACCAGAATTTTCAACAGCGACTCTTAAATCCAGACAGGCCTGGAAAGATTCTAAGAGACCACAGATGTTGCCCCAGACTACTATCCCCAGCAAAACATTCAGTCACCATAGACAGAGAAAACAAGATATTCCATGAGAAAACAAAATTTAAACAATATCTACCCCAAAATACAGCCCTACAGAAGATACTAGGAAAAGACCTCCCATCCCAGGAGGCTAACTACACCCAAGAAAACACAGGAAATAAATAACTTCACATCAGGAAAAACAAAAGAAGGGATGCATACACACACACACACACACACACACACACACACAGAGTACCATCACTAACATGAAAATAATAGTGAGTCACAATTGGTGGCCATTAATGTTTTTCAACATCAATCAAAAGATACAGGCAAACAGAATGGATGTGAAACCAGGATTCATCATTCTGCTGCATACAAAAAACACAATTCAACAACAAAGATAGACATTTTCTCAGAGTAAAGGGCTGGAAAAACGGTTTATAAGCAAAGAGATCCAAGAAATAAGCTGACTATCCATTCTATTATCTAGTAAAATAAACTTTCAAACAAAATTTATCAAGAGATAGGGGAGAACACTTTATTATACTTATCAAAACTAAAAAAATCAACCAGGTGACATTTCAATTCTGAACATCTATGCCCCAAACACAAGGGCACCCATATTAATAAAAGAAACATTATTATAGCTTAAATCACACACCAATACCCCACTCTCACCAATGGATAAGCCATCCAGACAGAAACTAAACAGAGAAATAATGAAACTAACCAATAGATGTTATGAATCAAATGAACCTAACAGATATCTTCAGGACACTTCACCCAAACACAAAAGAATATGTTCTTTTCAGTACCTAACAGAACCTTCTCCAAAACAGACCACATAGTCAGAAAGAAAGCCTCAAAGATACAAGAAAATTGAAATAACACTTTCTTATCAGACCACCATGGATTAGAGCTGAACTTAAATAACAAAAGAAACATCAGAAAGTCTACAATCTCAGAAACTAAACAACTCTCTACTCAATGACCACTGTGCCAGTGAAAAAAGAAATAAAGAAATTAAAGACTTTCTAGAATTAAATGAAAATGAAAGAAAAACATACCCAAACTTATGGGACGCAATGAAAACAGTGCTAAAAGGAAAGTTCATAGCGTTAAGTGCCTTCATGAAGAAACTGGAGAGATCTCATACTAGCAACTTAAAAGCACACCTCAAAGCTCTCGATTTTTATCTAAATGTTGAAGCATGAAAAATGATTAAGATTCTCCCTGAAATCACAAGTTTCTGGCTCTTGGAAGAAGGAGAATTTTTAGAAACAAGGATGCCTAAATGTTCCGCTCACTACGTTGAGATGAAGTTGCACTTGCTAGACTCACATAACAATGTGTTATTAGCTAGATATTTAGAACTTTAAAATCTTCATTGTCTTCAGAGGACTTATTGTCTGAAACACATCGAATATGTCATAATTAATGAAAATCAAGACTAAGTAGGCAGTACAGATTAGCAATTTTACCAAGCAGCAATGACTAACAAAGGAAAGAGAAAGTCAACACAAAGTTAAAATCAGAACAAAATCAGAATGACTTCTTCTTACAACCATCCAAGCCCCACTCTGAACTGCACTTCATAGCCCAGCCAACAGCTTCCTCTGAGGAAATGACAACTAAGGTGTTGCAGAAGTGCTGGCTGACAGCAGCCTGATATAGCTGTCTCCGGAGAGGCTCTGACAGTATCTGACTAATACAAAAGTAGAGGCTCACAGTCATGCATTGGACTGAGTACAGGGTCCCCAATGAAGGAGTTAGAGAAAGGACCCAAGGAGCTGAAGGGTTTGCAGCCCCTTAGGACAAACAACAATATGAACTAACTAGTACCCTCAGAGCTCCCAGGGACTAAAACACCAACCAAAGAGTACACATGGTGGGACTCATGGCTCCAACAGCATATGTATAGCAGAGGATGGCCAAGTTGGTCATCAATGGGAGGAGAGGCCCTTGGTCCTGAGAAGATTTCTATGCCCCAGTGTAGGGGAATGCCAGGGCCAGGAAGTGGGAGAGGGTGGGGTAATGAGCAGGAGGAGGGGGAAGCAACAGGGGTTTGTTTTAGTTTTCTTTTATTTTTAATTTTATTTTTTTTCTTCTTTTCTTTTCTTTTTCTTTTTTCTTTTGGAGGGGAACCTGGGAAAGGAGATACTGTAAATAAAGAAAACTTCTAAAAAAAAAAAAGAGTGACAAACTTCTGTGCTACTCCAGACACCAGCGGGCCATATGCCTCCAGCTGGCCTGTTCTAATATTGTGGAGACTCTCTGACTCAGAGCTCCAAAATCTCTCCACCCAGATCACTAAATTCCCACTGGTGGGTCGTTACCACACCAGCCCCATGCTTTGAAACCTCCATGGCCTTTGTGGTGCACATCTGGCAAATCTATGCTTTGCAGCCATACCTTTGTCTCTGGAACCCGATCCAGCCACCAGGTGAAGAAAAACATCACACAAACTTAGTTAAGAAACAATGGTAACTCAATCTCTGGGCACAACAACTAGAATCCTAATCTTGTAAACCATATTAAACCTAAATCCTCTGGTGGTGAATCTTAGCGGATTTGCCCTAAGCCAGGAGACATTAGTAGCTACATCTTTTTTTTTTTTAAAGATTTATTATTATACCCAAGTACACTGTAGTTGTCTTCAAACACACCAGAAGAGGGCATAAGATCTCATTACGGATGGTTGTGAGCCACCGTGTGGTTGCTGGGACTTGAACTCAGGACCTTTGGAAGAGCAGTCAGTGCTCTTTATTTATTTATTTTTTTTTAATTTTTTTTAGATATTTTTATTTACGTTTCAAATGATATCTCCTTTGGGAAAATAAACTCTGTTCCCTTCCCCCTCCTCCTGCTCACCAACCCACTCTCTCCCACTTCCTGGCCCTGGCATTCCCCTACACTGGGGCATAGAAACCTTCACAGGACCAAGGGCCTCTCCTCCCATTGATGACCAACTTGGCCATCCTCTGCTATACACATGCTGCTGGAGCCATGGGGTCCCACCATGTGTACTCTTTGGTTGGAGTTTTAGTCCCTGGGAGCTCTGAGGGTACTGGTTAGTTCATATTGTTGTTTGTCCTAAGGGGCTGCAAACCCTTCAGCTCCTTGGGTCCTTTCTCTAGCTTCTTCATTGGGAACCCTGTACTCAATCCAAAGGATGGCTGTGAGCCTCTACTTCTGTATTAGTCAGGCACTGTCAGAGCCTCTCAGGAGACAGCTATATCAGGCTTCTGCCATTCAGCACTTGCTGGCATCCACAATAGTGTCTGGTTTTGATGATTGAATATGGGAAGGATTTCCAGGTGGAGCAGTCTCTGGATTGTCCTTATTTATAATAACCAGAAACTGGAAACAACCCAGATGCCCCTCAACAGAGGAATGGAAACAGAAAATGTGGTACATCTACACAATGGAGTACTACTCAGCTATTAAAAACAATAAATTTATGAAATTCTTAGGCAAATAGATGGATCTGGAGAATATCATCCTGAGTGAGGTAACCCAATCACAAAAGAACACACACATAGTATGCACTCTCTGATAAGTGGATATTAGCCCAGAAGATCGGAATACCCAAGAAACAATCCACAAACTACAAAAAACTCAAGAAGAAGGAAGACCAAAGTGTGGATATGTCGCTGCTTCTTAAAAGGGGCAACAAAATACCCATGGAAGGAGTTGCAGAGACAAACTATGGAGTAGAGACAGTCAGTGCTCTTAACTGCTGATCCATCTCTCCAGCTATCCCTGTCCCAAAAGGGTTCTCTCTCTCTCTCCTGCTTCCTCTCTTTCCCAACCAGGAAGTCCCTCCTACTCACCCAGTGATTGGCTCCTTTATTCATTAGGGAATAGTTTATAAGAAGTCACCTGAGTAGTGACTTACTCCTAGTCCACAACTCCTCTCAGAAGAGTGGAATTAACATTAAAATGCAAACAGCATCAGGCCCACCCACAACACTGAGGTACTGCTCCCTTCAACACTGTGTTCTCCATTTATTATAGTAATTTTGTGCCCTTACCATACTATTACCACACATTTTCATGTGTTAACTAAAAGTTTGACTTGTCTATCACTTCATCATATTTTAGAATCATTTTATTGCACATCAAGAAAATATACCACTGAATCATTTCCTTGGCATTTATTGCCTCTGTCACAAGTTAGGCACCTAAGGGAAAATACCCAAAGTCTTTTATGTGTTCTTATGTGATAAAGTGATAGTACATAAATATTTAGACCTTTGTGAAAAGTAATGCAATTCAGCATCAAGTCAATGACTCCAGATGCTGCAGTTGAATCAAGAATAGTAATAGTATAACTGGATAAGTGTTTGAATATCTGAGACTGAAGGTACAGAGTGCTCATGGGCAGTAGGGCACTACTTTTGCTGAAATGTTAGACTGCAAACATTTGGTGAGTCTGAAAAAAAATATGACCCATATTATTTCCTTACTCTGATCACTAATGTCAATTTGCTTGATAAGAAGCACACATTAGATAGGCTGCTAAATATTACTCCTGGAATCTATTACTAGGAAATTCAGATTTCTGAAATTTAATTCCCTAAGTTAATGAACCTAGTAAATTTGGTCTGATGTCTTTCAAGTTAAATTTGTTAAATCTGAGTCAATTTATTTGTATATATGCACAAATTTGTTGACATTTAAATTAATCTGGAAGAAAATATGTATCATCATAGAAATGTGTTATTTATAGTCCTTACACATGCGGATCCTTATTAAGCTTCATTCATTTGCTGACTCAAAGTGGAAAGAAAAAAAACAATTAGCTCAATGTGCTTTGCTTTATATAAATGCTAATTTTGTGCAAGATGGGTTTTTTCTTTTGTTTTTGTTTTTAATCTAAGACCTTCAGATCACTGTGATTGACTGACTATCTCTTAAATGAAGCCTCTCATTTTAGACCCTAGTCATAACATCAAGGTTAATGTCTTGGTCAGTTTTAGATGCTTCACTTTGTGTTCAGTGTGAGCTCTGAAGAGACAGAATATAATGGTCAAAGGCTTAATGCAGGAAATATCCACACCCAGGAAGCTGAAATTTATAAGAAGATTCCTAGGAATATAAGGTCCCTGACACATATACAGCACAGGACTGCTGGTCTGGCCTCAGTGAGAGAAGATGCACCTAACTTCACCTAACTCTCAAGACACCTGAGGCCCCCAGGAATGGGGAGGCCTAGTATAGTGGGGTGGGGACATGCCCTTGGACAAGTGGGAGGTAGAATGGGATGAGGAACTGTAGGAGGGATGACCAGAAGGAGGGTAATGATTGGACTGTAAAAAAAGATTAAAGATAATAAAAAAAGAGTACATCTCACTTCTTCCAACTGAGTTGCACCTATTAATGTTTCCCATGCCTTACAAAATGGCACCATCAACACACTGTTGCATTATATCCAATGTATATAATACAAAATGTATTTATTTTATTTCCAAGTATCTTAAAGTCTTTACAGTGCAGCATTGGGATTGTTTGAAAATCAAAGTTCAAAGTCTCCTTTCAGAACAAAGACAGACTAACTAGTAGAGTCTCTTATAAAAAGAATCAAGTTAAATTTTCAAAGCTAAAGGAATAAAGTGAACATTCCTGTTCCAAAGAGAAACAGAATGGAGGATGAGACAAAACCAAGACAAACATTAATTTCTATAGCTTCATGACATATCTATGGCACATGTTGTCATGATGTTTTTCTACGGGTCCAGATAGTCCCTCAAATGCCTTGCTGTCTGCAAGTCACATACCTTTGCTTTTACATCTTGCATCTATCTTCTAACGTTCTTCCACATTCTTAAAATTGCCAACATACTGGGGGGTCTCCACTACAGCTCTTTCCTCATTTCCATAGTTTTTTACATGAGCCTGTAGTGTAGCCTTTATTATAATTCCCACTCTTCTTGGATTTTAATTGTAAACACTGTATAGAAGCAGTCATAAATATATTAACTGCTCATTCTTTACACCTGCAAAACCAGTATTGATGGATGATGCCAAGTTCTGCTACCAGCTTGAGTAGTAGCCATATTTTCTTAGTCCATAACTACACTGGCCTAAGTATAACTTAGTGACCCTGGACATCATTGAGCCTTGTATATCTGTAGTATAATATCGAATCCTTAGAATGTATACTGAGGAGTTTTGTATTTGGGTCATAAGGTAGATTTGCTTTTAGTTTTTTGAGAATTCTCCATGTCAGTTTACAAAATGGCTGTATTAGATTGTGATCCCACCAACAATGAACAAGGGCTCCTACTTTCCTATACCATCACCAGCATGTTTTTGTCAATTGACTTCTTATACTCAGGCTTTGACTGGGGCTAAATAAAAATTTCCATTTGCATTTTATATATTTCTGGCCACTTTTCTTTTTTTAAAAAGTTTTATTGCATTATAATGAGAAAAATTACATGATTTCAGTTTGTCTGAATTTTTTAACATTTAAAAACATATTTTAAGTAAATAGAATTAAATCACATTCTTGTTTTCCTTTTGTACCCCAAATCCTCCCTGAGACCCCCCCTTCAATACCTACAATATCTTTTTTGTCATATTCTTTAAAATTTATAAAATATTATAACAATAAAAATGAGTATTATAAAAGTTGTTTGATATAAAACAACAATAAATTTAACAGTCTTATGTAGATGCCTGACTACGGCAATACTGAAAATACATATGTTTTAATCAATATAAATTTTAATTAACTCCAAATGTATTAACTGTATATTTCAAAATAATACATCACTACTAATATTTTCTTAAAAGAACAATACATAAAATGTTTTTGTTTGTTTGTTTGTTTTATATTTAGTAGAGCTTAAAATCTTGACTCTTACTGTGGTAACTTGATACAAGAGTTACAAACATCAAGCCAAGCGTTCAGTCTCACTCTTTGTTGTTCTCTTACAAGCCACGTCCCAATTTATTGTCTACATTTCTTTTGGGTATATAAATACTTTTAAAATATGTAAGCTGCTCTGAAAACCATAGTATAGTACAAAAACATGAAATAAACAATACTACTAATAGAGAGGCTGAGATAGGAGAAGCAAGATCTCAAGACCATTATGTTGTACACAGCAAGACACTGTCAAGAACAAACAAGCTGAAAATGTATATGGATTGTGTAATATTGGATGTATTTCTCTGATTACCAAATTAGAGAGACCATTGGATGACAGTCAATTAATTTCTAATTACTCATATTTTTGGATTTCAATTGATTAGGATATATTGGTAATAATAATTTTCATATTAAGATATCAGGAAAAAGCAATTGTTACTTCCTGTTATTTTTGTTGTAAGAGGTGGAATTAGGTTTCTGTGGATTTGTTGAAAGATTACTTTCTTGTTTCTTCTAGGGTGTAATTTTGCTCCTTATGTTGATGTTTTCCATCTATTATCATTTGTAGGGCTGGATTTGTGGAAAGATATTGTGTAAATTTTGTTTTGTCATGGAATATCTTGTTTTTTCCATCTATGGTAATTGAGAGTCTTGCTGGGTATTGTAGCCTGGGCTGGCATTCGTGTTCCCTTAGGGTCTGTATGACATCTGCCCAGGATCTTCTAGCTTTCATAGTCTCTGGTGAGAAGTCTGGTGTAATTCTGATAGGCCTGCCTTTATATGTTACTTGACCTTTTTCCCTTACTGCTTTTAAAATTCTTTTTTTGTTTAGTGCATTTGGTGTTTTTTTACTATGTGATGGGAGGAATTTCTTTTCTGGTCCAGTCTGTTTGGAGTTCTATAGGCTTCTTGTATGTTCATGGGCATCTCTTTCATTAGGTTAGGGAAGTTTTCTTCTATAATTTTGTTGAAGACCTTTACGGGCCCATAACTTTGGGAGTCTTCACTCTCTTCTATACCTATTATCCTTAGGTTTGGTCTTCTCAGTGCGTCCTGGATTTCCTGGATGTTTTGGGTTAGGAGCTTTTTGCTTTTTGCATTTTCTTTGACTATTGTGTCAATGTTTTCTACGGTGTCTTCTACCCCTGAGATTCTCTCTTCTATTTCTTGTATTCTGTTGGTGATGCTTGCATCTATGACTCCTGATTTCTTTCCTAGGTTTTCTATCTCCAGGGTTGTCTCTTTTTCTGATTTCTTTATTGTTTCTATTTCCATTTTAAGATTCTGGATGGTTTTGCTCATTTCCTTCACCTGTTTGATTGTGTTTTCCTGTAGTTCTTTAAGAGATTTTTGTGTTTCCTCTTAAACGGCTTCTAGCTCTTTACCTGTGCTGTCCTGTATTTCTTTGAGGGTGCTATTTATGTCTTTCTTAAAGTCCTGTATCATCATCATGAGAAGTGATTTTATATCTGAATCTTGCATTTCCAGTGTAATGGTGTGTCAGGACTTGCAATGGTGGGAGTATTGGGTTCTGATGATGCCAAGTAACCTTGGTTTGTGTTGCTTGTATTCTTTCACTTGTCCCGTATCATCTGGTTATTGCTAGTGCTACCTGCCCTTGCTAAATTTGACTGGAGCCTATCTTTTCCTGTGATCCTGGTTGTGTCAGAAGTACTCAGAGTCAAGCTGTCTCTGTGATCCTGTGATTCTGGGATCTTGTGACCCTGGGTTTGTTAGAGCACCTGGGAGTGGAGCTTCCTCTGGGTGTTTTGGGAATGACTGCAGAGTTTGTGCCCAAGGTCTGCTCAGGGCACTGGCTGGCCCAGACAGACTGGAACCAACCTGAGCCACTGGGCTGGTAGATTTCCTGTGTGCCTGGTCCAGCTGGTCCCAGTTACTCCTGGTGTTGGGACAGATGTTGTGTCCTTCTCACCTCTGATCCTGGGCCTGTTAGAGTACCTGGGAGTGGAGCTTCCTCTGGGTGTTGTGGGACCAGAAGGAACCTGAGTTACTGGGCTGGGAGAGTTCCTGTGTGCCTGGGCTCCCTAGTCCCAGTTACTTCTAGTGTTGGGACAGATGTGATGTCCTCCTCACCTCTGATCCTGGGTATGTTAGACCACTTGGGAGTAGAGCTTCCTCTGGTTATGGTGGGACTTGCTGTGGAGCTTGCATCCAAGGTCTGCTCAGGGCAACGGCTGGGCCAGACAGACCAGAAGGAACCTGAGCCACTCACTCTTATTTCTTTTAAAAACTCTCAGTTCCAATCCATACCCATTTTTCCATTGAGCCATTTGTTTTGTTGTCCTTGTGCTTTTTAAGTTTCATGTATATATGTATATTAATCACATGGGTGGAAAGTCTCTGCCTCAAAATCTCTGCTATTTTTATTTTTAATTTATTTTGAGGCATAGTCTTACTATGTATCTCTGGCTGTGTGGAACTCACTATGTAGAACAGAGGGGCCTTGAACTCACAGAGATCCTCCTGCTTCTATCTCCCATGTGCTACTTTGAAAAGCATTCATCAAGAGTATTAGAGTCAGAAGGGACAGAGGACATCACGACTGTCCCTCTAAACCAACTGATCAAGACTCATATGAACTCACAGAGATTGAAGAAGCAAGCACAGGGCCATTGGAGGTCTGCATCAAGTCCTCTGCATATGTAATATAGCTTTCAGCTTTGTATTTTTATGGAACTTCTGAGTATGTGAATGAGTGGGTCTCTGATTCTTGAGTCTTCTTTTGGGGCAGTTTCCTTCTTTCTCTTTTTTTCCTGTTGTTTTGTATTGTCCAGCTTTGATGTGATGATTTTTATTTGATTTTATTACATTTTATTTTGTTATGTATGGTTGTTATATCTTAGAAGCCTGCTCTCTTCTATGGAGAAACAGAATGGGATTGGATCTGCCCATAGACCATGTAAAAATCACCTCAGTGCCAGGCAGGGTAATTTAACCTTCAGGTTGATCAGAAGTGTCCAAGAGACCCTCAGAACAAGAAAGACCATTGCCATTACTCACAGTTTCCCCAAGAACTTGAAGGAAAGACTACATTGTTGAAGACACAAAATAATTTGGATGCAGAATCTGGAGGAATAAAGCTGTATGTAGCCCTAAAAACCTGAGAGCCCTGAAAACCTCTCCCTGAGATCGCACAGCATTGTAAGTTTTTACACAAGCTGTCAAAGGAGAAAAGGAATCAATAGTCTACCTAGCCATCAAGTCAATAGGATACAATGATCAGCTCTGCAAGATAGCTCAAATAGTGCAACAGTGGCACTTTGATCTTAGGAATAAACTACAAATATATAAAGGAGTTAAGGCCCATCTATTAGAAGAAAACTCACAGCATTGTAAATGCAAACCTACTCATGACTGGAGAAGAAATGGATCCTAGTGGGGAACTTACTACTTCCATTTTTCCATATCAATAATTATATTCAAAATGTCTATCCTTACAACCACAGGTTAGTATGGATCTCACTTCTCACTGAAGAAGCCTCTTTCTTCAGCGGATGGAGGCTACTACAGAGATCCATAACTGATCAAAATGTAGAGAACTGGTGCTCCTAGTCTGAAATGTTATATGTACCATGTAAGCCTGCATTCATGCTTAGCAAACATCAGTCACTGAAGTGAGGACAGGAAGGGTGTAAGATTCAGAAGACCAGGATATTTACTCCAAGATAGTGTCTAGTGATATAGTTGTTGCACCTATGCAATCTCAACAATAGCTGTTTATGGTTGCTTATAGTAGTCTTTTATGATGACCAGTAGACATGCTAATTGGGAAGAGGAGAAAGTCCACAACCTCCAGTCCTATATGGAGAACTAAAGACAGTCAGTGGCTGCTGAGGGAGGAAGAATAAGCTTTTGTCAGGTGCTAGCCGATGATTGTAGTCTTTTATAAAATGAGAATCCAAGAGGACCAATTTGGAAGTGGGCAATGGGGTTGAAAAATCTAGATTTTAGGCTTCACACAAATCTAAAGAATCCAAGTATAGGAATCAGGAAAAGTATTAATAAAAAGTTACAGAGCTCAGAAAAGGAGGTTCATATTCACATCTCAAGTTTAATAGAGATATTTCAAAAAGGAGATGGAAAAATGGGTGTGTTATAGTGTGGAAAGAAATAAACTTCGAGGCAATATCAATTAGAAATCTAAATAACTAATAACCTTGGGTTACACTACCAACCATTATAATGTCCTCAAGTGAGCACATGTATTTTTGCTCAATATGCTAAGAAATAGTGTGTCTGTGTGTCTGTGTATTTGAGTGTGTGTCTATGTGCATGTGTTTCAGTTTGCTCAAATATCGAGACACATATTTGCTAGTACATTACCAGAGAGTAATGTAGAAAAAAAAAGCCATATTAGTGAATTGCAGGCTTTTGTAAATTTAAGCAACTTATCTTTCTCTGCAGAATGATGCTCACAAGTTCAGCTACAAATGACACTTAATGATAATGAGTTCTTCTTTATGTGATGTTTAAGGTTCAATGGCATCAAGACTTCTCATCAGCATTGTTTGCTGAGGTTTGTTGTTCTCGCCATCTCTACATAAACAGCTGTGGGTTCTCCTGATTATGCCTAAAATATATATGCATATACATAATATATAGACACAAACACACTGTAAAAAAAAACTGTTTAATGACACAAAGAAAAAGTAGAAATCAGTGACATTCCTACTCTGAAAATAATCAGCATTTGTAATGATCCATGTATTGTCTTCAGCAACATATATATATATGTACATATATATATATATATGGATCTTTTATTATTTTTATCTCATATCTCTTTTCATCTTGTCATGTTAATTTTATTTTTTCAAATCAGATATACTAATCCCTTTATAGATAATAAATATTATTTCTGTGTATGTCTATGAGAAAGATAAGTCTCGTGGGAGAGATTACTTTTTCAACTAGCAGAATGAGTTAAAACTCAATCTCACTAAAGGATGTGGTCAGCTTCCAATCTGTGGGGAATCTGACTAAAACAAAAAGCAGCACCTGTGGGGGGTGGATTTCTCCCTCCCTCTTTTTCTTTCTTTCTTTTTCTTTCTTTCTCTTTTCTTTCTTTCTTTCTTTCTTTCTTTCTTTCTTTCTTTCTTTCTTTCTTTCTCTTTCTTTCTTCCTTCCTTTCTTTCTTTCTTTCTTTCATCTTTTCTTCCCTTCGTCTTCTTCTTCTTCTTCTTCTTCTTCTTCTTCTTCTTCTTCTTCTTCTTCTTCTTTCTTCTTCTTCTTCGTTCGAGACAAGGTTTCTCTGTATATCCCTGGCTGTCCTGGAACTCACTCTGTAGACCAGGATGGCCTTGAACTTGGAAATCCACCTGCCTCTGTCTCCCAAGTGTTAGGATTAAAGGCGTGCACTACCACTGCTTTGCCTTGCTCTCCCTCACTCTCTTGTTCTCTCTTTCACTCCCCTTCTATCTGTCTCTCATCTCTGTCTCAGAGAGAGGTGGAGAAGACAGAGACAGGAGGCAGAGACTGAGAGACAGAGACAGAGACAGAGCGTATCCATTTTCCTCTGCTCTCAATCATCATAGACTCTGGCCCGTAAGTCTTCAGAGTATCCAGTCTCCTGTTCTCAGACATCAGAGAGTTCTTTAGTCTTCAGAATTTCCATTGTAGTGTATCAACTGTTTTCCCCATTTCTCTAGTTTGCTACAAACCTGGAATAACTCATCACCATAATGACTTACTTCTCATAATAAATACCCTTTCAAATAACCATACATTATGGGATATTCCCAGAGTTCTATGTTATCTTGAATCTTAATAACCTGAGTCTAGAAGTCCAGCCTGGACAATAAGTTCTCATCACTAAAATTCAAAGTAAACAAATATCTTCTGATGGGCTTGCAATCTTGCTCAGTGGCATGGCATAAGGAAGGCCAGGGATTTCATTTCTAACTGTTGGACAAGCAAAAGAAACTTATTCTAAGTACTACCATTTCATTTTCAGACTCCATTTAATCATAGGGAGGAACTGAATTCAAGGTCCTAGATCCTTGGGGAACTGGAAATGTCCCAATAACTGAACAGCTTCTATTAATAAGGGACAGTTGTCTGAGTTTGGACATCTCAGGGACAACATCTCCATCTTACCTGCAAGATCAAACCAACTTCAGAGTCCTAGGCCCAGGAATCTATTCCTAACATGATTGGTAAAAACTACATTGCTCAACCCCTTATGTCAAAATATGATTGGATAATGCTAAAGCCCACCCCAGGCAGCACTCACTTTAATAGACTCAGCCATTAAATATGTTGTGCAATGTCTCTTCAGTGCCTGAATCTGTTGTGCAGCCCTGATCGATAAATAACATCTCAATTAAAATAAATATTTGTCATCTGCATTGACCTGATCTATGTTGGATTTAAACAGATGCTACAACCCTAACACCACAGAAGTTGTAACTGATGCTACAATAGTGGTGTAATTATGATGAGGAAAACCAACTTCTCTCTGGTAGGTTTTCAGGCTTGCCCCACAGAGGTGAATTATGCCTACTGTAGTAATCCTCATCTGGAGCCAGTGTCTGGGGGCATCATGGCCTTTAAAGAGGAACCCACTACTATTATTTTGCTAAATGGTTAAGCTAAACTACTTTGAAATATCTGTTCTGTTCACGACGAGTGCTTCTCCCAGCCCTTGATGGGAAACCTTCTCACAGTTGAGAGTTGTTAGAGCAGAATTTCATAGCTGACCACAGTGGCCACACTGAGTAAGGGCAGAGTGCATGGTCCTAAGTGTGAGATTATATACCCGCTACAAGGTTCAGGACTTGCAGAAAAGGTGCTGCAAAAATATAAGAACTGGAGGACAAGGTGATGTGTCACAATTAATGTCTCACAGACATTACATGTACATGACCTCACAGCAGGAGTGGTAAATTACACAACACATCCATGAAATTGGGTCTGTCAACATTTCATCAGGAGTTGCGGGGAGGGGCTGGCATATGAGTTGTTTTCTTGAGGTACTGTTGGCAGATAATGATTGCTGGTACAAGGGAATGTCATTTTCTTTAGTGACGCGCTCACCAAAATATAGCCCGTTCTTTAGTAATTAACCTCCAACCTAGGAGTGTACAAGAAGCCATAATCAAATCCAGTGAGTCATATAGAGGAAAAAAAAAAAAGACCTGGAAGTTGAAGGAAGACTTCTTGGGAGAAAGGCTTTCAGTCAAAGAGAATGGAAAATGAGAAAATGTGGGTGAATATTGTGAAAAATATATTAAATACAGTAAAAACTGTCAAAAGTTAAAAACAATAAACACACGAACATCTATCATTCTATTTACCTACCCACCTGTCACATATTTGTATGAATTGATTTTGTTTTTCTGAAGAACCTTAATATACTCCTCCATACTTTACCTTCAAAACCTATCAGGGTCTTCACAAGTGGCTTTTTAAATCTGTTAATTTTCTGTTAACTTCTATGAGGTTCACATAACAAAATAAATAGTTAATTAATATACTTATAAGTACATTTACATTTATTTTTATGAAATACAGTTCTATTTGGATAAGTGACTAGCTTCATGTTTTTTCAATAAATGTAAAGTGGATCCTTCGTTTTCAACACTATGATCATACAGATAACAGGTATAGCAAAGCATAAACACAAAGCATGTATGGGAAAATACTTATTCACCTATTTACTATTTGATGGGGAGTCACACTGCCTTTTTCCTAAAAAAAAAATGTACAAATATCCATGTTAATAAAAACAATCTCATGTGTCTTAATATTTTATATGTATCCTCAAGTGTTACATTGCTTAAGTGAAGATCAGTTAAATTTTCAAAACATTTAAAACAATTTATTCCACCAGCAAGGTATGAGAATCATGGCAGTCAGCAGATGCAATCACTGACTTCATTTCCCTAATATGAATGAGGTGATTGCCACTCATTTAGAGTTTCTTACCATTAGTGTGTCTTACTAGTCGAGATACTTCTCAAACGTTTTCTAAGTTACTTTAGGATGCATGTCGTTTTTTTTATATATTTAAATTTATTGAAGATAATTTGTTTTTTTTTTTTTTTAAATTTTTCCTTTTTAAAAAATTACTATTCTGGGCTGACGAGATGGCTCAGCAGGTAAGAGCACTGACGGCTCTTCTGAAGGCCCCTAGTTCGGATCCCAGCAACCACATGGTGGCTCACAACCATCCATGATGAGATCTGACGCCCTCTTCTGGTGTGTCTAAAGACAGCTACAGTGTATTACGCCAGAGCGAGTGGGGCTGGAGCAAGCTCACGGCCATCTGTACAGCTACAGTGTACTCATACACATAAAATAAATAAATAAATCTTTAAAAAAAAGAATATTAAAAATTTACTATTCTTTAATCTTCTTTTACGGTCCAGTCATTTTCCCCATCTCTGTCTGCCCTCTGATTGTTCTTCATCCCATACCTTCTCCCCTCAGCCCCACTCCACCAGACCTCCCCACTCTGGGGCCTCAAGTCTCTCAAGGGTTAGGTGCATCTTCCCTCACTGAGGCCAGACCAGGCAGTCCTCTGCTGTATATGTGTCAGGATCCTCATATCAGCTAGTGTATGCTGCCTGGTTGGTGGCTCAGTGTCTGAGAGATCTAGGGGTCCAGGTTGATTGAGACTGCTCATCCTCCTACGGGGTTGCTCTCCTCCTCAGCTATTTCCAGCTTTTGCTGATTCAACCACAGGGATCTCCGACTTCTGTCCCTTGGTTGGGTGTAAGTATCTGCATCTGACTCTTTCAGTTGCTTGTTGGGCCTCTCAGGGGGCAGCCATGCTAGGCTCCTTTCTGTAAGCATACCATAGCATCAGTAATAGTGTCAGGCCTTGGAGTCTCCCCTTGAGCTGGATCCAAATTTGGGTCTGTCACTGGACCTCCTTTCACTCAGGCTCTTATCCCTTATAATATTTGTCCCTGCAGTTCTTTTAGACAGGAACAATTCTGGGCCAGAGTTTGTGACTGTGGGATGGCAACCCCATCTCTCCACTTAATGCCCTGTCTTTCTAGTGGAGGTGGACTGTTACTTTCATTACTGCCATTTAATAAATATATTATCTGCAACCCATCCATTAAAATATTTTTATGTCAATTTCCATGTACATGCATCTATTTTTAGATTAATTATTACTGTGTTTATTTCATTATCTTGCTTTATTATATTTTCTAAAACATCTCAAGAACATAGAATAAGGAAAAAAAACAAGCTTTTCCCCCATTTCTATTTTCAATATAAACAGTTTTGTTTTCATGATTGAAAATTGAACTTGTTAAGTGATTTTTGACAATCTCTCTGGCACGTAAGTACTTATCTTCTATTCCCATGTTACAGGCAATTTTATTTGAAATGGCCTCAAATCACTTTTTTTGTGCACATTTACAATGGCCACATTGCTTTTCTATTGATTGATGACCCCACAGTTTAGGTTGCTAGAATTCTAATAGATTCCTTTGTTACTCTACAGAAATACAACTACAATGTCCATCTACTTCTTCAGCACCCATATCGTTTTCTAAGAGTTTATTTAGAATTTTCATTTTTGCATGAGTGAGATTATTTTCCCAGGGGGAGATAATAATAATTTCATTTATCTATTTGTGTGTTTATGCAATGAGGCAATCTAACCTAGAACTTTGCACATGCAAATTCTGTGCTTCCAAGGTGCTTCCACAGCCAGTATTTGATTGACTAATTGAATTCATGAGATTGCTATCCTTTTGAGACCATGTAATCCTGGCCACTTTATTATGTTATTGAGCAATTTCAATTTAGAAACCATATGTATATACATACACATATACATACATATGTATATCACACACACACACACACACACACACACACATATGGGAAGTTACTTTATTTATAAAGATATTCGAATGCGAGTGGATAATTATCTCACATCTTACGAAAAGCTCAATTCTACGTCCACCAAGAACCTCAATGTATAATCTGATACATTGATTATGATAGAATATGATATGTATGAAAATACAGCCTAGAATATACTTGAATTTATTGGCACAGGAAAAGATTTAGACAAGTAACAGTAACTGCAGCTTCTTGAAACTAACAGACTTTTCTATACAGCAAAGGGAAGAGACGTAAAAGAAAACTTCACCAGATATATATCTGATAGGTCACTATTTATACTATATAATGAACTAAAAAACTAAACATAGTAAAAAATTTTAAATGGAGATTGGTACTATATAGGGAGTTCTTAAGAGATAAAATGAAAATACCTGAGAAATATTTTTTAACATGTTCAATATTCTTAGCTTTCTGGAAAATACCAATTAAAACTGCTTTGAGAATTCATCTTATTCCAGTCAGAGTAGTGGTTTAGATAAAAATAGTCAAATGCCAGCAAACACTGACATGGATTGCTGGTAGGACTGCAAATTGGTCCAGCTACTACAGAAATCAGTGAGTTGCCCTTCAAATCATTAGAAATGCATCTACCACATGATCCATCTATGCCACTTCTTAGTGCACACACAGGACTCCTCACATCATACTCTAGAATACCCTCTCATCTATGTTCATTGTTGGTGTACTCAACTCACAGCATCCTGGAAATGGAAATAGCTTATATGTCCACCGCTGAAGAATGGGTAATCAAAATGCATTTTACTTACATAATGAAATACTACTCAGCTTTTAAGACGAACACTTGTGAAATTCACAGGTAAAATGAAGGAGCTCAAAGAAATATTATGAACTCAGACCCAGAAAGACAAAGACAAACAGTACATGTTTTCTCTCTCTCTCTCTCTCTCTCTCTCTCTCTCTCTCTCTCTCTCTCTCTCCCTCTCTCTCTCTCTTTTCCTCTCTCTTTCTCTCTCTGAAGCTTGTGGCTAGTGTTAATAATAAATGGTGATTCACAGAGACTTCAAAATTTCATATTGAAGAGAATAAAAAATTGCAGACATCTCAACCCTAAATGGTATATCTATTCCATATACCCTCTACCTCAGGATTATGGATCATTGAAGAATAGAGAATGAAAAGAGTGTTAGAGTTAGAGGTGGTGGGCGGATAAAAAAAAAAAAATGTCTTCCAGAGAAACAGAGGAGCTGCACACATGCGTGAACACAGAGCAGTTCTGACTGTGCAAGCTTAAGCCAACACAATAGGCATTGATGAAATCTAACATGCATCCTGAAGTAAGAAGCTAGCTGGATTCAATAGCTTCTGGGTGAGGGAAAATCAGTTTCCTTAAGACTCTGTCCTTCAGTGAAGTTGACGAGTCTCCAGCGAAGGTCCCGTGTTCAAGAACATATGCGCAGTACACAATGGACTGCATGGACTTTTGAAAAAAATGGGTCCCAAACTTGGTCAAGTAGGGAAGGAAGATTTCCCTGGGAGCAGCTCTGAATGCGATGAATGGTATTGCATGGAACTCTCAAGGAAATAATAGAAATTTAAAAATATATTTGAGGATTTGAAGAACATATAGAGTATTTATATATGAATAATCTATATTTTTCAGAAGGACTACAGTAGAATTCAAAGTGACAGGCACTGCTATATTTAACAGTCTTTTGTTCAGTAATATTAGTACTGCTTCTCATTCTAGAGTCCTGTTAACACAATATTACACAGCCATAGAGATCCATTACTTCCTGTGCGAGGGACACTTTTCAGATCCAAAAATGTGTCTGAATCCACACCAATATCGAAATCCGTATCTATACAATATAGATTTGTACTTAAGAGATGCAAAAGGCTACAGAAAAACCAATCTCCTCTTAAAGAGCTGTGCTTATTTCATCCTGTAAGTCAGTATTCTGAAACTTCAGAACGAAAGTTTCTTCAGAAACCTCTTTACCTTCACAACTTGAGAATACACATCTACAAACACTCACAAAGCTTGTCTATCAAGTGTTCCCCTCTGTCCTATGCTGAATGAGCTCTTAAGAGCCGCCTCTCTCTTTTCTATTGCAGGACTCTCTACTCGCATTTTTACAGACCCTATCCTATTATTGGAAAAAATATTCACAAATTTTTCCCTTTTGCTGGATTGAACTGAGACTGCTCTGAGACCACTTCAGTGTCTTGCCTAAGTTCCTCACACACAGCCTGCCACATAGTAGTACATCAAGAAAAGTCTGTTATGATAATAAGTAAATTAACCCAGCAGTAAACTAAGCGGTGTTTGAGAAGTGTCTCTAGACTGTCTTCAGTTTTTTATTCTTCATTCTTCTGATTCTTACTCTTTGGATTATATCTTCACTATCAGAAGAGAATGGAACTGTTCAAAGCAATGGGTCTTACTCTTTGTTAAAGAACTGGCTCAGACTCTTTGAAAATTTCATTGCCCTATATAAATGTTTTAGGGACTCGGAAAGAAAAAGATCCAGGCCTATGGAAAGTGTAATGAGTCCCAGTGTAGTCATTTGTGATGAGGATTTAACTGCTTTGTTTGTGAGTCTTGGAAAAAGAAAGAGATTTCCTCCATCATGTGTAAATACCCCAGAGTCAGTCTAAACTCTGCCTCACCATGGAAGGGCGTCATGGGGACATCAACAAACCTGTCAGCGGGTAAACAAAATAGATGCCATTAGTGCCAAATGTCCAGCTGAACAAACTGATTGGTTGCATAGGATTTAGAACTAATAAAAATGATCACAGATGCATTTCAAATTAAAAAAATTTCCCCCACAATGATTGAAATATGTGTGTGTTAAATATTATTGCTGCATATTTAAGGGTTTATAAAATAGCAGAGATAGAAATGAAGAGAATATTCATGCCACAAATTCAAAAACATTGTTAGTTCGTATTATTTCAGCATGAAACTTCTCAGCCTTACTTTTCTATTTCTCATCAGTTTTCTCTGCTTAATTTCAGGGTTTTCATTGTTTTGATGTATTATTTTCCCACTACTAGCTTGAACAATTTTTGAAGCTCTATTTAAATGTTTAGAAAGTATAATTCTTCCTTCTCATATACCACAATACTCAGAAGTGATATGATCTAAAAACTGTAGTTAAGTGTCTTAAAAATTAAAGGAAATCCATATAGTTGTCACTGGTGAAAATACTAGTCAAATATCAACTGCGTAAGAAAATATTCTTAAATGCGTTTGTGTTTACTCAACAAATGTTTCCTAAAAGATTTTCCTTGAAGCAAAGCAATTTAATTTTCCTATTCATTTTATTCTCAGTGGTTATAAACTTAATTAGCTTTGTGTGCTTCACATTTATTTGCATTCATAATAAATTTAATCTTTTCTTCACACAACTTTTTGAAATCAAAATATGAATGAGAAAGATATAAGTCTGATGAGCACAACAGGATCAGTGAGCAGCCACAGCAATGAGATGGTAATTGGTGTCTGGGTGTTTCTATTCATAGCAACAATGGAACATCATAGCTCTGTGTCCTGTAATGTTCAACAACACTCTGCTAGATCATTTGTTATAGTGCCAATTATATTGCACTTGAAATTCACAGGTATTTTAACAGCATAAAGGTACAGGGACTGATTAAAAAGCCTGCATTTTGTGACAGAGGCAGCATGCAAAATGGAAGTGATATCTTTCCAAACTCTATTATCTTAAAAATTGAAGTTCAGAATGAGAAAGTTTTGAAGATTTTGCTAAGTTAAAAAATACAAGTTCAAATGAAGAATAAAATTCTGTCAGCTTAAGAAAAGAAATACTATTGGAAACAATAATAATAATAGAATTGAGGAAGTCTGAAAGATAAATATATTCTCTTTTATTTGTGTTTCTTAGATTTTATAAAGACAAATAGAAGAATGTATGTATATCTGACATGACATAGAAGGAAAACTGTGTAGGGGAACCTGTCTAGGATACTAAGAGTAACAGAACAGGAAGGTGTGAGGTAATGCATGATGCTATGTACTTGTATAAATAACATCCTTATGCAACATAATAGCATGTAAAAATAATATAAAGACTTTAAAAACATAAGAAAACAATTACTGTTCCTACTGTGTTTGCATTTTGACATTAAACAATTTTGGATCGTATTGTTTCCTCATAAAGTTTGTACCAATGTGCATAAAGGAATTTTGATGTACTGCTTTGTGTATTAGTGTATTACCTACTGGTGGAAATAGGATTTTAATAATGGTAAGCATGTTGTAAAAACACCCCTTATAAACATAAGTTTAAGACTTTTAAAATTCAAAGCTATACGACATTAATGGACAAATACTAAAACGTCTGAAAATAATGGGTGTGAATGCAATGAAAACAATGGAATCACCTATATTTAACCCAAGTTAACAACATAGTGTTTTGTTTTTATTTTTATCCAATATAAATACTAAAAATAAAATTCTACTAAAATAGACCATTTTATCTGCATTATTTTTTTTCTGTTTTCATTTCTAAATTTTGATTCTAAATTTTGAACATGGACCTTCACTCTATAGCCAAAGCTGGACCATAATTTATGCTGTAGCTCAGGCTGGCCTAGAACTTGCTGCAATCCTTCTACCTTATCTTCACAAATGTTGAGAATGTAAATATGGATTCCGAAATTTGGGTCTTAATTTTACTTAAGGATACATTTGATTATTTTTTGAAGGTTCATAGACACCTCCCTTATTCTTTTAATTTTCAGCCAAACAAAACATAACAGTGATGCAATTGGATGCCCAAAGGTAGAAAAGTGGATTGGGGTGTCTGCCTCTCATCTTACACAAGCATGCATTTAAAGTAGATCAAAGATGTTAATGTAAGACCTATAGTTATGAAAATATTCGATAGAAAATCTTCAGGATGTGTCTAGTCACAGACAAGAACTTTCTGAAAAGGAGGAAAATGATAGCACAGAATGAATAAATGAGACTTCATGAAATTAAAAGGCTCTATACATTTGGGGAAAACTAATGACTATAGTGAAGAAACAATGTACAAAACTCAAGAAAAATTTCCTACTATATGTGACTATTTAGAATATATAAAGCCATGAAAATTACCAAACAAAAGCCTTTCAGTCCATAAATGAACTAGTGAACTGAAAACACAGTTTCAAAAATGAACCAATAAAAAACATTTTTAATTTTAAAATTTTTGAAGTTTTTTTTTTTTCAGAAAAGGCTTCTCTGTGTACCCCTGGATGTTCTCAGACTTGCTCTGTAAACTGCATTGGTGTGGAAGTCAGATATCAACCTGCCTCTGCCTCCCATGTCAGTGATTAAAGGCATATGCCACCATGCTCAGTTTATGGAAAACATCTGAAAAGGTGCTCAATATGTACCTCCATTAGAGAAATGCAATTTAAAATTGCTTTGAGAATCTTTCTCACCGGAATTCTTATGACTGTTATCAAGGAAAAAATTAAAAGTGCTGATATGGATATAGAAAAAGCAGCTCTATACACTGCTACTGAGAGGGTAAGCTGATATAATTTGTGGAAATCATTATAAGATGTTCTCAATCACTTAAACGAGAATTTACATTTGATCCAGGTCATCTATTCCAGGGTATATACTCAAAAGACTCTAGGTTCTTACACAGAGATAGTTTTACATCCATATTCCTTTCTTGACTATTCAAAATAGCTATAGAGCAGGGTGGTGGTGGTACATGCCTTTAATCCCAGCACTTGAGAGGCAGAGGGAGGCGGATTTCTGAGTTTGAGGCCAGCCTGGTCTACAGAGTGAGTTCCAGGACAGTCAGGGCTAAACAGAGAAACCCTGTCTTGAAACAACAACAACAACAACAACAACAACAACAACAAAAGCTATGGAATATAACCAGTCTATTTTTATGTCCATCAATAATAAATGAATAAAAAACTAAGAGCATGTATAAAATGGAATTTTGTGTAGCTGCCAAGAAAATGAAACCATGATACTTAAGGAAAAATACATGGGACTGAAGATCATTATATAATAAACCGTACTCAGACTCAAAAAGATAAACACTGTATGTTTTCTCCCATATGCAGATATGATATCTTAATTTGTATGTGCATTATTGATCATGTGTACATGGTTTTGTGTGTGTGTGTGTGTGTGTGTGTGTGTGTGTGTAGAATTAAACAAAAATAGCTCAGTAGAGTAAAGTAGCCCATGAGAGGGAAAATAAATATGCCCAAAGATGCAGGGTCTTCCTTCTTCTTAAGCTTCATATAGTCTGTGAATTGTTTCTTGGATAGCTGAGCTTTTGGGCTAATATCCAACTGAGTGAGTGCACACCATGTGTGGTTTTCTTTTGTGTGTGTGTGTGTGTGTGTGTGTGTGTGTGTGATGGGGTTACCTCACTCAGGATAATATTTTCTAGTTCCATCCATTTTCCTAAGAATTTCATGAAGTCATTGCTTTTAATAGCTGAGTAGTACTCCATTGTGTAAATGTACCACATTTTCTGTATTAATTCCTCTGTTGGAGGACATCTGGGTTCTTTCCAGCTTCTGTCTTTTATAAATAAGGGTGCTATGGCTTTATTGTCTAACTTATTGTGCTGGAAGCTGATATGCATGCTACTAGAGGAGAAACTTAGTACTTGATCTTAGTAAGTTACTGAAGAAGAAAAATGTTTTTGTTTTGTTTTTTCGAGACAGGGTTTCTCTGTGTAGTCTTGGCCATCCTGGAACTCACTTTGTAGACCAGGCTGGCCTTGAACTCAGAAATCTGCCTGCCTCTGCCTCACATGCTGGGATTAAAGGTGTGTGCCACCACTGCCCAGCAAAATTTTTTTATTAGATATTTTCTTTATTTACATGTCATATGATATCTCCCTTCCCAGTTTCCCCTCCGAAAAATGAAAAATAAAAATAAAAATAAAAAACAACAATGAAAACAACAACAACAACAACAAAAAACTCTGTTCCCTTCCCCCTCCCCCAGCTCATTAACCCACCCTCTCCCGCTTCCTGGACCTGGCATTCCCCTACACTGGGGCATAGAAAATTAATCATCATTTTTTTCTACAATAATGACTTGGTCTGGCAAGGTAAACTTACTTGTACAGTAGTGGCATCAACATCATGTAGTAACCAATTACTTTCTTATTCATTTTTAAGTACCATCTACAAGATGTAACCCATACCTTATACCATCATTGATTCAAGAACCTGTGAATAGACAGGTCATAGATATTAAAGAAAAACCTACTATCATTATACTGCTAAGTATATACATCATTTTAAACTGATTCCCAATGACTCGTGTGCCTCTGAAATCTCATGAGATAAACATTTATGTGTAGTAGATGCTAATTAGCACAGGTATTCACAGGTCATTGTGCACAGAATAAAACTGAAACATTTTAGCCATTCATGGGACTTTTATATCCAATCTTCTTTTTTCAAGCCCCAGAGATCACTGCGGATGAGTAAGAGGCAGTTGTTGATGACAAGAAACTAGTGTTTTCTCCATACAACAGGGTAGTTTCACATAATAACTAACAATTGTGACAATGTGGTGGTGTAAATGGGAGTGGGCACTGTATATGTTTTACATACTTGGTGCCTCATCAGTGGCTGTTTGAGGATTATTAGTAAGTTTGTGCATGCTGGAGGAAATATGCCGCTGAGAAAAATACTTTGAGGTTTCAAGACTTATTTGGCTTTTAGTTAGTTCTCTTTGTTTCCTATTTATGGATCAAGATGTGAACTCTCAGCTGTTCTGCCACCATGCCTTTGCTCTGCCATCATAGACTCTAACCCTCTGAAACTGTAAACCCAATGAAATGGGTGTGGTTGTAAAACTAGGTCTGACCATGACTATATTTTTTTCATCATTCAGTGTATTTGGTGTTTGGAAGCCAGTAGTGTTGAGACCAATGTTGATTGGGGCAGACCATGTCAAGGCATTTCAGAAGAAAACAATAATGATGATCGGGGCAGACCATGTCAAGGCATTTCAGAGGAAAACAATAATGGCAAGTGGGCTGGAGACCATTCTTTGGATATTTTTGGTAAAACATGTGATTGCTTTCTGTCCCTGTCCTAAGAATTGGCCCAATGCTAACCTGTAAAGTTGTTTGGTGAGTATAATTTCAAGGCAGCCCAATGTTAACAGTGTGTGGTGGCTGCTAATAAGTACTCTTACCCAAGTCTATAATAAAAATAGGAACTTGGACAAAAAGAAATACAAAATGTACAGTCTGAAGCTAAAAGAGCCAGGAAATTTAACACTTGAGCAACAACTTGGACAACATTTGACAACACGTAGGAATTCTCGGCTTCTAAATGAAAGCGGCTGCCATGTGATTTAATAGGGCAGCTGCGGTTGGCAGTGCTGTCTGCTCAGTTTGGATCCTAGAGTCATGAAGGGCGCATAAGTAAAGGAGTTCCTCCTCCATGGGTAAAGAGAGCCTCTTCTTCCAGGTGTGAGGCAGGAGAGTACTGTCACGGGGGGCCCCTGAGAGGCCATTGCATGCAGTTATGGAAGTAAGTTCTGCATTGTTTTGGAGACTCCAACACGCTAGAGATGCTAGAGTTCTGCAATATCTGCCAAGAAGAGCTGCACACAGAATGTGAAAACAGCTCAAAACATTGATGTACCTTATAGGGAAAAAAAGCCGGAAGGGTAGAGCCATCCAAGCCTTTTAACACAAGGCATAGAACTCCAGTATTAGAGATATGCCTGGTGTGTTTCAATTTTGCTCTGGTCCAGTATTTCCTCATCTTACCCCAATTCTTCTCCCTTTGGAATGGTAATTTATATTCTGTGCCAGTCCATGTTGAAAGTATATAATTTGCTTTTGATTCTACAGAAGATTACAATTAGGAAACTGTTAGAAGTCTCAGAAGAGACTCTTGGAGTTTTGAAAGTAGTATTGAAACTGGGAATATAGGGGCTTTTGAAGTTAAATTAAATTAATGTTTGCACTATGATATGGTCACTAGCTTATGGGGGACAAGTGTGTAGAATGTGTTTGGGATGAGAATGTCCCTCGCCCCCCTACCACCATAGGCTTATATGCTTGAATACTTGATTTCCAGTCTGTGACTATTTAGGAAGTATTAGAAAGTGTGGCCTTGGTGGAGGACATGCATATCAATGAGAGCAGAATTTGAAGTTACAAAAGATTCCTTGTGTTTTGAGTTAGCTATCTCTGTTTGCTACACATAGATCAAGATGTGAGCTACCATCTCTTTGCTCTTCCATTATGCACTCCAAGCCTCTGAAACTATAAACCCAAATTAAGTGCTTTCTTTGACAGTTTGCTTTGGTCATGGCATTTTTTTTCACACTGATACAAAGATAATGATGTTCCAGTTTTCTCTTCTTTTGTTGTGATAAAATGCTTTAGCAAAAACAATGTAAGGGGAAAGGATATATTTATCCCCAAATTCCAGGTGTTAACCCATTATTGTAGGCAGTAAGAACTTATCAGTTAGCTGTATTTATAGTCAAGGTCCAAGTCCTTTTTCTGTCAGTAGTGTATGAGAGTTGTAGGTGTTGAACATCCGCACCAGTCCTAGATAAATGCTTTAATTTCAGCTGTCTGACAAGAAGGGTAATGCTATATGATGGGAGTTTATTTTGTACTTCCAAAAATATTAATGATGCTAATGTATTGATGTTGAAATTATCCATCAGTATTGTATTGGTTTGAATGAGAATGGCCCCAACAGGCTCAGGCTCATTTTATGAATGTTTAATTCCCAGTTGGTAGACTTTTTTTTTTTTTTTTTGGATTAGGGGATAAGGCCTTCACTGGACTAGAGTTTCAAAAGCCCACAGCAGGCCCAGTCTTGCTTTCTCTCTGTTTAAGTCTTGCAGATAAGATGTAAGCTAGCACTTTCTGCTCTATCACTATGACTGCCTGCCTGCCACCATGCATTCTCCCATGCTGGTCATCTACTCCCCCTCTAAAATTGAAAGCAAGTCCCTAATTAAGTGCTTTCTTTTATAAGCTGTCTTAGTTATTGTGTTTAATCACAGTGATAGAACAGGAACTAAGACAAGTGTATATATATATATATATATATATATATATATATATATATATATTTTCTCTCTCTCGCTCTGTGTATCTATATGGGTCTGTGTATATTGTATATGTATGTGTGTACATGGGTGTATGTGATACTTTTTGCGTGTCAAAATCTTTTAACAGAAAAAAGAGAAAACATAAACTTATTTAACACAATGCCTTCCTAAAAGCCAAGGTAATATTGTGTAAATCATCCCAAAAGACTTCTCACTAATACTAAGAACTAGTGGGCAACTGAAATGTCTAGAAATAAGTTTATACAGAGATACCTGAACATGCAATGATGTTTAGCATATATCAGTATGTCTTACTATTGACAGAAGTAGGCAGATTCATCATGTAGAAATTATTTATAGCTGTTTCCCTTGGAAAATTTACATTTTAATTAATGCTGAATTTGGAGATCTTATTAAAAGGGGCTTATTATTAAAATTTTAAGAAATTTAATACATATAGAAGCTAGATGCTCTGAGTAATTGGAAATTAATTGAAAAGTGAAACAGAAAAGAATGTCTGATTCAAGGTTCAGAGGCCTATGATGAAGAGGAAAAAGGGAGATTGTAAGCACCAGGGGTGGTAGATGACTCCAAGGACACAGCTTCTTTCAGGAAGAACAGGACTGAGGCTAAATGAACTCTCATGGAATGTGACATCATGCACAAGACATGTGCTGGTTTAAACAAGAAAAAAAAATCCGAGCTCTAAGATGCAGAGACAGAGTCTCATATTTAACCAAGATCCTATTTGCAATTGATAACTGCTGGAAAAGAGAACATCAGCTTTCTCTGATGGAGTGTCATAGGCTATATAAACCACACTTCAAAGTAGGCCCATCATTCAAGAGTAGTTGACAAAGACAAAACTGTGTGTGTGTGTGTGTGTGTGTGTGTGTGTGTGTATGTGTGTGTGTGCTCTTTAGTTTTTATTGTTTGTTTTGATCTCCCTCTTTTGTTTTTGTACTTGTTGAAGGAGAGAGAGAGAGACAGAGCGAGAGAGACAGAGACAGAGAACATAAAACTGATGTATAAAGAAGATTGAGATTTGAGAGTTTGGGAAGAAGAAAAAATATGATCAAAATATAATATATCAAAATATTTTATATACGAAAAACTAAAAGAATGTCTAGTATTTAAGCATGTGATCATATAATAATTATTCATCAACTAGCTACTGTGAGGTACACCAATACATACACACACACACACACACACACACACACACGGCATCTATATTTGAAAATACATAAATATACCATATAAAGACATCAGACAATTTCTTTCTATGGAACTTATACAACACAACATGTAATTATACAGTTATGATTCCTCACTTGATATTTTTATATTAAATTTACTAATTTTAAATCAACAAACAATTGTATTTTATAGAATATAATGTGATGTTTTCATCAATGCACACTGTACAGAATGACTAAATGGGCTGATTATGGTGGTGGACACAATGCAGTGAGCAAGTGAGTTTCCTGGAGACAAATGATCCATTTTGTACAGCTAGAATGGATGTGCCTTGTAGAGATTTGTCTCCAGATTGCTTCTTGCTGCTGTTGTGCCTTCATTCCTCATGGTGTGATTGCGAGTAAGGAGTCCACGACTGATTATAATCTGGTGTGATTCTGTCTTGAGAGACAGCCAACTTTACTGGACAATTTTCTTGCAGATCAATATGAAGAGGAACTTTCATAAAATGTCGTTTAGATGAATAATGATTTTAAAGAATTCATGATTTAAATAGTTTTAGGAAGTTAGAGTAGTTGATAGAAAGTTTAAAGAAATAGTTTAAGTTGTTTTGCCAGAAAGATATAATAAAGTTAGAATTGAGTAGAATATACTCCTCCCTTTTCAAAAACTGAGGGCTGTATAGGTGAGGAAAGGATTACAGTAAAGTTTCATTTGTCTCAAGCAGTAATTTTACTTGGAAGAGGAAAAAATAGGTTGGGTACAAGTTAGTGATCAAAGAAAACATTCATTCTAGGTTGGGTCTGAGTTGCTTGATCTTGTGGTCTTGGGATATGGCCACAAATTTCTGTATGCACCATGAAAAGACAGTGTTATGAATAAAGAGTTAAGAATTCCATTATGAATATAAGAAGAAAGAATAAGTCCTTAACTAGTTTAGCTCAACAAGATTTTAAAAATAAGGTACAAGATAGATGATGATCTGTTTCTTGGTACATACAAATTTTTGTCAGCTAAGCATAGGAAACAACTTGCTACTATAGATTTGTGTTGCTTAAACCGTGTTAATCAATGACAAAAGAATTATTGACTTGGAGTTAAAATGAACTTCTGGAAAGAAAGATACACGGAAAATGTCTGGTTTGAAATGAGTTTCAAAAAAAGAATATGTAATCAATAATCCTGTTGTAATTTCCTTTTGTGTAGTGATTTTAATCTGTTCTTGAAGAGTATGTCATTGTGGTGGTTGTGGAGAATATGTAACTTACTGCTATGTGATAATGTTTTGCTTACATTGAGAATTTTGGTCTTAGATGGTCTAAAAGGCTGGGAAAAAAATAAAATTGTTGGTGCTTGGGAAACCTGGCTTCATCCACCAAATGTGTGTGTGTATGTACACGTGTGTGTGCATGTGAATGTGCAAGTTCTCTCATATATTTCCACCAGCCCTAAATAATCAAG
The DNA here is from genome assembly GCF_008632895.1 of Mastomys coucha. Lineage (NCBI taxonomy): Eukaryota > Metazoa > Chordata > Mammalia > Rodentia > Muridae > Mastomys > Mastomys coucha. The sequence continues at coordinate 85,810,481 of NW_022196906.1, read as the reverse complement.
CTTTGTTCCCTCAGTGAAAAGTCTGCTGAGTGATCAATCACCTCTAAATCTACAACCCACCTCAGTTTACCTGCCATATCAAATATGGCTAACATTAAGGTGTAGTAAAGGGAAATCTAACATTGGTATCTATTCAAGCATTTTATACTCTCCTAAAGAAAAGCTGCTCTTGGGAAACAGTTTACTGCAGAAGGTTGAGTACCTAGCCACCTTTAAGTATTTCTTTTTCAGATAGAGTGGGTTTTCGCAGTGCATTGGTAGACATCATTCTCAGGTTTGGGTTTATAATTCTAAATTACCACATCAAGAGGGCACTCAATGCCATACTTAAACTCACTAATCTCAATACAGACCTCTAAAATTAATCTTGATTTACTAATTTTGAAAGAAGAGTACTATTCTTTGGAATTCAAATACTATCACTAACATTAGAGTACAGTTTTCCCTCACATCATAATTTCTTTGAAAGTCAAAACAATTGACTGCACTATTTAATTATCAAATCAGGAAAGCAGAACTAGACTGTTAGATTGCCCAATGGCATTCAAAATTGTGATGCATGAAGGACAAAGAAGTTTGACCATGACAAATATGCATGAAAATCATCAGTGCTGTTCAAGAAGAACTTTATTTATTCACACCATCTAAGAGGCACTTTTATTAGTGAGTATGAAAAAAATCAAAATTTAGTACTCCAAGGAAAGAACCTGCAGTGAATACACAAATGAACACAAGCATCAAATCTTAAATATAATAAATTCACAATGTTTGGTGGTTAATTTATTATAGAAAATCAATGTTTTGATCTATTTTAGGGGGAATAAAGAGCCAGAAAATCAAGCTTCTAATCTAGAATATTAGGTACCTGTCTATCCTACATCCTCACACTACAGATTAATTGTACCCAATTTATTACTCATTTTCTGAAAGAAATCATCATGTTTACTGATAACTTCAGCAGCACAGGAGTTTTTGAGTGAATACCTAAAAGTGCTTCTTAGAGCTGAGGTGCAACTCAGAGGTAGAACAACTGCTTGAGATGTTTGAGATACTAGGTTCAGCACAAAGAACTGGAAAAAAATTCTCAGAGAAAACTTTTTTTGTTATTGTTGTGTTAAACTTTCAAAGCAATAATGAAACTAGAGAACATTTATTCTGAACCAATTAAAAAGAGCTACATATAAATGTTCCATACAGAAGTAGTGCTTTATATGTGGAAGACTGAATAAGGACATCTAATTGGCAGGCAGAGTATCCCATGTCCAGTCATAAAATGGAGAATACAAGCAATCAGTAGGAAAGTATTTAAAATGTTAATTCTAGGTGTAGCAAAAACATGCTCACCTGTGCAATTCAACTAGGGGGATAATCATAATAAGGTGATCGGTTGTGTGCGTGTCCATGTGCTTTATGGGTCTGCAGAAAAGTTTCTGCACAGTGCATAGATTCTGGCAGATGAACATCCTGTAAAGTATGTGCATTTTTAGGTTTAAGAATTAGCACTAATCTCTAAAAATGTATAATTTGCACTCTCAGTTGCAATTAAGGAGCTGTCCTTTCCTCACAGTGATGTAAATGTTTGTTGTTCAATTTGTTGGTTCCTGTCCATCTGATGGGACACAAAGTAATACTTCTGTATTAGAAGTGATGTTTCTTTACTATCAACTGGATTGAACATTTACTTCTGATTTTTACTGGCTTCTTAGGGAATGTAGATATTTATTGTTAATATTCCCCTTAGGATTGTTTTTAATAATATTTGTAGAATAAATTCGTTGTGAGTTAAAGTTCTATAAACTCTTGACATTGAATTGAAATATATTTGAAGACTTGTGAAGATCATTGAGAAAATGGTCTTTTGCATAGTAGTAGGCCTTAAGTTGACAGTGATATTTACTACTGTCCTAGCAATGGTAACAGGTTGTATGACAGTTCTCTCCTCATTATTTGTTTTATAAGCAAATTTTATTTAAGATTTATTTATTTATTTATTTATTTATTTATTTATTTATTTATATGTATGAATGTCTTGTATGCACATATACATGTGGACTATGTGCATACTTTGTGCTTGTTAAAAATGTTGAATCCCTGAACTGGAGTTATGCATGATTGCGAGCCACCATGTTGGTTTGGGGAAACAAAATCTGGATCCTCAAGTGCAACAGGAACTCTTAACTGCTAACCCACCTCTCTAGCCCCAATCCTGATTTCAATGGAAGTGAAAAGGAATCCTTCTAAGAACGTGTATGTTTTGTCTCTTTTTGTATAATGGAAGCTATAGAAACACAAGTCTCTATCCTAAAATTCTGAAAAACTACTAATATAGTGTTGGCCTTGACTGAAATATGTCTTTGACACTCATTTATCTCTTCTTACTTCCTGGAACATGTGAAGATGTTCGATGATGGCAGAGAAGGCAATGCTGTGACCCTGAGGGAGAAAACCACATACCAAGAGAGGTTGTGAGGACAGATAAAAGAAGTCTGGAGTGCTGATGGCATCTGAGGACATCTGGGTCAGTTTAGGGGTATCAGCATCAGAGCACAATCTCCAAATGCATAGCAAGCTTGTTCTACAGTGTGCTACATGTGCTCTAATGCATTTCTCAGCTAGGAGCCAGATGAACCTTGACTTTGTTGGGACAAAATTTTATGGCACACAAACTTATTTACCAATTTTCATATCTTATGTAGTATGTCTGAGTTATTTTGAACTTATTTTGATCAAAACACTTGAAAGATTAATTATAACTATTTGCTTCAGAGAGTTAAGCTCTTGGTTGCTTAGATCTATGAACATGACCAGAACCACCTGGTAGGAAAGGTTAGTCTTCACCTCACAGTAGAGAGAAGAAAATGAGTGTAGACTAGACATAATCTTCAAAGGCATGATCCTTGCCAGTTCCCACCTCCTGATATTTCCAATATATTGATTTTTAAAGTAGTGCCATTGGCTAGAGATTAAGTGGTTAACAGTTAAGACAATGTGGGAAATTTCATGTTCAAACTATGACAATATCCAAATAATTCATGCAGAATACAATATATTATTTTAAAAGGTTTTAATTTGGAGTGAAATGAATTTAAGTAAAATGTAGTTATAAGTACAAGACTAGGAGTACAAAGTACTTAAGAGTTGTCAGAAGTACCCTCTTCCTAGTTAGACTTGTAATGCTTTTATGATAATGGGATGATTAAAGCACCCCAGAGGAGTGGAAGGAAAACATCCCTATACATCCATGCAAGTTTTGAACTAATCACTGGCAACAGTACTGAGCCCCATGAATACTGATTCTTCTGAAAGCTAAGTAATACACACATGATAAAAAGGAACCTAGAACTAGCTGTCTTTATGAACTAGAAATGGTCAACAAAACTTCCCTCAATCCTTTTAGCAAGCCCAATGTTCAAACAATCGTAGTCTGCGAATTTCTGTAGGTGAATTACACAAATAGTCTCTCTGTGTCTCATCTCTACCATGAACTCTGCATTGTGAATCCCCTCAATGGTAAACAGGACACGTCAGTGTCACGTCCTGCCTTAGCTTTTCCTTGGAGATCTCTGGGTGTCTATCATCAGCATAATTGCTTCTAGCCCTTGATATAAGCCTCAGTTCTCAAAAAGTGGATATGTATTTAGAGATGTCTCAGCATATTATGCATGTCTAGTCTTTTGTAAATTTCATCACTTATGTCTCTCTTCTTTTCCTCTGACTCTTTCTATGGAGGGAGGAAAGGAAACAGAGAAGAGATGTAATTATATTTTATTTAAAAAGTAAGCAAATATCAAAAGAATTAAAAAATAGATGCGTGAGCATTACACTTTTCGTTTCACGGCTTTTCATTAAAGTGGCTTTGTTTTCTTGGGGAATAGAGAAGGAGCTCTCACACATCTTGATTTTGTCAGTGTCAAGTGGTAAGCAATGAGCAGATGGCAAAGCATCCTTCCTCGCCTCTACTTATTTCCGCATGGTCACAGGATGCCTCCCTTTCCATCCCTTTTCTCACATGAGGTAGCTATTACCAGACACTGGTCATCGCCACTCTAACATCACTGATGTTTTAGTGCCATTTGTGACTTATATAAACATTTTAAACCCAACTACGAAGCTGGGATTTTAAATTCCCAGGCTGTGAGTCTTCTTTGCACCATGGTTGACGCTTTGGCAGGAAGGATAGAATAAAGAATTTTATAGTCACTTGGTGTATCCTAGGGGTGAGAGCTGGGAGGAAGCTCATATCTCTGCTCTTTATATATATATACATCTATTAAAAAAGCTAGCAGGCAAGCAAGTTCAAGAGGTCCTGGAGGGAGATTACTGAGCCGGCCAGATCCTGCAGGTGCTGACCTGCTGAGACAGGGTGGTAGGTCATACAGTTATCCTCACCATGCTCCAAGGAGGAAGCCTGCTGTGGTTAAAGTCTGTGTTCTTATTAAATATATACTGTATGGGGCATCTGTTGTTCCTGTTAAACCCCTGCCTAGAAAAGTTGCTTGTAAACCAGAGTTACATTAATGTCTGCATAGACACCTTACAGATAAAATTATATGACACTAACTGAATGGGTAGTTTTTGTTGTTTTTTTCGTTGGTGCAGATGTAAATACTCACTTTTATACAAATCTGCACTATTAGGCATTTAAAAAGCTACAATGAACTACTTTGAGAATATACCCGTGTATATTTATGTCTGTTTTGATCAAATCTTGCTTTTTCTATTAAGAACAATAGAACTGGGATCCTCTAGTTTGTAGGAAGGTCTTGATTCTTTATGCAGAAACAGAATGTTCTTTGAAAGGGAAACAGGAACAGCTGAACCCTCTCTTAGCACATGTAACAGGCTAAAATGGTGCAGGATAAACTGTTGACTAAATCTGACTTAAGAGAGATGCTTTATTTAGAGTGACTTTAATTGAATGCTTTTCCTACCACAGGAAAATGAAAACTGCAGTGATAAATACAAAATGCTTTTAAACGGAATCACTATGTAAGCCAGAGCATGACACTGACTTACTGTAGCAGATGTTTCTGATTCCGAATTCAAGAATCAATATATTTTAACATCACTGCAAACCTCTAAGGAACTGGATGCCAATAACTGATCTAAAGATGCCCTCATTCATCTTTGCATATGTTGCTGTTCAAAATTATTATTATAAACATAAATATTATCAGAATAAAGCAAATTAATTAACATTACCTTAATGTTTGTGATTTATTTCAATTGATATTTTAAAAGATGATCACTTATAATTACTATAGAGTTGCAATAAAGTCTTGCTAAGGTGGTACCCTTTTTTCTTTATCCTTGGCATATGAACCATTTGCTTCTAAAATGAAGCTATTTTATCCCTTGTCATCACACAGCCATAAAAATTGCAAGCAGTCAGAGGTTAGCAATGGCTGCTCTGCAGACCCAAAGCAAAGCTTAGTAACAGATTTTTCAAAGCAGTTCAAAGAGTCCAGCTTCCATCTGTGTTTGGTGAAGGATGCACAGACCTTGGGGCATCTGAGACTCAGCTTCATCTCTAACACTTGGAATAACAAAGGTGTTAGCTTTCAAAGCTGCCGTCTCCCCTCCTGGGGTGGCTCTGCAGACCCAGCTCATGGAAAGTGGGAGACTTCAGAGCAGACATTCTCCTCCTAGACTTTGCCTCCTTCTGGGGGATCTTTGGAGGGTGTCACAATGGTGGCCTCCTGAACATGGGTTATTGCCAGTAGAGGCCATGAGCTAATGAACCTTATAAACAAATCCCTTTTCTGATGTTTTGAGCAACTTGTCCACATAGACGCAGCCATTTCCTTTCCTCCAGATGAGTGGTGCTATTTAATCAGAAGAAAGTAGAGGGTGCTCTCTACCCACGATAAAGTGATGAATGCAGAATGAATATCAATTTTTCTTTTGATTCAATTGCTTTTCAAAAACCAAAGCAAGGAATTGTTTGCTGGGGAAGAGCTTAAAATCTGTGTCTTTGCTATGTTTCAAATGAGTCTAAGATTCCAATGAAAACAGATCTACAGCATATGCATTCGTACAGACATAGTCTTCCTTGACTTTGTTTAATATCCCTTGTATTGGTTGTCTGGCATCTTGACATGGTATCTTCATGAAGCTATGGAAATGTAAATGTGACACACAGTTAGCAGGGTATTATATAATGAATGTTTTTGTGATATTTATGATAATCTTTCTGTCTCCAAAACAAGGTGTAAAAGTCAAGAAGTTGTGTTCATTTTTACATGGAATTGTTTATCTGAGTTATTCTGTGTTATTCTGAGATATAAAAAGGCCACCAAAACTATATTCTCAGTTATTTTAAAAATTTAAAACAGTATCAAAGTATACTTTAATGAACTCCAAATTCTAGTAACAATATCTTAAGTAATTTTGAGAATATGTCTAAAGCATATGCATGTGAAGTATATTGTCTGACATTTTACATAATAATCATCTGTTTTTATTTTGAAAGATTAATGAAATGTAACTTAATATAAGAAAATGAATTCAATGACATGTAATAATATTTGTGTATAAAGACTATGTCCTTATTATGTCAAGGATGGTTGATTTTAGAAATAGCTTGTAAAGAAAAAGTAACAAATCTATAAACAAGTAAAAGATAATTAAAATCACAGAAATCCTAAGTAAAAAGAAGCAAATTGTTCTTTCAACATCAAAATTTAAAATATTATTTTCATATGACAAACTGTTTTGTCTGAAGTTAAAATAAATCTTAGGGAACAGTTAAAAATATAAGGTAAATTAAAGCAATCTATACATTTGCATGAAGAGGTGAAGATATGGTCAACTTCTGGGTGTGGAAAGGCAGAGAGGGAGGGCAGAAGGTTTTACAGATCTCCAGTTGGAAATCATATCTCTTCACTCTCTGGCAGCAATAGTTCTCAATGTGTGTCAGCAATAAGATGCACATAGAGAACCAGCCAGAAGACAGGCTTCTGCATGAGAAACTCGCATTTCATTTTTCTTATTTCTTTTCATATTTCTCTTTCCTTACTGTTAATGCCTGTTCAAAAATCCAAAAATGCAAAAGCAAGGTCGGGTCAATGAAGATGGTTAATGCACCGTAGTAGCATCAAACAGTGCAAAAGAAGATATCTTGGGACATTATAGTGAAGGTATTAGAAATTTGAGTGAATATTCACAATCATCCAGTTGCTATGTCATCTTTCTCAGACTTAGAGCATAATGAGGAAGGAAAATATATTAAGATAATAGTAGTCATTGATAATTGTAGAAATACAAATGGTGTATATGACAAGGACACCTGATCTAAGTATAAGGAAGATGAGTTGTCATTTAAGACTACATTTTTATGCTTAGCACATGCTAAACCAGTTAATTTGAAAGGATGATTATTTTTACAACTTTAGGATTTCTTTTTCTCTACCTAATCTTTGTGAACTATTTCCCAAAGTATTGATCCTTGCTCATAACCATTCTTTTAGTGTTCCTGTTGACATTAAAGGCATTTAGATGGTTAGGAAGTTACTTTCTTAACCTTAAACAGCATATATTCACGAGATTCTTTCTGAGTTCAGACCTCAGAAAGGGGATGCCTGTTGTCTTATGACATTCATGTACATTTACTTCATTGTAAAACTTATAAAAACATTTATTACAATGTTTCAAAAATCACATTCTTTGTCACTATAAAACTAAAATTGTTGCGAAAGTAGATTCAGACAGTGAAGCCACTTTAGGAAAGTGAATTAAGCTGGTCATCATAGAGAGTTTGAGTAGAACTGATTCAATATGCACCTCTGGCTCAGGACTAGCAGATTTGAAAGCCACTTGTGAGTTCTCTAGGAATGATGCTTTAATGCAAGGACTTTACAAGAAAGTCTGGACAGCAGTTGTTTCTGTCTTTGTCATGTTTTCCATGTTAGTCAGATGCCACTGGTGAACCTGTGTGGTCAGCTGATTGTCATCTTCCCAATCACTTTCCAGCTATTACTATCATCTCTAGGGCATGTTGAAAGAGTATGAGGATAGTATTTATCTTAGTGACAGAACAAGAGAAGCATGCCACTAACATTTGGTAGGTTGAATAGGGGTAGGGGTGTTACATGTGCTACATGCTTGGCCTAGTCCAGGTAAAAAGATATCAAAAAATTTAAAGTCTTCCTGTGTATCCCAGGTAACTCTCAAACTTTTTGAGTTCCTGCCTCCACTGAATCCTAGGATGAAAAAAAGAGTTCCAGTATAAGTACCAAGACTTTTTAAAATAAATATAATTTATATGTCTAGAAGAGTTCAAGGACTTTATATTGTACTTGTTATATTTTTACAGTATAATCTACAGTTTATATGTAAATTCTAAAACACATTACTCAAACATGTAATATATTATTGAATTAATTGTAGTTTTAATTGTAACTGTATTGTATATCCATAATAGTATAGCAAAAAATTAAAGTTATGTTTAATTTTACCACCTGGATATTCAGAACATTTTGGTGTTTTTCTTTTTAGGCATGTATTTTTACCTTCATGTCTTCAAATATCACCAAGTTTAGTATATGACTTATAAGGTCATTTTTGTTAACTAAATAATAAATAAAAGTTAGTGAACTTAAAAGGCAAAAAATAGAGGTGGGAGAAGATGGCTTTTCCCTCATACAGGATCTTCTGGACACAGTAGTACAGCTATATATAGGAACTCCCAGCACTTGTGGTCACAGGCACATGATTTGTGTAAGGTCAGGCCAACCCAAATTCCAGTTACTCTTCAAAACACCTGAATTTACTCGTTAAAGATACATTTTTCTAACTCCGATTTTTGTGAAACGTTTCTTCAGTTAATATCTTGTCCTTAATATTGACTGATTGTCTTTGAAACCCTTTCTGAAGCATCTCAATAGGTGGGCCTGAAAGGTCATTGGGTGAAATCCTTGTGATAACCATCACCAAAAGAGGCATGAGAAGGTTAATTACTAACACTTATTAGCAAAAATCAGACTGTAAAATCTAAAGGTTAGATAAACATCTGAAGCTCTTAAGACAATTTTTGTAAAGTTAGTATAAACAAAAATGGTTCAGAAGACATTTCTCGTTTGTCATCCTTCATCACCTCTGGGCCTTACTATCATTCCATATATTTTTTCTGCAAAGACTTTGCAGGAAAGCATGTAATGTATACGCCAGTTGAGTATTCCACAGTATGTTACTTTTATTAACTAAATAATAATCAAAGTTAATAAACTTAAAAGGCTACAAATATAAGTGGTTTTTGCACCTTAGGCAATCATGAGTTTTTGTGTTAATCATCTACTGCAAATAGAAGTTTCCAACAAAGCCCTACCTCTAGCCAAGGAGCTTTTTAGCAAATCATAGCTGCCAGGAGATGGAGATTATATTTTCTTAGAGTACAGTCCCTATTAAGTCAATCACAGTACAGTATTTAGCCACATGCCCAACAAAATATAAAAATCAAATATTGGATTTTATTCCTTTAAATGAAATGAAACACAAATTTAGATGGGTGGGAAAGGGTAATAGGATCTGGGAAGAAACAGAAGAAGGTGAATATGATTAAAATTCATTGTATAAAATTCTCAAAGAGCTAATAAAAAGTTAGTAGAATTATATTACATTCTATTGACTGTGAAGTAAGAAATGTAAATATGCCCACCTTGATGTTAATATATTGCATGGAACTAAAATAACTTCCAAGCTCAGCAGCACAGTACTGGAACAGATTCATAACAGATATTTGATTTCCAAGATTCAAACACTGATTTTTTTTTCTATTGTGGACTTGACATAACCTAGAACCACCTGAGAAAGGAAATTTAGTTAAGGAATTGCCTGTACTAGGGTGATGTATGGGTATGACTGTGAAGCATATTTTATAACTGGGTTTATTGGGGGGGAAGACTCATCCCAAATGATTCAACATATGTAAGATCTCATAACATGAGTACCTTAAAGTAGAATAAACATTTTGTTAGCTGAGAGTAATTCAAATTATTGTTGGAAAATACACCTAAGATACAGAAACAGCAGCAATCACATGTGAATGATATCCCCTTAGCCTCAGGAGAAGGAAAACTGTTCATAAACTCTAACCACTAGGAATTGAACCTGGGTCCTCTCAAAGAGCTCTTAATCCACAAGTCATTTCTTCTCATATATATATATATATATATATATATATATATATATATATATATATATATATATATATATGAGAAGGTTATCTAACTGAGCCTGACAAATAATGAGAGGTGACTGAACCCTAACCGAACATCTCTTGTCACTCAAGGAAACTTCCACTATTGGAAATATGCTACATCTGATTGAATTGTTGGACCAAGAGGTCCCATGGGGACCAAAAACACATTCAGCTATTGCCAAGGCTATTTGTTGGTCTCCATATATTGACAGTAAGACCCTACTAATGAAGACAACAGGACACAACTCTTTGAACACAAAGAACTCAAGAGAGCTGATGCTTACCTCGATCCTTCATCCCTATGAATTTGTGCTTACTGCACTTGCACACTACCAAAGGGTAAAGGTAAACACCGACCCAGCCATAAAATCTGTGATCCATAATCTGTAAGGTTATTATAACCTATAATATTATTATATATATATTATAGTCTATAATCTAAGAGGATGCTAAAAGATTGTATAAGCCAGAGGCTAGACTGTGGTCAAGGAAAGAAGGCATTCTAAAAACCTGCCTGCAAAATGTATGAGTACAATAGTGGTAGAAAGCTTTTGATTGTAACCATCTAATGTCTGATTAGATTTAAATCCCCCTCCATAAGATGGAACCCATTTCTGAGACTGCTTAGGTAATCAAGAATCTGAGACCAGATAGGCTAGAAACCTAAGGGCAAATAACATTATACTGTTCTACTAAAGGAACATAGCTACAATTGACTCTTAACAATATTCTGCTCTGCTTATAGATCAGTGCCTTCCTCAGCCATCAATGAAAGAAGCTTCCCCTTGCAGCAGATGGAAACAAATACAGAGACCAACAGCCAGACAATTTTCAAAGTGTGTGAGAGGTCTTGGAATACTCAGCTCTTAATGGGATGTCTCCATCAAGTCTCTCCCCTCAGGGATCCTGGAACCATGAAGAAAAGACTGAAAGATTGTATAAATGTGAGGCTGGATGGGGACAGGAAACAAGGCCTTCTAAACACAGCTGAACCAGTGCTCATATGAACATACAGCGACTGTGGTAGCATGCAGAGCACCTGCACAGGTCTGGGCCAGATGGGAGTAACAATGCTGAAAGGGGAAGTAGATACCATACCCTAAAAGCTATCTCCAATTGATAATCACTTGCAAAAGAAAATTATTTTCTTCCAATGGAATCTCACTGAGGATAAACACCACCTTAAGGGCCAACAATAGATGGTCAACACAATACAAACTCAACAATATTTTTGGAGTATCTTTGTCTCATGTTTTCTCAGAACATTTTGTTTGTTTTTCTTTGCTTTGTTTTTTATCTAATAGATGTTTTGCATATACACAGGCTTCCAATTTTGTGTTTGTATAGAGTTCCTGTGTGTATGAAAATGTGTCTTATAAGTCTATAAGTATGTCTTCTGCTTTTCTTTATGTTCTTTTTCTTCTTTTTGTTTGTTTGTTTTGTCCTATGCCTTTTTGTTTTGTTTTGTTTTTTTTTTTGAGACAGGGGTTGTCCTAGAACTCACTCTGTAGACCAGGTTGGCCTTTACCTCCCAAGTGCTGGGATTAAAGGCGTGTGCCACTACTGCCTGGCTTCCCAGTTTTTATTTTCATTTTATCTAATTTTATTAAGATTCTTTAGATGCTTCATTTTTTTTCTTTATTTACTCACTTTACATCCAGATCACTGCCCCACCTTCTGGTCACCCCCTCCCACAATCCCTCCCATCACCCCATCCTATTTTCCTCTGAGAAGTTGGAGACCCCCCTTACCCCTGGAATATTCCCCTTGTACTGGCTGGTTTTGTGTCAACTTGACACAAGTTGGAGTTATCACAGAGAAAGGAGCTTCAGTTGAGAAAATGCCTCCATGAGATCCAGCTGTAAAGCATTTTCTCAGTGATCAAAGTTGGAGGGCCCGTTGTGGGTAGTCTTGGCTTCTATAAGAAAGCAAGCAACCCTTTCCTCCCCAACTTGCTTCTTGGTCATCGTGCTTGTGTAGGAATAGAAACCATGACTAAGACATCCCCCAGCCTGATACATGAAGACTCTGAGGGGATAGGTGTACCCTCTCTTAGTGAGGCCAGACAAGGCAGCCCAGCTGGAAGAACATATCCTACAGACAGGCAATAACTTTTAGGATAGCTCCTGCTCCAGTTGTTAGGGACCCACATGAAGACTGAGCTGTGCATCTGCAATACATGTTTGGAGAACCTAGGTACAGCTGGTGCATGCTCTTTGGTCGGTGGCTCAATCTCTAAGAGCCTCAATAGTCCAGGTTAGTAGGCTCTGTTAGTCACAGCAAAACAATAACCAACATCAAATTAAATGGAGAGAAATTTGAAGCAATTTGAACTAAAATCAGGGTCAAGACAAGGCTGCTCACTCTCTCCCTATCTATTCAATATAGTACTTGAAGATCTAGCTGGAGCAATAAGACGATTAAAGGAGATCAAGAAGATACAAATTGGAAAAAAAGTCAGGGTCTCACTATTCACAGATGATCTGATATTATACATAAGTGTCCTTCCAAATTCTACCAGAGAACTCCTACAGCTAATAAACATCTTCAGCAAAGTGGCTGGATATAAAATTAACTCAAAGAAATCAGTAGCCCTCCTTTATACAAATAATAAGCAGGCTCAGAAAGAAAGTAGTGAAACAACATACTTCACAATAGCCACAAATAATATAAAATATCTTGGTTTCACTCTACTCTAGCACATGAAAGATCTGTATAACAACATTTTCACATCCCTGAAGAAAGAAATTGAAGAAGACCTCCAGAAGATGGTGAGATTTCCCATGCTCATGGATCAATAGGACTAACAGTAAAAATGGCCATCTTACCAAAAGCAATCTACAGATTCAATGCAATCCCCATCAAAATTTTAACACAATTTTTTTTACAGGCATTGAAAGAGCAATTCTCAACTTCATATAGGAAAGCAAACTACCCTGGATACCTCAAACAATTATGAACAATAAAAGGACTTCCTGAAGAATCACCATCCATGATCTCAAGCTGTACTGCAGAGCAGTTGTGATTAAAAACTGCATGGCATTGGTACAGTGACAGCCAGGTTGATCAATGAAATAGAATTGAAGACCCAGAAATTAACCCACATACCTATAGGCAGTTGATTTTTGACAAAGAAGTCAAATCCATACAGTAGAGAAAAGAAGGCATATTCAACAAATGGTTCTGGTCTAACTGGTGGATTCCATGCAGAAGATTGCAAATCGATCCACATTTATCACCTTGCACAAAGCTCAAGTGCAAGTGGATCAAGACCTCAAAATAAAACTAGATATACTGAATCTAATAGAAGGGAAAGTGGGAAAGAGCCTTGAATGCATTGGCACAGGAGAAAATTTCCTGAAGAGAACACCAATGTCTCAGGCTCTAAGATCAGCAACTGATAGATTGGACCTCTTGACACTGGAAAGCTTCTGCAAGGCAAAGGACACTGTCAATAGGACAAAACGGCAACCCAGAGATTGGGGAAAGATCTTCACTAACCCTACATCCACTAACATCCAAAATATATAAAGAACTCAAGAAGTTAGGCTAAAAAAAAACCCAAAACACCAAACAAACAAATAAACCAAATAACCCAATTAAAAACCGGGATACAGAGATAAACAGAATTCTCAACAAAGGAATTTTGAATGGCTGAGAAACACTTAAATAAATGTTCAACATCCTTATTCATCAGGGAAATACAAATGAAAACAACCCTAAGATTCCACCTCACACCAGGCAGAATGGCTAAGATCAAAAATTCAGGTGACAGAAGATGCTGTCAAGGATGTGGGGAAAGGGGAACACTCCTTCATTGCTGGTGGGATTGCCAACTTGTACAACCACTCTGGAAACCAATCTGGCAGTTCCTCACAAAACAGAAAATAGTTCTACCTGAAGATCCTGCTATACAGTTCCTGGGCTTATACCCAAAAGATGCTCCACCATACCACAGGGACTTGTGTTCTACTACGTTCATAGCAGCCTTGTTTGTAATAGCCAGAAGCTAAAAACAACCCAGATGTTTCTTAACCAAAGAACCGATTCAGAAAATGTGGCCCATTTACACAATGGACTACTATTCAGCTATTAAAAACAAGGACATCATGAATTTTGCAGGCAAATGGATTTTCTAAAATAACATCCTGAGTGTGGTAACCCAGACCCAAAAGGACATGCATGGTATGTACTCTCTGATGAATAGATATTAGGCAAAATGTACAAAACACCCAACAGACCCTGAGAAGTTAAGCAATAAGGAAGTCTTAAGTGAGGATGCTTCAATCCTACTTAAAAGAGAGAACAAAATAATCATGGGAGGCAGAGGGAGTGGGAGATCTGGATGGAAGGGGAGAAGGGAAGGGTAAAAGGCAGAGAAGACTAGATATGGGGAGAGACAGGAGGGCTAGGAGAGTTAATATAATGTGCCTCTGTGGGGGTCAGGAGTAGGGAGAACCTCTAGAAAGTCCCAAAGACTTGGCATAAGGGAGTCTACCAGGTCTCAATGTGGGTGATGTTAGCCAAAATGACAAACAGTAGGGATATGGAACCTGAAAAGACCACCTCTACTAGTCAGACAGCACCCCAAGGGGAGGGATAGGGACACCAATCCACCTACACAACTTTGACCCAAAATTCCTCCTGTCTAAAAGAAACACAGGAACAAAAATGGAGCAGAGACTAAGAAATGGCCAACCCTTTCTTCTTATATTTTATTGTTCTAGATAAAACTTCTAGCACTGTATTATAAAGGGAAAATAGAGACAATTTGTCCTATGTTTATTGTCAAAAAACTTTCTCTGCGTAATTCCCTTTCACGCTGTGTAATGTTGTCTACACATTGTGTGTGTAGTCTTAAGGACTATGTTATTTATCTTCCTAGTTTAATCAGGGCTTTTTTTTTTTTATCATGAAAGGGTATTGAAATCTGTTCAAAGTTCTTTTATGCATCAATTGAATTGAGCTTAAGACTTGAGTTTTTTATCTTAGACATTCTGACTGGAGTAAGGTAGAATCTCAGAGTTGTTTTGATTTGTATTTCCCTGACTACTAAGGACTTTGAACATTTCTATAAGTGCTTTGTGATGACTACCCAATTTTTGACAAAGTATATGCTGGAGAAAGGACAGACAAACAAATGTTACTGATACAATAGAATTCCACATGTACAGGAATGAAACTAGATTGATTCCTCTCACTTGGCGTGTACATACATGTGCACACACCCACATACATACACATGCCACAAAGAATCAATATCCTTAATATAACATCTTAAATTTTGAAAAACCCTGGACAAACATTGTAATGGCAATTTACGATAGAGATAGCAGATATAAATGGACTACACTAAAATAGGAATTAATCCCAAGGATTAATAAATGAGATATTATGAAATTAGAAGTTTTGATAAGGGAAATGTATAATAATCCAAGTGAAGACACAGTCTAGAGACTGGCAAAAACTGTCTTTAACAGATGTATAATAGAGAATGGAATGACATCTAGAATATATGAAATGCCCAAACTAAATAAACCCAAATTCTATCACTGAATGAGCTAATAAGTTGAATAAACAGCTCTCAAAAGATTCACAAAAATGAAAATAAATACTTGAGAAATTGCTTGACATTCTCTAGCCACTGAACAAATGCAACCAGGCTCACCCAAAGTCCTAAGGTAAACACGAATACTACTATTCTGCTAAAATAAAGTAGCAATTAGATGACTCCAAATGACATTTTATTATACTTACAAATCAGTGTTTTATTCAGCCATCATCAGAAAAGCGTCTCCTTGCAGTAGATGGATAGAAATACAGATGTACAGCCAGACAATATGCAGAAAATGAGAGATTTTAAAACACTTAGCTCCAAAGGAGATGTGTGCATCAAATCCCTCTTGTTCTAGTGGCTCAAGGAATCCTGTAAGAGTATGTGGAAAGCTTGTAAGCATCAGAAGGGATGGAGGACACCAAGAGAATAAGACCCTCCAAATCATAGAACCTTCACAGGAGCAAGGGCCTCTCCTCCCACTGATGACTGTCTAGGCCATCCTCTGCTACATATGCAGCTGAGGCCAAGAGTTCCACCATGTGTACTCTTTAGTTGGTGGTTTAGTCTCTGAGATCTCTGGAGGGTACTCGCTAGTTGTTCCTCCTCTAGGGCTGCAAACCCCTTCAGCTCCTTGGGTTCTTTCTCTAGCTCCTTCACTGGGGACTCTGTACTCAGTCCAATGGATGGCTGTGAGCCTCTACTTCTGTATTAGTTGGGCACTGTCAGAGCCTCTCAGGAGACAGCTATATCAGGTTTCTGTCAGCCAGCACTTGCTGGCATCCACAATAGTGTCTGGGTCTGCTGATTTTATATGGGAAGGATTCCCAGGTGGGGCAGTCTCTGGATTGTCCTTCCTTCAGTCTCTGCTCCATTCTTTGTCTCTGCAACTACTCCCGTGGATATTTTGTTCCCCCTTCTAAGAAGGATGGAAGGAGAGGCCCTTGGTCCTGTGAAGGTTCTATCCCCCAGTGTAGGGGAATACCAGGGCAAGGAAGTGGGAGAGGGTGGGTTGGTGAGCAGGGGAAGGAGGAGGAGGAGTGAGGAAATAGGGTTTTTTTCCTGAGGGGAAACCCAGAAAGGGGATATCATTTGAAATGTAAATAAAGGAAATATCTAGTAATAAATAAATTTAAGAAAAGACCCTCCAAATCTAGAGGGTCAATCCACAAATAAAATTACAAAGACTGAGGTAGCATGCCCAGAGCTTTCAGGAGACTGAACCAGATAAAATCCTAGAGCTAAGAGGAGAAGTGGAAGCATGCTCTCATTTTTAACACTGAACCTACCTATAATTTATATCCACTTGCAAATGAAAATTTACTTTTCTTTAAGGGATTCTTATGGAGGAAACAAACTATTTTTAAGAGTAGGCTGCATGCCCAGCAGTAGATGGCCAACAGAAAATTAATTCAATGTTTCTTTGGAGGTTCCTTGTCTCATAATATCTTCTCAAGCTTTTCCTTTTTAGAAAAACTATATATCACTTAAAATTTGTATATTTTAATATATATATTTTATTTTAACAATATATTAAAATTCTCTATCAATCTTTCTATGTACTACTATGTATCTATGTATCTGTCTATCTATCTATCTATCTATCTATCTATCTATCTATCTATCTATGTATCTGTCTATCTATCTATCTCAGAGCTTCCAGTTTAGAGTTTTAATGGGATTTCTGAGTGTGCTAACAAGTACAGGGTCTCTGCATCTATATCTGTTTCTTGGGTTCCTTTTCCTTCTATTTGTTTTGTTCTATTTTAATGTATTAGTTTTTGTTTTATCTTTTTTTACTATATATTATGTTATACTTTTATGTTTTATTCATTACTATCCCTTAGAATCCTGTTTGTTTTCTAATGAGAGATAGAAAATGAATAGATCTGGAATGGAGGCAAGGTGAGGAGGAACTGGAAGAGTAGGAAAGGAAACTGTAATCAGGTTATAATATGTGAGAAAAAAGCTATTTTTATTAGTAAGATAAAAAGAAATTAAGAAATATTTGAATAAATTAAGTATAATAAAATTTGGCCACAAGGACAAGAAGGATTTGGTGCACACATCTCCTTTGGAGGTAAGTGTTCTAAGATTTCTCATATTCTGCATGTTGTCTAGCTGTAGGTCCCTGTATTTCTACCTATTTACTTCAGGGAAAAACTTCCCTGTTGATGGCTGAATAAGACACTGATTTATAAGTATAATAAAATGTCACTTGGAGTCATCTAATAGCTACTTTCTTTTATCAGAGCATTAGTATTTGGGTTTACTTTAGGATTTTGGGCAATCCTGGTTGCATTTCTTCAATGACTAGATAATGTTGACCAATTTCTTAATCATTTATTCTTGTATTTCTTATAAATTAAGAAAAAAACTACTTTAGAATCTTACTCCTATCAAAATGCTTATCATCAAGAAAGCAAATAATGGAGTAAGGGAAGACACAAATGCCTGTTCAGTGCTGGGAGTCTTGCTTATGCATCCACTCTAATATCACTGTACTGACTGGTTTTGTGTGTTAACTTGACACATGCAAGAGTCACCAGAGAGGAAGGAGTCTAAGTTGAAGAAATGGCTCCATAAGATCCAGCTGTAAGGCATTTTCTCAATTAGTGATCAATTGTGGGTGGTTCTATCCCTGGACCTGTGGCCTTGGGTTCTATAAGACAGCAGACTAAGCAAGCCAGGGGAAGCAAGCTAGTAAGCACCACTCCTCTATGGTCTTCAGGACCCTACCTTGCTCACGTTCTTGTCCTGACCTCCTTTGGTGATAAGAGCAATGTGGAAGTTAAGCTGAATATAAAGCCTTTCCTCCCTAATTTGCTTTTTGACCATACAATTTTGTTGCAGGAATAGAAACACTAACTAAGACATGAATATAGAAAAACTAAACTTCCATATAAAACTTCCTTATCACTTCTATATAAATGCCCAAAGACTCAAAATACGCTAGACTCACTTGCACACTAAAGTTTATTGCTGCACTATCATCACAGTCAGAAAATGGGACCATTCAATTCCCAAGGACACAAGGGGAGTGGCACATGTACACAGTAGAATCTCATGCAGTCATAAGTAAATGAGTCATGACCTTTGAAGGAAAATGGGTGTTAAGCGAAGTAAGCCATGTTTAGTAAGGGTATGTGGAAGCCTCATTTAAAAAATTTACATGGAACCAAGATTTAAAATTTTTATATACATGTGCATAGAGGTGTACACATTTAATTCTATGTATGTCTATGGGGCAGACCTAAAACTAGAAGGAAGGAAGAGTTACTAAAAAGAGGGGGGGTGGGTTGGAATTAAGTAATAGAACACATGGAGAAGAGATGCAGAAAGTAGACTCACTGGAGGGAGAAAATAAACCTGGTAAACATTGAGAGGGAGTGTGGTGGATGGTAGCAAGGGAGAAGAATGAATGAGCACATGCAAATAACATGGATGAAGATGCTATAACTAAACTCATTATTTTGTGAGTTACCTCAAAATATTAATTTAAAATTAATTAAAAAGTATTACCTATTAATACGTGAGTGATACATGTATATGTTCTTGTGTGTGAGGGTGAGTATGCACTCATGTGCATGGGCATGTGGTGTCTTTAAGTTGGTACTGGGCATCTTGTTCAATTACTTCATATTATACTTTGAGGCAGAGTACCTTTCCATACCCAGAGCTCACTGTTTGGCTAGACCTTCTGGCAAGCAAACTCCAGGGCTCCTTGTCTCTGATCCTTCCTTTGGCATTGGCTCAATATAGGATCCTATAACTGCTTTTTTTTTCATGGATGCTAGGAATTATGTCCTTATGTTTGTATAACAAGTACTTTATAAAGAGGCACCTCTTTACCACCTCTTCATCCTCCAAATGACCAATTTTTAATAACACATTAGAAATATTAGCAATATATTGCCTTATGATATGGATGGATAGTCATCTTGATTTACAGTTAAACTTGTGACATTGATTGCTCTTTTCCCAGACATAAGCATTGATGTATTTTATTGTATACATGTATTAACTGCTTTTCAACAGTACAATCCATGAAGATTTAGAGATATTGTGTCATAAATATCTCGTAGTATGGCAGAATGATATCTTAAATTAAATTCTGGGTCAGTGATGTTTTATGCATTGAGCAAATACATATATTTGTATATTATATGTTTATAAATGTGCATAAATATAAATGCATTTATTGTATCATTTAACATACATTTTACATTTGTGCAATATAATAAAAGTATACCTTATCAGCACTCAATGTGATACATGTCCAACCAAATCTCTATTAATAATATTTTGATTAATTCAATGATGTTAACTGTTGGTGGCATCATTCTCTCATTCTCTGTTGCCTGGTTGATAGGGGACTCTCACTCTAATTCTGCTCCTGGGATACTATCCACAAGAGGTTGATCCTGCTATGGATTGTGACCTCTGATCTTGTCACTAACTTCTTACAACAGTACTACCCTTGTACTTTTAATGAACTGTATAGAAGGATACAGAGATACCATCTCAGGGAAGGAATAGGGCAGGGTATGCAATGTACTGTTGTTTCTAGATGTGTCATTAACGTTTTTACATGTCAGAAGACAAGAAAAACTAGTGATTGCTTAGTAACCAGTCCAATATCATATTTATTATTAAAATTCTAAACACTTTGCTTCCAAGGCATTGACACCTAAACACTGCCAGAAGTATCAAATGACTTCTCATTAATAACCATTATATTAATCACTGTTGCCCAGAAAGAGAATCTGACTGCGAAATCCCCTGGTAGAAATTGCTATAATCGTTCAAACTACAGGAATGAATATTTTTCCACATAATTATTGCTGTCATCTTATTGAAAAATATCCCATTAGAAGGCAGCTTTTAGTTACGTAAATCGTGTTGATTAATTTTTAATTTCCCGCATTTATATGACATTGCACAAGTAAAGATCTTTGATAATTTAAATGGTTAGCTGAGCAATTATTAAAATAACTCACAGCAATTCAAACATTCATTTACTTACTAGAAGTGCCATACATCATTAGCTCCTGATTAAAACAAAGTTTGGGGAATTGCAAAAGCTAAATTGATCACTAAAATATGTATTTCAGGGTTTCTCTTTGCCTGTCATGTAGTGTGCCTCAGCTGCAGGGACAAAGTGGACAGAGCTCTGGTGGGAATGTTTCAAAACAAGGGGAATCTAAATTACAATAGTATTCTAAAATCCTAGCCTTGTTTTCAAGTACATATTTGTTCCTCTAAGCAGATGATATAAGATGTCTCCAGAAAAGAAATATTTAGCTATCTCAGTTTCTTTTTTATTTAAAAACAAACACAAAATTGGACATATGACTGGAAAATGAGTTCTCAGCTTTAGATATTTATTATATACTTTAAAGATGTGTTTGAATCTTCATAATAAACATGAATTCTTGTTTGTACATTGGTGGAGTAGCATACTGAATTCATAATGCTATACTGAATGCTAACATTCCTCAGTATATATAGTTGCTTAGGGTAAACTAAGTAATGAGGGATGGACTCATAGGATAGTTCCATCATCACTCTTCAAATACATGACAGGCCACTTAATGATAGAGGTACATTCTGTAGAACAGAAATTGTCATCACAGGACACAGGACACGGGCTTTTGCTGTAAGCCACAGATGTTGGAAATATGAGGCCTATGAAGATGTTGCCATTATGATTTGAAAGACTGTTGATGAGAAACTGGCTTTTATTGGTAGAAGAAACATTCACTAAAATAATGATTAAATATTAAATATAGGCCTGTGCCTTAGTCATTTATTGCCACCATTAATTGTTACATGATACATAACTAAATATACATGGTGTACCTTTGTTCTAGTTCCCGAAGAAGGTTAATTAATATAAGCATTAATTGAATATAAACATTGAATAATGCATTGTACTACTAAATTAGGATTACTACAATACCACCAGCATCCATGTTTGATCAAAACATCTTCATTTAAGCATTTTTTAAAGAACTGTTAACTGAATCATTAAGGTATAAGAATTTCAAAGAATGTTTGCAAGAAAAACAATTGTGGAAAAAAAGATACGTAAATGTATGCAGTAATATTGTAATGGCTGTTACTGGCTGTCAACTTGACTATATCTGTAATGAACTACAATCCAGAATTGGAGGCCTCACCTGACTTGGGTCTTGGCATGGAGATCTTGAGGCATAGTGGTCATGAAAAGCTTAGGTCCAGGCAAGGTAGTACATGCTTTTAATCCCAGGAGATTGAAGCAAGAAAATCTCTGAGTTCAAGGTCAGCCTACCAAAGACTGAGAAGAAATCCCTTTTTGTTTAGTCCAAGATTACTTTGCTGTGTTAACTCAAAAGACGCTGACTTTGGCTCAGTTGTTCCATTACTAGGTGACATCATTTTAGCCATTTTTGCTGCTTCTCTGTGAATTATGTAATCACCAGGATGGCGTTCATGGTTAAAGAGTGAAAAGGACAAAACATGCATCATCACAATGTACCTCTTTTCTCTGTATTGTTTTTATTTCCTCTGATGATGAGATGTAATGAGAGCTGTACCCAAGCTATATGAATACATGGTGTGGGCTGAGCCCAGAGTGTTCTACCTCTGTACTAATTACCCTAGACCTAGGACTTGGAGTTTCTAGCCTCTGTACAGTCTAATATAGGTCTAAAATGTTTCAGCCTCTGAGACTTACTACTAAATAAACTCATCCTTTCAAGTTCTTTCTGAAACTCTGGCTGGCTGATTCAACTCAGTTGTCCGGGCCGAAACTCCTCTCCATGCTGACTGATTCTTGTTTCTGGTTGAATTTCTCTGCTTAGCCTCAAACTAAGTTTGGCAATACATTCTAATCTTCTGGCTCCTTCTCATTCTCTGGCTTGTTCTGTCTTCACCTACATCTGGCCTATCTCTGTAAAACTGTCCTGGTAAAACTGCAACTCACTTCCCTCCCCAACTCTGCTGTACCTAAATATCTTCTCTTTCCTCTCTGATCTGAGCGTTGTACAGATCTAATTTCTGACTCATTCTGTCAAATCTTTCTCTCATTCATCACTTTGTCTGCCTCTCAATTAGATGTCACTTTCGAACTTGGCTGCTTCCTTGTACAAACTTTACTCTGATCGTTTGGGATTTAAGGTGTGTACTAAAGTCAAGTCTGTATTCCAGCCAGACCATAGTGTACTTTAGAGTGCATCTACATTCTAGGCAAATCATATAGACCGAGGTCTTTGGATGTGATCCCTTGCCAGAACAGCCATATTACTGGAAAAATTCTTCTACATTTTTCCTTGATGGAAATACTTTTCCAGAGTTCTTAGTGGACTTTGTGTAAGTGTAATCATCAAGAAGAATATCATATAACCACAGTTTCTCAATGGTGATGGAAAGAGCAAACCTTTATATTTGTGAGATTCCTTACAAAGCATGGAAACTGAGAAGAAGGATGAAAATGAATGATGGAGAGATGCATGTGAGGATGAGAAGGAGGGGTCATTTTTGTGGAGATGGGTACACCAAGCATGAAAGTTATAAATGCTGCTGATGGTAAGTCTTTGCACTCAAGGACTCATTTGGACAGATGTTTAAATTTGACACATGAAGTAAAAAGGTATTAGGCAAATCATGATATAAACATATATAGCAAGAAACAATCCTAATTTAGTCTTCTTAAGAGTGAAACTGTAGAAATGTACTTAACATTATACATGGTAGAAAATAAATTTTTGTATTGGAGAGATTTCCCAAATATTTTTTATGAAAATAATAATAATAATAATAATAATAATAATAATAATGAACATGTACTTTGGCTCATTGTTGCCTTAAGCAATATTTTGGGATAAAATTAGAGTGGTTTGTCATCCAAATACATTAAACATAATGAATTATGATGATTTCTAATAAATTCTGCAATGGACCATCACAGTAAATATGACTAATATGTTTTTCATTCTATTAATAAATGTTACTTAAATATTTTGCTTTTATTTAACCTTAAGATTTCTACCACATTCAATTTGGTATCTATTCCAAAATAGATGTTCATTTGTCAGTTTTACCTATTTATTAGCATGTTCTTTCCCTTGATAAGCTAATAAGGCTCTCATAAGGCAAATGAAGAATCCTGGGACAGAGAAATTCTAAACTACCCTGACCCAAGGGCTAGGCAAGTATGGGATCCCCTAAACCATCCACTTTAGGAAATATAAACTGGGCTATGTGTGTTATTGGGTAAAGGTGGACTAGAGCCCACACTATACCTTATGTTCTTGTTTTTCCAACAAAATTGCCAAATACACTTAAGAACGATAAAAATCAAAATTGGGAAAGAATTGGGTCAGCTAAGGCTTTTGAAAGAATTGTTCCACAGTAAATGCTCCTCTTATCACCATGACAATGAGAGTTTGACTCTGAGAGATCTGGAGATTGCCACCAGTTGCTGAAGCCAATAGATCTTATGTATAATTTTTTAAAACTTATTATCAATTTTTTGAATGGCTATTAATTTAAAACTGCCATCACTGCAGGAATAACTTCAAATTCTACAAAGTACAAAGATTTCTTCTACTAACATTTAAAAATATGCCTTGAACTTTCAAGATACCTTAAAATTTTAACTATTACAATTCCAATCGAAAGATTTTTATTTCTGTAAGCAAGGGCTTGGCAATGCCTCTTAATAAACCACTCCTTGGGTAGAAAGAAAGCTTTATGGGGGATCAAATTGCCAAGGCTATCTCTTTGGGGATATAGAGAAGCAAAATGGTGAAAAAAAAACCAGATTTTATGTGACAGTTAGCAGAGTGTTGGAGTTGATACAAGTTTTTCAGATTGACCATTAACTGGATGTCCTTGTCCAAGGCAGGGCTGCTGACCTTCAGGAGCAGGTTGAGGGAAGTTCCAGCAAACAGAAATCTGTCTTATGAAAATCTTAAGGAATGCTGAATTTAGACTTCTATTTATCCAGTAACAATCCTTCAGTTGGAGCTGAAGGGGTTTGTAACCCCATAGGAAGAGCAACAATATCAACCAACCAGACGACCCAGAGCTCCCAGGGAATAAACCACCAACCAGAGTACACATGGAGGGACCCATGACTCCAGCCACAAATGTAGCAGAGGATGGCATTGTGGGAGGCTCGGTGAGAGGAGAGGCCCTTGGTCCTGTGAAGGTTCGAAGCCCCAGTGTAGGGGAAAGCCATTGTGGGGAGGCAGGAGTAGGTGGGTGGCTGGGGAACACTCTCATAGAAGCAGAGGGAGGAGGGATGGGATAGGGGGCTTTCAGAAAGGGGATAACAACATTTGAAATGTAAACAAGGAAAATATCCAATAAAAATAAAGATACTTGTAAAATTAATATATAAATTAATATATATGTATAAATATATGTACATATATACATCCTCAGTTTACCCAGTCATAGTCCTTCTGCTTAGGACATTTTCACCAGCACTGCCATTTTGAGTACCCACTCAGTCTGTGAAGTTGCTTCACAGACTTGTAACTAAATTTTGAAAACCAATTTTTTTAAAAACAAATAGTGACATTTAAAAAGTAGGGGTTTTGTAGAGGGGAAACTGGAAAAGGGGATAACATTTGAAATGTAAATAAAATAACCAATAAAAAATAAAAATAAAAGTCACTTTTAGTCATAAAAGAAAACTTTCATGTATAACTTTTACTTCAATAGATTATAGTTATATACTGAGACTATGTTAACATAGTCTTCTATATGATTTTTAATATGTATCCAAATTTTAGTATGCTGATATTTTATCATACTCCTAGAATTAAGTGAAACAAAGAAACATCATTCTTTTGTGTTTAAAGGGAAATATTTATTTAGTTAGCTTGTTGGGCTTAAATCTAATCACAGTACCAATAGGTGAAAGAGACAGATATTTATACAGTTAATTTACTTGAGAACTTACACATATTACATAAATCACCTGATTTATTTTGCAGTATACAAGATAATAAAGCACTTCTCTATGCAATGTACTTCTCTAGAAGATAGAAAGCCAATGTTGAAACCACCATTTTGTTAAAATAATGTTACTTCTTAAATTATATCATTTGCTCTTTGCTTAAAATTAGCTTATCTTTGAGGTAGTTGTAATCAGCATTTCAAAGTTTTTATTTCACAGTGTGACTGAGTAGGGGAGGGATCCCAAGGTCACTTTCTTTAACGCAATTTTTTTCTGAAGTGATAACCTCATTAAAATCCACCATCTACCCTTTCGTACATAGTCTTTTTGCTCTTTGTGGCTATGACTTTATAAACAAGAAGAGCAAATGTGAGCATTTGTATAAAATAATATTGAGAGATACTTTGTGATGTTTGATCAAAGTGATGGTGGTTCCATCTTCCAAAATTCCCTCTAGAGAAATCCAGATTGTTCTGTTCATTTCGGCAGATAAGTGGCGATTACAGACACCAGAAAGCAGTTTCTGTGACCTTCTGAGAAAGAACATGTGGTAGAAATCTCTAGAAGAGGAGATGATGGACTCATAGGCAATCTTTCTGAATTCATCCCTACTCACTCTGGCATGGGCATCTTTGGGTTACCACCAGGGCCTTTTATCTAAATGGAATTTGAATATGTGCTGACTGATGAAATGTTACTCCTAGTCTACCAAATCCTCTGGTTTAGCAAAAATTTTCAAAGGCAACATGCTTGGCCATTGCACTTGAATCACAGGGAACTAAATGCTTGATGCTGATTATTTCATTGCCCCTAGGACGAGAGATCCAAACTGGTGGGATCAATACAAAGTCTGTCTCCAGCCATTTCCCACACTATAGGGTGGTTGCTGATATTCCAAGAGAAAATTACCTTATATACTAAACATCTAAATGTCTAAGAGAAAATTTCTTTCAAAATAAAGGCAATGAACAGAACAATCTGCATTATCTACCATAAAGGGAAATATAAAGAGAAGTCGCAAATGTCCAATAAGTGGGTAAAACATCCTTAGGCATTAACTGATAATAAGAAAAACAGAAAGCAGGGCTGGACAGATGGCTCAGCATTAAGAATACTTCCTGCTCTAGCAGTGGGCCTGAGTTTGGTTCCCAGCTTCCATAGAGGATGGCTCACAGCTTCCTATAACAACACCAGGGAATCTCACGTCTCCTTCTGGATTCTGTAGACACTACATTCATCTATATATACCCATATACCCTCACACTGACACACACACACACACAGATACACACACACTAAATAATAAAGATTAAAAAAAAGAAGATAAAGCAAGATTGCTATTGCCATGTCTACAGGGGAAATTGTGTATGTGTGTGTGTGTGTGTGTGTGTGTGTGTGTGAGAGAGAGAGAGAGAGAGAGAGAGAGAGAGAGAGAGAGAGAGAGAGAGAGAGAGAGAGAGAGAGAGAGAGAGATTAAATAGTGTTCAAGTTATACTTATGTTAAGTGAAAACCAAACCCTGCAGCAGGGTTAAAGTTTAATGCAGTAGTATCTTGTACCAGTCCCTCCTCTCAATTATCTTCTAAGCAATTACTTGAAAAGAAAAACTTGTCAGTTTCTTTAGATTCTTCCTAAATATGGACTCCAAGAAAAAAAAAGATTTCCTCTGTATGGGTTATGGTTTTATAAAGACAGGTTGAAAGATTTTAGAGGTCTAGTTCTTTTTTGTTTACACAGATATTTACTTGTTATGATTTAAGAATCATGTAGGAAAATGCTGGCTGAAATCTGGTAATATCATGTAGCAATCTCTGATTTTTCTTGGGTAGGAATGAGAGAAGCCCCTCATGAGACTACAAATATTCTTAGATTAGTGGATAAATTAGGAGCTCAACTGTTCAGTGGCAAGACAACAGCTCTTGCTTTTACCTCTGTTCCTAGACAAGGTTGATACTCCCCAGCCAGATGTCCCTTGGATTCTGCAGGTTTCTCCTTGTCTGGAGAGATCCTTCCAATCTTCTCAGGTCCCAGCCTTCACCGTGCCCCAGACCCAGATAGCTTTCTCTATCTATTTTATACACTTAGGTGCTTTGTTATTAGCGTCTTATTTAAAAACAAACAAACAAAAAATAAAACAAAGCAAAAACTGACAAACCAAAAATCTAGGTTCTAAACCTCATTATTTTGACATGGATTTCAGAATGGAGAAAAAGCATGTGACTTATATTGTCAGTTTTCATGAACAGTTTTGAATATGGCAATATAGCAGTTTAAAATTTTTATATTACCATGGACCATTTATTCTAAAGAATATACCATGGAGCTAAGAGAGCTAGGATCTTGAAGAGCTCTCCAAGGAAATGGAAATCAACCACAGAGCAATCAGAATGAGCATTTGCTTGTGTCTAAAGAGGATACAAAAGATACAATCGAAAGTAACTGGGAATGTGAAAATATTTATATGCATTATCCTCCTTTCCTATATAATACTGAAATAAAATGAGTTTTTAGCTACTTAAAAAGGAAAGGGAGGAGTGGAGAGATGGCTCAGCAGTTAAGAGCACATTGTTGTTCTTTGGGAGGGTCTAAATATGGTTCCTAGTAACAGTGTCTAGAGGCTCTCAACTGTCTGTTACTACAGATCCAAAAGATCCATTTCCCCTTTCTGGCTTCTGCTGGCACTAGTACTCATAAGCACATTCTCCACAGATAAACATATCTGAACATAATTATACAGAATCTTTATAAACTAAGTGAGACTTCTGCTCCATTTTTGTTCCTGTATTTCTTGTGGTCAGGAACAATCCTGAGTCAAAAAGTTTGAGGGGGGTTGGTGTCCCCATTCCTCCTCTGGAGACTCTGTCTATCTACTAAAGGTGGTCTCTTCAGGTTCCATCTCCCCACTGTTGGGCATTTTGGGTAAGGTCACTCCCATTGAGTCCTGGGAGCCTCTCACATCCAAGATCTTTGGAACTTTCTAGAGGCTTCCCCCATCTCCACCCCACACAGCTACATATTTCCATTCATTCTCCTGACCCCTTTAGACTTCCCACCTGTTTCCCCACATACATGATCCTGCCCACCTTTTACCTCCTCCTGCCCTTTCCCACCCATTCCCCTCTCTCCCTCTGTCTCCCATGATTACTTTGTTCCCTCTTCTAAGTGGGACTGAAGCATCATCAATCACTTGGGCTTTCCTTCTTATTAAACTTCTTATGGTCTGTGGGTTGTATTATGGGTATTCTGTATTTTTTGGCTAATATCTACTTATCAGTGAGTACATACCATGCATATCCTTTAGGGTCTGGGATACCTCACTCAGGATGATATTTTCTAGTTTCATTCATTTACCTACAAAATTCATGACGTCCTCGTTTTTAATGGCTTAATAGTATTCCATTGTTTAAATGAACCACATTTTCTGAATTCGTTCTTTGGTTGAGAAACATCTGTGTTGTTTTTAGTTTTTGGATATTACAAATAAGGCTGTTATGAACATAGTGGAGCATGGGTCCTTGTGGAGCATCTTTTGGGTATATGCTCAGGAAAGATATAGCTGGGTCTTCAGGTAGAATTTTTTTCCAATTTTCTAAGGAACCGCCAGATTGATTTCCAGAGTGGTTGTACCAGTTTGCAATCCCACCAGCAGCAGAGAAGTGTTTCCTCTTAAATGCAGTGGAGATTGAAAAGGAAAGGCTATCGGGTGACCAGCCCAACTTGGGATTTATCCCAGGGGTGAACACCAAATCCCGACATTATTACTGATGCCTTGTTGTACTTGCGGACAGAAGCTTTCGTCTGAGAAAGTACCAGCAGCTGACTGAGGCAGATGCAGAACCTTACAGCAAACCATTGGACTGAGATCACACACCCCTATGAAAGAGTCAGGTGAAGGACCAGAAGGTGCTGAAGGAATGGCAACCCCATAGAAATAACAACAGTGTCAATGAACCCAGACCTCTGGGAGCACCCAGAGACTAAGTCACCAACCAAAGAGCATACATGGACTGATCCATGCTCCCCCCCCCCAGCACATATGCCTTGTCTGGTCTCAATGGGAGAGGATGTGCCTAGTCCTGTAGAGACTTGATGCCCCAGGGAAGGAGAATGTGTGTGTGTGGGTGAGATAGTGGGGGTTACAGGATGGACACGTGGAAGGTAGGGGTGGGGAGCACCTTCTCAGAGCCAAAAGGAGGGTGGAGGGGTGAAGATTTCTTGGATGCAGGACCTGGAAGGGGGCAAAATTTAGAATGTAAATAAGTGAAACAATAAAAATAAAAATAAGAGAGAAACATAAAGCTACAAAAAAGTAATTGACCATGGATTGGAGGAAATAGATTTATCATCCTTTGTAGTATGCACATACCAGTGCAGAATAAATAAGTTAGTAAACAAAAAAGACATAGTAAACTTGAGACTTCTAGTCAAGAAATGGCAAGATGGATACTCAGACAGCTATATGAAAGTACAACTGCTTCCAAACTTAAATTACACATCATTTGCATGTCAAAATCCTTAGCTGTGAATCAATAATCTTGAAATATAGTAAGGTCTATAGGACATAAAACTCTTCCTGTAAATTATCTATCATGCCATTACATGTTGTCAGGGAAATCTGTCTTTCTACATTTTTACTGAAGGGGTTGAATTCTCTGTTATATATCCAACAAACACTTAAATGGAGATAAGTTTCTAGGAGTTGAAAAACCACCATAATTCTTCTACCACTTTTTACATATACAGAGGCTGTGTTAGTTTGTATCTAAATGGCCCATACAGGCTCATAGAGAGTAAGTAGCATTATTTGAAGGATTTGTTGAAGTAGGTGTGGTCTTACTGGAGGAAGTATGTCAAGATGGCCTTGAGATCTCAAATGTTCAGGCTAGGCCTAGTGTCACTTTGTTCCTGTTGCCCATGGATCCAAATATTGAACACTCAGCTACTCTCCAACATCACCTGCATCACCAGAAACCTGCATGCCACTGTGCTTGCAGCCATGTTTACAATAGGCTAAATGTTTCTACTGTAAGACAGCCCCCAACTAAATATTTTCCTTTATAAGAGCCGCTTTGGTCATGATGTTTCTTCACAGCAATAGAAACCCTAAATAAGACAAAGCTTATTTTCATCAAAACCCTAATTTCTTCCTTATTTCCCCCCTTCCTTCCTTCCTTCCTTCCTTCCTTCCTTCCTTCCTTCCTTCCTTCCTTCCTTCCTTCCTCTCTTCCTGTACCTTTCTTTCTATTTTTCTTTTGCATTTCCCTTCATCTAATCCTTTCAATAAAGACTAAATTCAGGGCCCATAGTACCAAAGGCAGACACTCAATCACTGCCTTCATGTTTTTTCTCATATTGGGTTATTGAAGATCTATTTAAGATTGATAAGTGAAACACTAGAAAGGGTTTTTTATGACAACTTGCTGAAAAAAATACATTTTTGTGTAGTGGTCACCAATATCAACACCATGTAACTGTGTTTTTAGTGTTTCTGGCTACAAATTGAGACACTGGGAAAATAAGAAAAATAAATACATCCACACTATAAATGATAATATTTCATGAGCTAGTGTGATCTGAATTCATGAACTAGAATTATATGCATGGATACTATTTCTGTATAGAAAAAAAGAGACTTTTTTTGAAGAATTCTTGAAAATAACTGTCTCCATGGCCTCCCCCTGCCCTCTTTCTCCTTGGTGGTCGCTCATTCTTTTTGTTTAAGAGCCCCAGAAGTAGTAGGGGGTGTGTACAAGATGTAGACAGGGCTATTTTGTGTACAGTTATAGGTATAGTCTTTTGTAGTTTCAGTTTTGAAGCTGTAGCCTACGGTTCTTTGAATCTATTTACACAGATGTTGAAAGACGGATTGTAACCATCTACCACTGGCCTCGTGGTCACCTTTGCCTTAAAGCAATCTCTGGGAGGTACATTAATAATGACTGTGTTAGACACTCATTTTTAAGATACCATGTTTTTACTCCATGCTGTCCATTTGGAATGTAACCTAACCCATATTCTTAAACTCAGGCATGTTTATTTAGTATTATATGATTAGTTCACTTGGAGACCTGTAGTTTTCTCATTAGTATCAGGATCCTGTGCAATATGTATAAGCTAATACACACTGATTAGGCTATTCAAATGAATATTTTGAAGAGCTTATAGTTGAATTTTGATGTCAAATGACAACATTTAACAGTAGAGAGAAAATAAATCTTACCTGATTTAAAGGTTTAAGATTTTGATATTGAAAGTATTCTAAGAAAGTAATATTGAATAAAATGGTAACTGAATGCTAAGCTACATTACAGTTATTAGTTGAACTGGCCACTGAGAGGGTATTTTAGTTTTTCCAGCATCCTGTTATATTAGTTACTGCATGACATCTTCCTGGGAATTCAAAGAGATAGAATCTTTTGGTTAACCATTTCCTATCCTCCTTTCTTCCCTCCTTCACTCTCTCCCTACAACCCTCCTTCCTCTTCTCCATCCCAATATGAAATAACATGGCTAGCTTTTCTAAGACTTTTCTTCCTTCCTTCCTTCCTTCCTTTTTCTTTCTTTCTTTCTTCCTTTCTTTCTTTCTTTCTTTCTTTCTTTCTTTCTTTCTTTCTTTCTTTCTTTCTTTCTTTCTCTTTCTCTCTCCCCTCTCCTTCCTCCCTTCCTCCCTTCCTTCCTTCCTTTCTTCTTTCTTTCTTTCTTTCTCTCTCTCTTTCTTTCTTTCTTTCTTTCTTTCTTTCTTTCTCTCTCTCTCCCCCTCTCTCTTCTTACTTCCTTCTTTACTTCCTTCCTCCCTTCCTCCCTCCCTTCCTTCCTTCCTTTCTTTCTTTTTCTTTTTTTTAAATAGAAGGATGTTTTCTCTACTTTCAGAATTATAGGATCTCAAATCCTGCTGCTATGCCAAATGCTCCATCCCACAGGGAGTTTTCACACTGCCAGCCTTGTGATACTTAGCTGAGGATGTGCACTAAACAGAACTGCCAGGGCAATGCTCTCAGAGCAGTCTCTCCACTGTCCAAATCAGAAACATGCCATCCAAGATGGCACTGAGGAGCCTGAGATGGTGCTGGGCATAGCTCTATGTCAGGACTCTGATCTTGCTCACAAACTGGTCATATGGACCTCCTGCTGCCATGCCTAATAACTCAAGCACACATGCCTACCTCTTTTCTCACCTTTTACCAGGAAGGAAGCATTGTCTCTGATTGTCCATCAGGACTAATCTTCTCTCAGCACGATACTTGTTCGCATAATTACAGAGAATGAGCCAAAAAATGTACATTAGGAGCTGCTGCTTTTCAAAAAAAATAGTATATATATATATATATATACATATATATATATATATATATATATATATATATATATATATATACATATATATGGCATTTAATTCATTTCACTTCTCTCATAGTTAAAATTTCTTCCATTATTATTTTTTAACCTTTATGCTTTTATTATTTGTGGATAATTAAAACCATATTCAACTCCAATAAGCTTTCATAACACCTTTTATGAATGATATCATAGCCTGAGACATTTAGAGACTCATTTTGGCTCTGGGAAAATATTAGGCATTTGTTCTGGGCATTTTTGTGTCAGTTTTAGTTATAAAACTGAGCTGTTCATGATACACCCGAAAATAGAGCAGAATGACTCAGTCAAAGGGCCTCTTTCCAAAAAGCTATACAGTCACAAGAATGCCTTTTAATTGGCCTACAGAGAATAAAAGGGTAGGAAGTGCATATCTCTATAGGAAGAATGTGGTCCAAGCACAGAAAATAAGACAAAATGGGGACGCAGGAGTAAAGGTTCAAATAAATAAAATTTCTACTTACTAAAAAAGTTATAGTTGACTTCAGAAAATATCTCAAGTTTTGTAACCAATAAAAAGAGAAGAAATTACAATTATTACCCTGACTTAGAGAAATGTAATGTTCAATGTAAAAATACTGGTGAAGAAGTTTAGGTCCATCAAATCATACTTGTGATAATTTGTTCATGGCATATTTGTTGGCCATACTACTACGTGTTTTATCTAAATTTCTGCATAAGATTCAGAAACAGCACAGGGTCAGGAAAGTAATTGAAGGCATCTGGAGCTTCATTTTGTCCAGTTTGTAAGTAAAGAAAAATAGATGCAGTTGGACAGCTCGTTGAAAGCTCAGGCAGGGCTTTAATACAGATTGACTAGTGTCAAAAATATTAACATTCCCTGAATCTAACTAGAGTGAGTACTTCTGTTTCTCCTACCTTCCAGCATGTCTGTCAGTGAGGAGTACCTTTCAGCAACATTGCTCCTGCAGAGCTTCAATCATAATTTTTGAAATGGTATCTCTCAGCCCTTCATGTTTGAAGACATGATTTTTAAACTCTTGGTTTAACCCAATTTCTACCCTGAGGAGGAGAAACATTAGCTCACTAAAGATTACAGCATGCAAACACTAATTTATTATGTCTTCAGGTTTATTATTTAATAGAGGCATCATGATAGCATGAAGGCTAAAAATCTTGAGGAAATACTCATCTAATCCTGTAATGTTAATACAAAGAAATAAAAAATATATACTTACTGTATGTGAATTTTATGGATCTTATAATTATGACTTAAAATTGATTTATCAAGAGTTCTTCATTTTAATTAATAGAAAACAATTTAAAATTGTGCTTTTTAGCTTACTGATTTTGAGGATGTCTTTAATTTACGGTGTGAAGGAGACTTAATTTCCTATGCACATCCTCAATGCCCTGCTCAGGATGCCGCTGCTCTGATGCCCATTTGCTTAGTTTTCTTAAGTAACGTTGGCTGCCCAGTTTTATTTCCTCCAACGTTTCCCATATTTCCCAGAATCCCTAAAGGGCTGATCTGTGTCTTAGCCTAGAAGTCTGGAACTGCCAGCCAGACACATGACATTGATTGTTACCTTCAGGCCAGATGCTTCAGCCAGCTGCTACATGAGTCCTTCTGCTTAATGCATGAAAGCCAGAATGTAAAGTTTAATATATGTGAAAGAAGCCATATCAATAGCCTAAAATGATTTTCAGAGTAGAAAACAACTAACAAACTCAGCTCTTCTTTGCAATCATTTGTGCTTCTCCTTATCACAAATAAGAGAACCCAAGAGAAGAACCAGTTGTGTCTCTTCCATTGAGGCTGACTAAGCAGAACATCCACCTCTTCCTCATGATTTCTATAGATTCCCTCCTTTTATCTTCCATCAGAACATGCTGCAGGATTCATATACATTCACAGTCCAAGAAACAATAATTATTTGTAGTGGTAAATCCACAATAAAAATTAATCATAGTCACCATGTAAAACTGGTCAGAATGCTGTCAAACTTTCATAGAAATATGAGGTTTTATTTTCCCCCCAAAGATCCTGTAGTGTCCTGGCTGTGTTCATTCCAACCTTAAAAATTGTCTCAGTGTCACATGATCCATCTTATTTTACAACACAGAATCAGACTAGAGTTACTTGTAACAGGAAGTGATCTTTAAGTCTTGACATTAGTTTGGGTAAAGTAGCAAGGATTCCAGGGCATGTCATTAGGTGCAATCTCAACTGAAAATAGAATGTTTCCCAAAAGTGGCTGTAACTAGGCTAATTCTTTTGATTCTCTGATCTATCACTGTAAAATTGGGTCTCAAGCCACAAAACGAGGTGCATAATTTTGCTCCCATGACAAGTTTGCGACTGGCAAAACAATGGCAATGTTTCCTCTGTTCCAAGCATGTGACTTTCTCTATTCTTCTTGGTCCATCTATGCCCTACATCTCTGAAATATATTTTAGTTCATTTTAACAAATAGTAAAAAAAGAATATGTTTAGATGTAAAACTTTTGTTAGCCTTTTATATCAAAGTTAACCACCTTAGCACTTCATTTATAAAGAAAGGATATGTATAAAGAAATATTTCTTATATTTTTATATCTGTTTTGCATATGCCCAGTACTTAACCACTGTGATAATATGTCTACAAAATTCACTCTTGAAAACCACGTAGTTAAGATACAACAAAAAAAACCCTTCTTAATTTCCTATGTTTATGATCTTGTGTTAAACCCATTCATTGCTATCCTTTTCCGTGTGAAGCCTATGAGTCAAGGATGAACATGCCTGTTGAGAACCTTAATAAAATAGGTTTTATGTTGAATGGTGATTATCGGCTTAATGAAAATAGCATATGAAATAATAGTGCATGTGTACTCTGGATGCTTTTTCCTTTGTATTATGCTTATTTTATTTCATGTATATGGCTGGTGACTGAATGTATGTATACACTCAATGCAACATTCTAGTGCTTAGTGTCTTCAGGCAACAGAGGAGAGCATCAGATTCCCTGGAACTGGAGTCACCAATTCCATGGTCTTCTGAGCTAGCTATGCATAAATCTTTCTCTGTTGCAATACTGTGGTTATAAGCCACCCTATGAGTGCTTGAAATTGAGCTTAGGTCCTGCAGAAGAGCAGCCAGTGCTCTTTTCCCTCTCTTACTGAAAATGGATTCTTTTCTCATGAAATGCATCCCAGTTGCAGTTTCCTCTTCCTCCACTACTCCCAGTTCCTCAGTGCTATCAAGTACTGATCCATCTCTCCAGCCCCAAGATGCCTTTTCAAATGCATTGTTGCTCCAGTTTGTTCACACGAGTGAATGTGTGTGCTTGTGTTTGTGACCATCCATATGTTCGTGTATTGTGTATGCATGGGTATTTGTGTGCATATGCAAACATGAATGTGTGAACATATTTAAATACGTGCACATGGTTGCCTGTGTGGTCTCCTGTGTTCACATGTGCATATGATTATGTGTGTTTGAATATGTGTGTGATTAGTAATTTTGTATTTCTTAGGGATTAGATATAGACAAGTAAGTAGAATGTAACCACAAATTCTCTATAATTAAAACAGGAAATGATTACTTTTCAAATAAGATTTCGGTTTCAAAATGAAACTGAATAAGGATGCCCCCTGTTTCAGGCAAAAGATGTGTAATTCTTTTCCAGACTGTTCCCCCTCAATGACCCGATGTTGACCTTTACTAAAGGAATAGATTTGTTTTGTCAGACCCCTGTAGCCAGCTACCTGCAGAGACATGGCAATCCTAGCTCAGGAAATGCTTAATAAAATACTCAAATATTCTTTTCATTTGAGTGTAGCTTTCACATATGGTCTTCTCTTCTGGTCAGCATAATTTACACATGTGATTTTTTAAAACATAGTATTTAAGGATCTACAATTATAAAGTGATCAATAATAAGTCATATGTTCTGCATTGTAATATTCCAGTCTAATAATTCCATTCTAGAATAATTACAAGTAAGATGTAAAATGAATGAGAGAAAACACAACAAAAATGTACCAGATGACTTTCTTGTAGTAGCTACACTTATATCCTTTGTTAGCGTTTCCTTAAAGATTGAGTGCAGTGTATATCACTTTATCCAGAGTAGATGGCCATGCATCATATACCCCCTTGTTAATATCATCCTCAGAAGATTGATTGGAATAAGATGATAGGAAAGGACAGCACAGCATATATGTTAAATTCTGCAGAAGCAAGTGTTAATATGTAGTTAGATGCTCTCTTCAAGGGGGTTCTTATCACTGTCTCCCTGGGTAGTGTAAAGATTAATTAGTTGAAGTTTGGAGGCTCTTTGAAGCTAGAAAACACAGAGGAAGTGCTAAGCATTATCGTGGTAACTGGTGAGTGAGGCAGAAGTGATTTGCAATCTCAACAGTTCTTTGGAATGTGTGTCTATCCTGATTCACAGTTTTTTTTTTCTTACAGCGTTTTGTGGGTTGAAAAGTTCTTATCAGATTTTGAAGATGAAACATATTTTACTGAAAACATATGAATCTGCAGAACTCATTTTTCTATATATCTCATAAAGTGATACTACTCAAAATAAAATAAAAATTGAGATATAACCTATAGCGAATTTGATAATGTATGATTTTGACATCTACTATGATTTATGTATTCCTATCTGATTGACTGCCATGGTTCTCTTAATTAGTGCAAATAGAAGTTTTGTTAATTTGTAGAAAATAATCCATCTCATTTTATAGACTTCTAAATAGAGGGGAATGATGGTACAGCTTAGCAGGTAAAATATATGTTGTAGAAATACAAGGACCTTAGTCTTGATCCCTGGCACCCAGATAAAAAACCAGATATAGTGATATATGCCTGTAAGACCAGCAGTGGATAGACAGAGGTAGATCCTATGAGTAATTTGCTAGCCTTTGGCATCTACAAATACATACATGGGTAAACACACACACACATACACACACATACATATCACAGATGCCAAATCAAATATTCATGAATTTTATGAAGTGTATAGAGATTTTGTAAGTATGGTTCAATCATTTATGATTCCCATAATGTCAAATATGAAATGTAATCAATTGTTTCTTTTAAGACATTTTAACTAATTAAACAGATATTATTTCCTTTATTCACAAATAAAATTCTGTACATATTCTTCTCTCTCAATGATTTTACAGAATGCAATGGTTTTATAGAAATAACAAGCTAAGTAATGTACTACTTATATATCTTATTTTATATTTATAGTCACATAATTTTTAAAATTACTGTAATTTTCATGATTTGAAGCCCTAGGTGGTAGAGACTGTCCTGAAAATTATTAAAGAAAATAATTATTTGATAGGCCATTTTCAGTTATACTGAATATTTTAATGGCTATTATTCATTATGAACTTATTTTAGCTTCTGAGTAAAGTTTAAAAAGTATGAATATAGAATCAAGTAGTTCCAGCAATAAGCAACTATTGATGTGTACTTTGTTCAGTGTTCATTTCATACCATTAAAATCAGAAAATACCCCAGATTCACTTTCTTTTATCCCTCTCTGTAAGGGACATCATGATAAAACTAGGATTTACCTTTCTATTATTTCATTCACTGGGGTATATTAGTTTACTGATATTCTCTATGAGCTCGGAATGTGTTCACCTTCACATTCTTTTTTCTGTCAGTAATTGTTGCTGTTCCAACAGAAGAGGCTGCTGTGTTGTCTTGTGCTTCATAATGTGCTTCACACACAATGAAAGCTCTTGCTGCCTGTAGGCACTCATTTGTAAGAGCATCTAATGAATATACTAGAAGAACAACAGCTGGGCACAGACTCATCTGTAAAAAGACCACACATACAACTTTTCTTCCAGGAATATCACTGTGACACTGTAATCCACACATTCAGAACAGCTTAACATATGCCCCAGATTTCTACATTTTTATTCAAGTAACAAAAATAACTTGCATGGTGAAAACCAACATTGATTTGTTTCATGTTCTTGTCTCAAGAACAAACCTTCCTCTGACATCATAGCTCTGCCAATATAAGATACAGATGAAGTAATAACAAATCTGCCTGTAGTAGGACATGAACACAAAACTTGCCTTTAATTGCTTGTCCTATTTCATGTAAGGCATAGCTGTTGCCTCTTATGTAAGGACAGTGTGCAGAGCTCATCAAGATAAAACACTTTGTATTAGATTAGTCATGCTAAGCAAGAGTTAAGTTTTGTCAAGTATACACTGCATTGTGGGCAGAACATTTTTACTAGAGGATTTTCTAAAGCTTTTCACCTACAACATAATTCCTCCACCAAACATACACACACACACATACACTATCACCACCACCACCACCACCACCACCACCACCACCACCAGCAACAACAAAGCAGGCAGAACACTATGCCACCATACTGTAGATTTGGCATTAGATACATGTGAGATAGTAGCTAAGGACACAGAGTGACCTCAGGACCTTGATGTATTTATTTTACAACCTTGCATATATCTAAATTATTATTTTATTGATTTGTTTGGCAATGATGACTTATTCTTTTAATTATCTTTAACCTTTTTATTTTTATAGTCCAGTCATTATTCCCCTCATGATCTGCCCTCTGACTATTCCTCATTCCATTCTTCCTCCCCCTGTCTTGAAGAGGTTGTCCCAACCTCATACCACTGACATGCATCCCTACTTCCTGGGGCCTCAAGTCTCTTAAGGGTTATGTGCTTCTTCTTTCACTGAGAACAGGCCAGGCAGTTCTGTGCTATATATGTAGGGGGTTTGGTACCAGCTACTGAAATCTGCCTGGTTGGTGGCTCAGTGTCTGAGAGATCTTGGGGGTACAGATTAGTTGAGACTGCTGATATTCCCGTGGGGTTGCCCTCCTCAACTTCTTCCAGCTTTTCTTTATTTCAACCACAGTGTTGCCTGACTTCAGTCCACTGATTGGGTATAAGTATCTGCATCTGTCTCAGTCAGCTGCTTGTTGAGCCTCTTGGAGGGCAGCCATGTTAGGCTCCTGTCTGTAAGCACACTGTAGCATAAGTAATAGTGTTAGGCTTTAGAGCCTTCCCTTGATGGATCACAATTAGGGCTGGATCTGCTTTTCTCATGCTCTTCTCCATTTTTGTCCCTGCAGTTCTTTTAGACAGGAACAATTCTGGGTCAGAGTTTTTGACTATAGAATGGCAACCCCACCCCTCCACTTGATGCCCTGTCTTTCTGGAGGTGGACTCTACAAGTTCCCTCTCTCCACTGTTGGGCATTTCATCTGAGGTCCCTCCCTTTGAGTCCTGAGAGTCTCTTACCGCCCAGGTCTCTGGTACAGTTTAGAGAGTCCCTCTACATTCCATGTCCTTAGGTTGCACATTTACATCCACTCTGCTGTGCCTTTGGTCTAGCATACCCAAACTTGTGAGACATAATGAAAGCAGTGCTAAGAGGAAAATTCATAGCACTAAGTCCCTTCGTAAAAAATTGGAGAGATCCTACACTAGCAACTTAAGAGCACACCTGGAAGCCCTAGAACAAAAGGAAGGAAACACACCCAAGAAGAGTAGAAGGCAGGAAATAGTCAAACTCAGGGCCAAAATTAACTAAATAGAAGCAAAGAGAACCATACAAAGAATCAACAAAACCAAAAGCTAGTTCTTTGAGAAAATCAACAAGATAGATAAACCCCTAGCCAAACTAACTAAAGGACACAGAGAAAGTAGGCAGTGTCCAAATAAACAAAATCAGTAATGAAAAGGGAGATATAAAAACAGAAACAAAGAAAATTCAAAAATCATCAGATTCTACTACAAAAACCTATATGCAACAAAACTGGGAAGCCAAGATGAAATGGATGATTTTCTAGACAGATACCACATAACAAAGTCAAATCAAGAACAGTTAAACTACCTAAACAGGCACATATCCCCTAAGGAAATAGAAGGTCATTAAAAGAACTCAAGAAGTTAGACTCCAGAGAAACAAATAACCCTATTAAAAATGGGGTTCAGAGCTAAACAAAGAATTCTCAACTGAGGAATATCAAATGGCTGAGAAGCACCTAAAGAAATGTTCGACATCCTTAGTCATCAGGGAAATGCAAATCAAAACAACCCTGAGATTCCACCACATACCGATCAGATCATAATGACTAAGATCAATAACTCAGGTGACAACAGATGCTAGAGAGGATGTGGAGAAAAAGGAACACTCCTCCAATGCTGGTAGGATTGCAAGCTGGTACAACCACTCTGGAAATCAGTCTGGCAATTCCTCAGAAAATTGGACATAGTACAACATGAGGACCCAGCTATACCACCCCAGAAGATGTTCCAATATGTAAGAAGGACACATGCTCCACTATATTCATAGCAGCCTTATTTATAATAGCCAGAAGCTGCAAACAACCCAGATGTCCTTCAATAGAGGAATGGATACAGAAAATGTGGCATATTTATTTACACAATGGAGTACTATTACTAAGCTATTAAAAACAATACAATGACTTCATGAAATTCTTAGGCAAATGGATGGACCTGGAGAATATCACCCTGAGTGAGGTAACCCAATCACAAAAGATCATACATGGTATGTACTCACTGATAAGTAGATACTAGCCCAGAATTTCAGAATACCCAAGATACAATTCACAAACCACAAGAAACTCAAGAAGAAGGAAGACCAAAGTGTGGATACTTCAGTCCTTCTTAGAAGGGAGAACAAAATACCCATGGGAGGAGATACAGAGACAAAGTGTGGAGCAGAAACTGAAGGAAAGGCCATGCAGTGACTGTCCCACCTGGGGATCCATTCCATATAGAGTTACCAAACACAGAGAC
This sequence comes from Mastomys coucha, assembly GCF_008632895.1. Taxonomy (NCBI): domain Eukaryota; kingdom Metazoa; phylum Chordata; class Mammalia; order Rodentia; family Muridae; genus Mastomys; species Mastomys coucha. Next base: position 85,768,607 of record NW_022196906.1, on the reverse strand, counting down.
TATTTTGGATGCCAAGATGTGTTGCTGACAGGTGCCTGATATAGCTGTCTCCTGGGAGGCTCTGCCAGTGCCAGCCAAATACAGAGGTGGATGCTCACAGCCATCTATTAGACTGAGCACAGGGTCCCCAGTGGAGGAGCTAGAGAAAGGACCCAAGGAGCTGAAAGGGTTTGCAGTCCCATAGGAGGAACAACAATATATGAACCAATCAGTACCCCCAGAGCTCCCAGGGACTAAACCACCAATCAAAGAGTACCCATGATGGGACTCATGGCTCCAGCTGCATATGTAGCAGAGGATGGCCTAGATGCTCATCAATGGGAGGAGAGGCCCTTGGTCCTGTGAAGGTTCTATACCCCAGTGTAGGGGAATGCCAAGGCCAGGAAGTGGGAGAGGGTGGGTTGGAGAGCAGGGGGAGGGGAGAGAGAACAGTTTTTTCCCCCAGAGGGGAAACAGGAAAAGGGGATAACATTTGAAAAATCTATATAGAAAATATCTAATGAAAAATTAAAAAAAAAGAAAACCTCCCAACCAAAAAAAGCCCAGGGCCAGATGGTTTTAGTGCAGAATTCTATCAGACCTTCAGAGTAGAGCTAATAACAACACTCCTCAAAGTATTCCATAAAATAGACTCAGAAGGAACACTATCTAATTCATTCTATGAAACCACAATTATTCTGGTACATAAACCACACAAAGACCTAACAATAAAAGAGAACTTCAGAACAATTTCATTTATAAATATTGATGCAAAAATACTCAATAAAATTCTAGCAAACCGAAACAAAGAACATATTAAACCATCATTCACCACGATCAAGCAGGCTTCATCCCAGGGATGCAAGGTCGGTTCAATATATGATAATTCATTAACATAATCCACTATATAAATAAACTCAATGAAAAACTCACATGATTTTCTCATTAGATGCTGAAAAAGCATTTGACAAAATACAATACCCCTTTATATTAAAAATATTAGAGAGACCAGGAACTCAAGGTCCATATCTAAATATAATAAAGGCAATATACAGCAAACCAACATCCAATATCAAATTAAATGGAAAGATACTTGAAGAAATCTCAGTAAAATAAGGGACAAAACAAAGCTGCCCACTCTCCAAGTATATATTCAATATAGTACTTGAATTTCTAGCTAGAACAATAAAACAACAAAAAGAGATCAAGGGAATACAAGTTGGCAAAGAAGAAGTCAAGGTATCTTTATTTGCAGATGATTTAATAGTATACATCAACGACTCCAAAAATTCTACCAGAGAAAACCAACAGCTAATAAACAACTTCAACAAACTAGCCAGGTATAAAATTAACTCAAGCAAATCAGTAGCCTTCCTTTATACAAATGATAAAAGGGTTGAGAAAGAAAATAGGCAAACAATGATGAGTTATTTAGGAAAGAACATCTCTTTCAGCAGCCAGTATTAAAATGAATAAAAATATAGATTGAGTTGCCAACTAATGAATTTGAATTCCCTTTAAGAAACACCTTTATGACAGTCATAATACTTACACAGCTATAGTATTTTCTTTCTAGTAACATAGCCACAATGTCCATATAATCTCATTAATACAAAAGGTATAAGTTAGAGGGGAAAATTAGCTGCAATCTCTGATTTATTAAAATGTTCTGTGTCTGTGTATTGTGTACACACATACACACACACACACACACACACACACACACACACACACTGCTCACAACTATTTAGTTAGGGGCAAGAACTCATGAACCTCTCCCTGAACCATGCTAGAATATTAACTGGCTTGAGCTTGCACAGGTCTTATCTAGTCAGGGTTCACATTTGCAGGTCTTGTATTCATATTTTGGGTTGCCATTACTTTTCTATCTGGAGCTAGTAGATGTGTGTTCATCTCTCCACAGCAATAGTATCTCACAACACTAACCCTGTCTATACTAATTGCATGTGCAGTCTTTTTTTCTGTATGTCTTTCTAATTTTTAATTAACATGTAACAGTTTGGAGGATTTGTAAAAGTAACTTTTATTCACCAGATATAGTTGTTGTCTTAGAGGCTTACTGCTGAGTAAGCTCACTAATTCTTTCTGAACTCTGGCTAGCTGATTTAACTTAGCTGTTCTGGCTCAACACTCCTCTCCAAGCTGATTGATTCCATTTGCTTTCTCAGTGCTTAGCCTCAAACTAACTCTCGTGATTTGTTCTAACCTTCTGGCTCCTTCTTCAACTGCCCCTGCTGACCTGCACTGAATCGCATGAACTAAACTCCACTTCACTGACTCACTAAACTCAACTCATCTGTCTAAACTGACTGAATTAAACTCAATACCACTGCACTGCATTGCATTGCACTCAACTGAACTGCACACAATGAAACTCCTGCTACACTGACTCACTCTGCACTGCTCTGACATAGCCCCTTTCCCATACTGTTCTTGTGAGAGTTGGGTGGATCCTGTCTCTGACTCATTCTGTCAAATCTTTCTTACATTGGTCACTTTGTCTGCACCTCAATTAGATGTCATTGTTTGGGATTAAAGTCATGTACTAAGGACATGTCTGTATTCCAGCCAGATTAGAGTGTAATCCAGGGCATGTTTGCATTCCAGTTGGACCATATAGATCTAGATGCTCTTTGGATGTGATTCCCCTGCCAGAACAGCCATATTGCTAGACTAAAATTCCTCTACATGGATTTGATATTAAACTTTATCACACATACACACTCCCATCTACACACACCACATGCATACATATACACACACAGTGTCTATCTGTCTATTTAAATATAGGCAGACAGACAGAAGGATAGATTGAAAGATAGATAGCCTTTGGTCCCTGGAATGTTTGATGCCCTAGTGTTGGGGGATGCTGGAGTGGTGGGGTGGGAGAGGGTGTTTGGGTGAGGAAGCACCCTCATACAGGCAAAGGAGAAAGGGGAAGACAAATGTGGGATGGGAGGTTGGTGGAGGGGTAACCCGGAACTGGGATATCATTTGAGATGTAAGCTAATAGAATGATTAATAAAAAAGATAACACAGACAGAAGAAATCCTTTTTTGTGCCTCCATGAAGAAATTGGAGAGATCACTCACTAACAGCTTTACAGCTCATCTGAAAGCTCTAAAACAAAAAGAAGCAAAATATCCAAGTGGAGTAGATGGCAAGAAATAATCAAACTCAGGGCCGAAGTCACCCAAGTAGAAACAAAAAGAACTATACAACCAGAGGTTCCTTTATTGTTGAGAATAGTTTTGGCTATCCTGGGTCTTTTGTTTATCCAGATGAATCTGCCAATTGCTCTTTCTAAGTCTGTGGAGAGTTGAGTTGGAATTTTGATGGGATTTGCATTGAATCTGTAGATTGCCTTCTGTAAGATGGCCATTTTTACTATATTAATCTTGCCAATCCATGAGCATGGGAGATTTTTCCATCTTCAGAGATCTTCTTCAATTTCCTTCTTAAGAGACTTGAAGTTCTTGTCAAACAGATCTTTTACTTGCTTAG
>NW_022196906.1:85762579-85763361 GCF_008632895.1 Mastomys coucha | reverse complement strand
AAGTAAGAAAAAAAAAAAAACAATGAATTTATCAAATTCTTGGGGAAATGAATGGACTTGTAGAATATCATCCTGAGTTGGCCAAGTTGGTCATCATGGGAGGAGAGGCCCCTGGCCTTATGAAGGTTCCTTGCCCCAGTGTAGGGGAATGCCAGGGCCAGTAAGTAGGAGAAGTGTAGGGTGGTGAGCAGGGCAAGGGGGAAAGGAACCATGGTTTGTTTCAGTTTTTGTTTTTTTATTTTATTTTATTCTTTTTTGGGGGGGAGGGGAACCTGGGAAAGGAGATATTGTAAATAAAGAAAACATCTAATTAAAAAAAAAGAAAATTGGCAAAATGAATGAAGGGAAAAATGGTAACAATTCAGATAAATTGAAATCATGTAACTTTTCTCATCATAATACAATAAAAGTTGATTGAAAAAAAAAAAAGAACTATACAACGAGTCAACTAGGAGCTGGTCCTTTGAGAAAATCAACAAAAAACCCTCACCAAACTAACCAGAGGGCACAGAGACAGTATCTAAATTAACAAAATCAGGAATGAAAAGGGATACATAACAACAGAAATGGAGGAAATTAAAAAAATTAATCATATCGTACTACAAAAGTCTATACTTAGAAAAATGGAAAACCTGGATGAAATGGATGATTTTCGATACAGATACCATGTACTACAGTTAAGTCAGGATAAAATAAATCACTGAAATAGCCCCATAACCCCACCACCATCACTACCAAACAGAAGCAGTTATTAGAATTTTCCCAACCAAAAAAAAAAAAAA
>NW_022196906.1:85750085-85762433 GCF_008632895.1 Mastomys coucha | reverse complement strand
CCACAGTTGTACTGATACCTAAACCACAAAAAAAAAAAAGCCAACAAAGAAAGAGAAGTACAGACCAATTTCGTTTATGAATATTGATGCAAAAGTACTCAATAAAATTCTCACAAACCAAATCCGAGAGCTCATCAAAAAGATCATCCACCATGATCACTTAGGCTTCATCCCAGCAATGCAGAGATGGTTCAATATACGGAAATCCATCAATGTAGTCCACTATATAAACAAACTCAAAGGAAAAAAAAAAACACATGATCATCTCATTAGATACTGAAAAAGCTTTTGACAATATTCAACATCCCTTCATGTTAAAAGTATTGGAGAGATCAGGAATTTAAGGTTCACACCTAAATATAATATACATATATTATATTTAAATTAAATATAAATATACAGCAAACTAATAGCCAACAACAAACTAAATGGAGAGAAAAATCAAAGCAATCCCATTAAAAGTAGGGACAGGCAACACTGTCCACTCTCTCTGTGTTCGAATCCCTGTTATTAAGCAACCTCTTTACCTCCCTATAGTTTCCAATCCTTATCTAGAGAAACTAGATAGTCCATTATGTAGAATGACTCTTTTTGCCTCCACATATGAGATAGAGCATGTATTGCATTTCTTATATTCCATTTAACAATGAGGATTTCTTTGTTCATTGTGACTTAAAAACACTTCACTATGCATCTACATTATGTTTTACTTATCATCTTATCCCTTGATGTTCACCTAAATGGATTCTACATGTTGAGAGCTATAAATAGTGCTAAAATAAGCACAAAAATGAATGATTCTCATATATTAATTACACTTTTGTATCTATCCTAGGTATGTTATACTTTTTTCCTTTGCTGTCTTGTAGAAGTTTCATAATTTCCAGGCTTCTATTTAGATCTTTGATCTGTTTTGAGACTTAATTCTTAATTCTTGTCTGTCTTATGAGACACAGTTTCAGATTCCTGCTTGTGAATATCTAATTTCTTCAGCATGCTGAAGGGTCTTTTCTTTCTCGAATGAAGACTTTGGCAACTTTTATCGTGGAGTCTTCGTTTTCATCAGTTGGACATAGCTTTGTCAGCTTATTTCTATAATCTCTCATCTGGCTCATTGTGCCATGTATTTTTAAGCCAGTTTCATGACAGTTTAGTTTCTATAGCTCTGTAAAATGACTGAAATCAGTATTATTATGTCTCCAACTTTGTTCATTTTCTTTGAAATTAGTTTAGTTGTTCAGAGACTTTTGTGCTTTTGAACACATTTTAGGTGAATAGTGTTTTAATGAGGATTTAATTGAATCTGTTGATTGCTTTGGGTGTGTAAGTATTAAAATTTAAAACAATATTTATTTTTCTAATATGTGAATATGGAAAGTAATTCCAGTTGTTTTTTCTTTTAGTTCTTATTGGTATTTTATAATGTTTAATATAGAGGTATTTGATTTCCTTGGTGAAACTATTTACCCCGATGAATTTATGTGTGTGTGTGTGTGTGTTTGTATGTACATGTGCGTGTGCATGTACATGTGAGTGTGTGTGTGCATGCACATGTGTGTGGTGATAATGAAGCAAGTGGCCATGTACTCAGACCCTTTCTAAGACCCCAGGAGGATGGAGTGGATTCTAGTGCCCAAAGCAGATATGGGCAGACATGGAGAAATCAATACAGAGTTGCCACAGCATCCATGTTAGGACTGAGATTGGTGACACCATGGATATTCTCAATAGCACCAGTGGAGAGGAACCGTGAATAGCAGAACACATGCTCTAAGGCCAAACAAAGTTGCTTTTTTTTTTTTATGACCGAAACCAGGTATAGCAATGCAAAATAGGACCTAGTACATATTTGATGATGGGTTAGTATTATAATTTGGTCCAAAAAATATCACTGTGATACAATAGCCTAGTCTATGCTGGTTCTATATGCAACCTAAACTTGTTTCTTGAAGCAAAGTAGTGAAGCACACTCCAGGTAGCTCTCTTAAATGGCTCCCAAGTCTATAACAGTATATAATTACCTGGTTTCTAAGGTCACTGCTGTCTGCAGTGATACGGCTCCCCCAGGACTCTCTATGTATGCCTTACCATCTTGTGAGGTATACTCTTCCATAGCCGAGGGATCAGGGTCACAGTCACTGGGGCACTTTACTCTCCTGAGTATGACAATGTCTTCAGTCTTTTCCTTTTCAGGTTTCTCCCCTTTTTTGCTCACTCCCAGTGACACTCAGATCTAGATGGAGTCATTTCAGGTTTCTTCCCTTTTCTGCTCACTCCCAGTGACACTCAGATCTAGATGGAATCATTTTCCTTGTAACTGGTTCTTTGTAGTGGATGAAGAAGCAATGGATGCTTTTTTAAAAAAAAAATCTTAAAATTCTAGTACAGACATTGTTTTTAAATTGTCATTTCAGTAAGATATCACAGAATAAAGAAAAACCTGGATGTATTATCCAACATGTCAGTGATTTATAATACTTCAAGTTATCAGAAAGATATCTTTCTGATAACAGTCCTCTGATGATTTGTTAAGCATGCAAGATCTTCTAAATCAATTTTCAGACTACTTAATGAGAAAAGGTAAACAATGAAAATAATTATAAAGTTGAATTTTACTTATTTTTCTTATTTATGTATTTTATTAATTTTATAAGAGTATAGCATTATATGCTTTTCTATTTTGTATTATAATTTTATTTATTTTTTTATTTATGTGTTTATTTATTCAGTGTGCAAATGTGAGTGCACATTCATTCACACATGTGCTATGCACAAGGAAGCCAGAAGTCAACCTTGCTGCCTTTTAGAGTTTTTCTTTTTTGTTTTGTTTTGATTTGATAAGATTTCTCTTTCTCGTAGAGAGTTGGTGAAGTAGGCTTAGCTAGTTAGGTAATGAGGATTAAGTATATGTCTATCTCCATCTCCTCATGCTCAGACAACAAGCCATATGCCACTGTGTCTAGTGTTTTATGTGAATTCTGAGAATGTATCTCTGTTCTTTATGCTTGAAACACAAGGACTACGATATATCCTGGTCTCTAAATTTGGATTTTTTTAAAGTAACAAAGTAATGTCACCAATACCACTTTGTTACACAAGAGAAAACAGAAAGGTCAGGAAGTCAAGCTAGAGGGAAATATCTTATTCTCTTTTCTCTTCAGTTTTGCAAATCATGTTCCTTCATTTTCTATGGTAGTTTATATGCATACAACATCAACCATTCAGAATTTCATAGAAGTAAGATGTATATAGGTTTGGAGTTTGACAAAAAGTAAGAAACTACTTTGGAACATTTTCTTTAGGGACATAAAATCTGTGACTATCCATCTTCATGTTCCACACTTCAGGAGATTTTCATTTCTTGCCACAAAATAATAGCAAAAGTATTTCAGCTCTGGGACAAAGTTTTCTTCTGCAGATGTTCCACAGAATGTAATACAGTGATGAAAATCTGGAAATGGACACTGTCCTTTCTACCTGTTCTTGGAAGATGGGGTAGCAGCCTAAGTTTTTAGATGTGTAGGAGGGGAAGGACTGATGCTTAGTAGCTTCTAAATGGTTTTGTAGCCAACTGTTGGGCATTGAATAAACAGCAGGGTGAGGGAGGACTGTTTGGGATGGTTTGTATATCCTTGGCCTTATTAGTGGCACTATTAGAAGGAGTGGCCCTGTTGAATTAGGTATGGCCTTGTTGGAATAGGTGTGTAACTGTTGGTGTGGGCTTTAAGACCCTCATCCTAGCTGCCTGGAAGCCAGAATTCTAGCAGCCTTCAAATGAAGATGTAGAACTCTCAGTTCCTACTGCACCATGCCTGCCTGGGTGTTGCCATGTTCCCACCTTGATGATAATAGACTGAACCTCTGAACCTGTAAGCCAGCCCCTATTATATGTTGTCCAATATAGACTTGCCTTGGTCATGGTGTCTGTTCAAAGCAGTAAAAACCTAACTAGGACATTGTCATAGAAGGTCTGTGAGTTGTAGATAGCCATCTCTCTATAGGACTATTAAATGTAGGCTCACCCAAGAGCTATTGGGGAAAATTGGTTTCTAATTGGGCATTGATTCTTCAGTAGAGGCTTTGAGAAACAGGCAACTCTGTAGTCAAACAATATACTTTAGAGAGATTAACTAAGTTGTTGAATCTAAAATATGAGATATAGATAGGAAGGTTAAAAGTAGTGTCTGAGGGTGGTTATAAAAATTATATATTAAAGGGATGTTGGTTACAATTTCTTCTCATTTTTCTCCTCAGCTATAAACCTTGACTATTTTTCCTGGTATATATTCATTTGAGTGCTTTTAAGGAATATCTTATTGACAGAAGAAAAATAGTTATTCTAGAGACTATGACATTTGGCATAACATTACCTCTATAAAATGCTACCAATCTGAATTGAAACTTCTATGAGTTAAAAAAAAAATGAGTGGGTTGGGATAATTGTAGCTTACATAGGAAGTTGTAGATAGTTACTTACTAAATTTCATACAGGATACACAGCCCATACAGAACAGTGAGATAGTGACCTATCTCACTGTAACTGGGAAAACTCTTCCCTAGGGGATATGAGAAATGTGCTCTAAATGTCCACTTGAAATATGCACATGCAGCACTGCTAACTTCTGATCTACCATAACACACCAGGAAGAGCAATGTAACAAGAGTAAAAGGAAAGACTGTGGAATTGACAACTGGAAATAAAGAGGTTGGGCATCCAAAATGCAGAATACAAAGTAAATTCTGGCTCAGTAATGCAAATTCACCAATGATCAGCACTAAAAGGGCACTTAAAGCCTTGGGAATGCCTAAAGACAATAATGATTAAAGGCTGAACAATCCCAGATACAGAGACGGAGTGGAGTAGCCAACATCAAATCCAATGTAACATAAATGGAAAAGATAAAACTGCTAAGAGGAAATCTGTCAGTGAGCTTGGCCAGTTAGAGTGACAAGTAACCATTAATATTCTGAATCAGGTTCAAGTGTAAAAAAGCAACCTATTCGAATGTTAGAGGTATATATATAAAATTTAAGTAAGTTTAAAGGCAACCTTGTATAAGCACAATTGAAATAATTATTCCAAACAAATAATAACTTATATTAACAAATAGCATGTTTTTGTTATTCTCTTGCTTCTCAAATTATGTTTATGCAATTTAAAGCTAGTAAAGACTTCTCTTGCCTCAAGTATTACTTTTTATTCAACAATCCCCTTCGACTTATCTTTTAAGTATATATAATATTAGATTTCCCACTAGAGAAAACTACTGACTTTGGACTTGTAAGTAAATGTTTTACTCTTCTGAATTGGACTTCTGGAATGTGGCTTATATTGGAATTTTCATCAGATCCTGTTTTTATTTTTATTTTAATTTTTGTGTGTTTTTATTATTGTTTTGTTTTTTTTAGATTTCTATGATTAATTTTTTCCAGAATCACCATCCTTTGATGGTGATAACTACAATAAAATTGAAATTATGTTGGCCTTTAAGAAAGTATTGAGTAAGTGGATTTGAAGCTTCTAAATTTGAGATTTCAATAACATTACTACCTTCTGTGTTCTCTGTTCACTTTCCTGAGGATACCAATAGTTGTTTTTCTTTCTCTCAGACCAGATATTATATCAAAGAACATTGTTCACTTGTGACTCTTATCTGTCATAATGAAGACAAACTAAAAATGAAGACATTCTCAGTGAGTTTCAAGCTTGTAATCTGGTCTGAGATGAGCTAAGCAGTGAAATCAAAATGAATTCAGTGCCCTAGCCTACCCTTTCTCTTCTAGGAACCTTTCCCCATTCTTTGTGTACACTGTGTTTCTGTACAATACAGACAAATACACTTCAAGGAATAAATTTGATTTTAATATATTTACATGTAGGTGATTTGGTTTTCTTTATTTTGTTTGTTTTGAATAAAATATATACTTTAAAACAAAATGATTTCATACTATACATATTGTTCTATGACATTATTGTGTTTGTCTCCACATAAGTTACATTAATGATAGAGAACATGTGACTGCAGTGGGGCTATCATTAGACCTCTGTACAGGCATTTTATATAATCTAATGATCAAATAGAAAATTGAAAAATGTTCTGCATATATCAAGAAATGATCATGTTCAGCAACTTTTTTTTTAAATGAAGGACAACATTAAATTGGGGCCAGCTTACAGGTTCAGAGCTTCAGTCCAGTATCATCAAAGGGGAAACATGGTAGCATCCAGGCAGGCATGGTACGGGAGGAACTGAGAGTTCTACATCTTCATCTGAAGGCTTCAGCAGCTTATGTTTCTAAATTAAATAAACTTCATGATTGGGAATTTCTTACTAACTTTTCTCAACTGGGTGTTCAAAACTGACTGTTGAAATCCTTTTCTATCGCCCTTTCTCTCTGTTTATACACACATACTCAAAGTGTGTGTATACATACATATGTATGTATATACATATATATACACATAAGGACTGACAGACAAAGAAGAATGGTAGTATAAAGAATAGAATAATATAATAAGATGTATGTAAAACTATAAAAATAAACAAAAGTAGAAAAATATAATGGAATAATATAAACAACTATGAAATTTGCTAAGTTCTAATATCTACACATAGTCAAGATAGAAATCCAGGGCGACAACACTGATGGCTGAATGTTTTGAGACTTGTGAAGTATCAATGCTTCAGGATAAAGTTGAAAATAAAAAAAGAATGTCTCATATTGAGGAAATAAACCTTTTTTTGTGCTTTGCTGCACTTGTTGTCAAATGTACAATGAATAGCCAATTTGTTTTCTGAGCCAAGTTATTAATGAAGACTTACTAACAGTGATGTTGCACTAAGGTCCTGTGCTCCCCATCCTCTTTTCAGCATTTGGATGTGTTCAACTTTTAAATATTAGTCAATATTAAACAGTAGTCAAGTGGGAGGTCACCTTAGGGCACTTCAAATTTCCTTTTTTATTTCCAATCTTATGAGAAAATGCCAAATTGATTTTCAGAGTGGTTGTCCTAGATAGCAACTCCACTAGCAGTGGAGGAGTGTTGACCTTGCTTCATGTCATCACCAGCATGTGCTGTCCTTTGACTTTTGATCTTAGCCATACTGATGGGTATAATATAGAATCTCATAGAAGTTTTGATTTTCAATTCCCTGATGACTAAGGATGTTGAGCATTTATTTTGGTACTTCTCTACCATTCTAGGTTTCTCTGTTGATAATTCTCTGGTTTGAATATTTTGAATATATTATTCCTCTGTCTGATGTAGGGTTAGTGAAGATCTTTTCCCAATCTGTAGGTTGTCATTTGCCCAAATGGCAGTGTCCAGCTATACCACTAGGCATATAACCAAAAGATGTTTCACCATCCCACAAGGACACTTGCTCAACTATATTCATAGTGGCTATTTTTTAATAATTGCCAGAAACTGGAAACAGCCTAGATGTTTCTCAATCGAAGAATGGATATAGAAAATGTAGTATGTCTACACAAAGGAATACTACTCAGCCACTAAAAACAAGGACAACATGATTCGCAGGCAAATGCATGAAACTAAAAAATACCATCTTGAGTGAGGTAAGTCAGACCCAAAAGGACATGATGGTATGTACTCACTTATAAGTGGATATTAGCCATAAAGTACAGGATAATAATGCTATAATCAACAGACCCAAAGAAGCCAAAATAACAAGAAGGACCCAAGGAAAGATGGTTGACTCTTTTTTCAGAAGGGGAAACCAAATAGTTATTGGATGTCTATTGAAGGAGGGAAGAGAGGATGGGGGGTGGAGTGGGCCAAGTTGGGGGACGATCATATGTAAGGAGAACTGGGGAGAAAGAAGGGATATCACTGGCAGGGCAGGTGATCTCTAGGATGTGCCAGAGACCTGGGATGGGGGAAGCCCCAGAGGATCTATGACGTGACTCTTGCTGAAGATCCTAACAGTAGAGACTATTAATCCAGAAGTGGCCACTTCCTGTAGCCAGGCAGGACTACCAGAAGGACAGAAAACCACACAAAAAAAATCTTTGACCCCCAAATGTGTCCTGTCTACAAGACGTGCAGGGACAAAGATAGAGCAAACACTATTTGTGATGCTCTGTTATTCCTGCAGACAGGAATCTGGCATAACTGTCTTGTGAGAAGCTCCAATGGAAAGATGCAAAGACCCACACCCAAACATTAAATGAAACTCTGCAATCTTTGGAAGAGTTAGGAGAAGGATTGAGAGACCCAAAGAGGACCAGTACTACACAGGACGACCAACAGAATCAACTATCCTGGCCCCTTGGGAGATCCTAGAGACTGAATCACCAACCAAAGAAGGAACAAGGCCCTAGGCCTCTACAAATATGTAGCAGATGAGCAAATTAGTCTTCATGCAGATCCCTACCCCCAACGACTAGAGCAGGGGCTGTCCCTGAGCCTGTTGCCTGCCTGTTTGTGGATCCTGTACCCCTAAATGGACAGTCTTGTCTAATCTCAGTGGGAAACAATGAGCCTAGCCCCTCAGCAACTTAATGAGCAGGGGATAGAGGGTGTGTTGTGATATCAAGAGTGTGCTGTGTTATCGGGGGATGAGACCCAGAGTGGGGTTTCCCCTTCTTACAAGAGAGAAGGGGAAGGTGGGATGAGTGGAGGACTTGCATACAGGGGTACCACATTATCTGTATCCATTCTTGCATTGAGGGACATCTGGGTTGTTTCTAGCTTCTGGCTATTATAAATAAAACTGTATAAACATAGCAGAACACCTGTTTTTGGGATATGGTAGAGAATCTTTTGGGTATATTCCCAGGAGAGGTATAGCTGGATTTTTTCAGGTAGAACTATTTCTAACTTCCAGAGGAACCACTAGATTGATTTCCAAAGTGGTTGTACCAGTTTGCAATCCTAGCAATGGAGGAGTGTTCCTCTTTCCTCACATCTTTGCCAACATCTGCTGTCACCTGAGTTTTTGATCTTAGGTATTACGATTGGTGTGAGGTGGAATCTTAGAGTTGTTTTGATTTGCATTTCCCTGAAAACTAAGAATGTTGGACATCTTTTGGGGTGTGCTTCTCAGTCATTCAAGATTCCCCAGTTGAGAACTCTTTGTTTCTCTCTCTGTACCTCATTTTTGAAAGTCTGTGTGATTTCATTAAGAAATTAGAACATTATTCTATGGGTTTACTATTGAGACATAAGTATTAATATCTGTCATTATGTTGATTTTTGTTGTGCTTCCTTAGACTTCTTGGCAAATTTTAATGTTGCTTTTTTTCTTCAAATGAAGGAATGAAATAAGAGCATCACATAAGCTTTATCAATACATGGCTTGGACTAAGCCCACAGCATTTCTATCTAACTATCCCCAAACCTACGCCTAGAAGATTCTAGCCTCTGAACAATCTAATCTTCTCCAATCCCAGACCTTGAAGGTTTCAGCTTCCAGCCTCTATCTGTTAACCTAGACCTAGAATGTTTCAGTCTATGAGACACACTACTGAATAAACCCACTCTCTATAGCTTTTTCTGAACTCTGCCTGGCTGCTTCATCTCAGCTACTCTTGCTATCCAAGCTAACTAATTCAAGTCAGGTTCTCTTAGCATCTGACTGATTTGTTCTGCTTGGAAAGACTGCCTCTGAACTCCTCAAACTGAACTGATTCAATTGACTCTCATTGCTCTGTAAGTAGAATATCTTTCCTATCTGTTATCATGAGAGTTGGATGAATCCTATCTCTCATTCATTTTGTCAAATCTTTCTCTGATTTATCACTTTTCTGCCTGTCAATTAGATGTTACTTTTAAATGTAGCTGTTTCCTTCCACAGACTAATTTTACCTTACAGCTGTATACTAAGGGAGTGTCAGCTTTTTAGCCACATCACACAGACTAGGGCTTTGAATGTTATCCAATGCCAGAGTAGCCATGTTGGATTAACTTTCCTCTATATCTTTCCATCTTTTGCTTAATCTAAAAATTATACACAGTTTAAGTATTACAACAAAACAATTATCAGTCCCACAATCTTCACAGTCTGAATATCCTTATGAAAATTCATTGATGTGAGAATCCTTTATAACTGTAGTCCTGGTCATGTATCCTTCAGCAAATGTCCATGGCAGCATGTGATTTTCCAATCTTCCAGTTTGTTGAGTTGTCCATATGCAGGGCGTCAGCTTTCTGTGTCATACATGTTGGTGTCTTTCTGTGTCTCTTCCTTCCTTGAGTCAGGCCTTTCATGAGGAAGTTTCTCTTACTCAGATTGGATCTTTACCAATTTTGATAGAATCCATAGTCTTTTCTCACCTGTGGAACTATAGACAAAACCTCCTCTTCAATAGAACATATTCCTTGACTTCCATTCTGATATTTAAAACATCTTTAAAGTATACAGGTTGTTCTAATGTAGTAGATTTCTCTAAAATACAGTGTCTATCAACAGCTACTATTCCTCCCTCACTGAAAATCAAAGCATTTAAAATAAATAACACATGATTCAGTGTATTTCTGGGATTTCTTTATTCCCCCTCACTGCTTATTAAGGAACAATTAAATCTTTAGGAATCCGTTAGCACTTTTACCTTTTAAATTAGGCAGTCACATTCTATGTCCTGCTCCATGCCATTAAGCTAGACTTCTTATGTATTTACATACAAAACAATAGAGCCATATTATGTAAAATATCAATATACCATGTCACTCCAACAGTTTTCTGAGATTGAAGGAATATTAATCTGAGCTCCCCATTGCTGTAGTAGATCTTTTTCCCACAGGTTTATGAATTTATCTGCCACAAAAGGTTTTCACCTTCCTATTTTATCTTTTAGTCCCACACATTTCATTTTTCTCTCTCTCTTTTTAAGAATTTTTTATTCATTTTTATTTTTTAATTTTTTGTTTTTTTTAAGTTTTATTGCATTATAGTGAGAAAAGTTACATAATTTCAATTTACTTAATTTGTTAACATTTAAAAACATATTTTAAGTAAATAGAATTAAATCACATTCTTGTTTTCCTTTTGTATCCCAACTCCTCCTAGAGACCTTCAATACCTACAATATTTTTGTCATATTCTTTAAAATTTATAAAATATTATAACAATAAAAATGAGTATTATAACAAATGAGTATTATAACAAATAAAATGAGTATTATAAAAGTTGTTTGATATAAAACAACAATCATTTTAACAGTCTTATGTAGATGCTTGTCTGCGGCAATACTGAAAATACATACATTTTTCTCAATATAAATTTTAAATAATTCCAAATGTATTAACTGTATATTTCAAAATAATACATCACTACTAATATTTTCTTAAATGAACATGAATATATAAAGTGTTTTGTTTGTTTGTTTTGTATTTAGTAGAGCTTAAAATCTTGGCTCTTACTGTGCTAACTTGATACAAGAGTTACAAATGTCAAGCAAAGCATTCAGTCTTACTCTTTGTTGTTCTTTTACAAACCCCCTCCCAACTTAATTGTCTACATTTTTTTGGGTATAAAAATACTTTTAAAATATGTAAGCTGTTCTGAAAACCATAGTATAGTGTAAAAACATGAAATAAACAATACTACTAATAGAGAGGCTGAGATATGAGAAGTAATATTTCAAGACCATTGTGTTGTACATAGCAAGACACTGTCATGAACAAACAAGCTGAAAGTGTATATAGATTGTACAATGTTGGACCTATTTCTCCAATAACCAAATTAGAGAGACCATTGGATGACAGTCAATAAATTTCTAATTCCTCATATTTTTGGATTTCAATCAATTAGGATATGTTGGTAATATTAATTTTCATATTAAGATATTAAGAAAAAGTAATTGTCACTTCCTGTTGTTTTTGTTGTTAGAGGTGGAATTAGGTTTTGTGTGAATTTGTTAAAAGATTACTTTCTTGTTTCTTCTGGAGTGTAGTTTCACTCCTTGTGTTGATGTTTTCCATCTATTATCCTTTGTAGGGCTGGATTTGTGGAAAGATATTGTGTAAATTTCATTTTGTCATGGAATATCTTGTTTTTTCCATCTATGGTAATTGAGAGTTTTGCTGGGTATATTATGTTCTTGTAGGGTCTGTATGACATCTGCTCAGGATCTTCTAGCTTTCATAGCCTCTGGTGAAAAGTCTGGTGAAATTCTGATAGGCCTACCTTTATATGTTACTTGACCTCTTTCCCTTACTGCTTTTAAAATTTTTTCTTCGGAGTTCTATAGGCTTCTTGTATGATCATGGGCATCTCTTTCTTTAGGGTGTAATTTGCTCCTTATGTTGATGTTTTTGATCTATTATCCTTTGTAGAGCTGGATTTGTGGAAAGATATTGTGTAAATTTTGTTTTGTCATGAAATA
>NW_022196906.1:85742105-85749311 GCF_008632895.1 Mastomys coucha | reverse complement strand
GGACAGATGTTGTGTCCTCCTCACCTCTGATCTTGGGTGTGTTAGAGCGCCTGGGAGTGGAGCTTCCTTTGGGTGTTGTGGGACCAGAAGCCATTTCATTTCTCTTAAACTTTGTTTTTCTTGGGTTAATGTGCTAGTAGGATTAGGCTGCGACCTAACCAGGCAGTCCAGACTCAGGGATAGAATCTAATGGCATGTAACTGAGTGAGAAACAGTCCCTGAATCCAATTTCTAGGAATCCCAAATAAAGACTAAGCTGACATCTGCTACAAATGAGTGTGTGTGTGTGGGGGGGGTTGGTGTAGCCCATGCATGCTTTTTGCTTGCTGGTTCAGTCTCTTTGAGGCCCCCTGGGTCTCTGTGCGTCTTCTTATGGTGTTCCTGACCCTCCAGGCTCATTCAATCCAATTCTCCCCAATCTTCCATAAGACTCCTTAAGCTCAGCCTGATGTTTGGTTGTGGATCTCTGCATTTTTTTTCAATCTGCTGCTCTATAAAGCCTCTCAGGAGTATACTAGAGTCATGTCTACAAGCATAATAGAGTATCATTAATAATGTCAGTTGTGGACTCTCTCTCATGGGATGAATCTCAAGTTGGGGCAGACATTGGTTGGCTGTTCTCTCAGTCTCTGTTCCATCAAATTATTGTGTTGAAGGTTTTGTGGCTGGCTTGATACCTGCTCCTTCTACTGGGAGTCCTGTCTGGCTATAGGATGTACCCACTTCAGGCGCTATATTCCCTGCTGGTAGAAATCTCAGCTAGGGTCACTCCACATAGAATCCCCAGTTCCAGGCTTCCAGCTAGTTCCAGGGATGACTCTACTCATTTCCACACCACAACCCAACAGTGAGTTTCCCATTTTTTTAATTGGATATTTTATTTATTTACATTTCAAATGTAATTCCCCTTTTTTGGTTTCCTCTCTGAAAACCCCTATCCCATCCTCCCTCCCCTTGCTTCTATGAGGGTGCTCACCCACCCACACCCACCCACTCCAGCCTTACCACCCTGGCATTTCCTTACACTGCGGCATAGAACCTTCTCTGAATCAAGGGCCACTCCTCCCACTGATGTCCAACAAGGCTATCCTCTGCTACATATGCAACTGGAGCCATGGGACCCTCCATGTGTACTCTTTGGTTGGTGGCTTAGTTCCTGGGAGCTCGGGGGGGGGGGGTCTGGTTCATTGTTGTTCTTCCTATGGGTTGACAATCCCTTCAGCTCCTTTAGTCCTTTCTCTGAATCCTCCATTGGAGATCTCATGCTCAGTCCAATGGTTGGCTGCGTGCATCTGCCTCTGTATTTGCCAGGCTCTGAAAGAGCCTCCCAGGAGATCGCTATGTGAGGCTCCTGCCAGCAAGCACTGCTTGGCGTCTGCAATAGTGTCTGGGTTTGGTGTCTGTATATGGGATGGAGCCCCAGGTGGAGCAGTCTCTGGGTGGCCTGTCCTTCAGTCTTTCCTCCACACTTTGTCTCAGTACTTCCTCCCATGAGTATTTTATTCCTCATTTTTAAAATTGGGTTATTTGGCTTTCTGGAGTCTAACTTCTTGAGTTCTTTATATATTTTGAATATTAGCTTTCTATTGGATCTAGGGCTGGTAAAGATCTTTTCCCAATCTATAGGTTGCCATTTTGTTCTATTGTCAGTGTCCTTTGCCTTACAGAAGCTCTTCAATCGTATAAGGTCCCATCTGTTACTTGTTGATCTTAGAGCCTGAGACAGTGTTGAGTTCAGGAAAATTTCCCCTAGGCCAATGTGTTCAAGGCTGTTTCCCAATTTCTCTTCTGTATTAGTCAGGTACTATCAGAGCCTCTCAGGAGACAGCTCTATCAGGCTGGCTTGTCCTTCTTTCAGTCTCTGCTCCATAGTTAGTCTCTGCAACTCCTTCCATGGGTATTTTGTTCACCCTTTTAAGAAGGAATGAAATGTCCACATTTTGGTCTTCCTTCTTATTGAGTTTCTTGTGGTTTGTGGATTGTACTTTGTGTATTCTGATCTTCTAGGCTAATAACCACTTATCAGAGAGTGCATATAAAGTAAATTTTAATACAATATATTCTGCCTATTTTTAAGATTAGACTCTCTAGTGTTTATCTCTTTATATACCTGTTCTTTTTTTTCAATCTACTTATAAGTTGTGATTGTAAAACTGGGAATTAGTACATTTCATCAGGAAAATGCTCAATGATTACCTCCTTATGTGTAACATATCATTTACTCAATTTATTTTTTCCTGGATTTCCCATTGACAGTTTATTTGTGATGATTTATTCTTTGCCTCTTAGTCTTTTAATACTGTATCTATACATTATATAATTTTAATACTGTCTCTATAAATTCTATAGATTTTATATTTATAATTATACATTATATAATTTTAATGAACTTATCTTCAAGTTTGTATTTTATATTTCTTTAATTTTATCCTTAACCTATTATTTTCTCTCACTAGTTTTATTTCTACTCACTAGATTTTTAATATTGAAATTTTATTCATTTAAAAATCCCATTCCATTTCATGTTTTATTCTCTTCCTACTGTCTTAATTTTAAAAGTAATTACATTAGTCTTATTTATCACATTATTTCAGATTATCATTCTTAAATATTTCCTATTCAAGTAGAATATCTGCTGCTTCCTGATATGCTTCACTAAGGAAATCCATGCTGTAATTCATATAGAACATCCTTAGTTGTTAGATATAACTCTTCTCTTTGTGTCCTC
Organism: Mastomys coucha; assembly: GCF_008632895.1. Taxonomy (NCBI): domain Eukaryota; kingdom Metazoa; phylum Chordata; class Mammalia; order Rodentia; family Muridae; genus Mastomys; species Mastomys coucha. Next base: position 85,746,583 of record NW_022196906.1, on the reverse strand, counting down.
AAGAAAAATAAGTACTTGCTGATTGTAATTTTAATGCTTCACTGTTGTCCACTGTCTAGAAATATGAACAGATGCATTTAATGGTGATTAAATGTGACAGGGAAACCTTCTTTGCAATATGGTACTTTTTAAATTACAACTCACATTTAGTACAAGTGTGTGTGTGTATGTGTGTGTGTGTTTATGTGTTTATGTGTTTGTGTATAGTTCTTATTGATTGACAACACCTTTTTCAGATCAATTTCTGTGTAAGATAACTATTGGAAACTGCAATTGCTGTTGATTGGAACCTGAATTTTGTACCTGGAGCTCTCAGTCTCTATCTTTTTATTGTCCATTAAGGACATTTTCTTAGATAATAAAATTATTTGAAGTCTCACATCACACAGGTCACATAGTCTATTCCCTTGTGTTATATGAAGGTGAAAAACTACTCTATCATTTTCTCCAGGGTAGCTGCCCTAAGTAGCTCACATGCTCCTTCATTCTCAACACTGCTCAGTATCTTCATCAATTCTGAATTCTACAGACTTTCTTACCAGTGAGTTCAATGCTTTAAGTGGTGTTTTCTAACTTACCCTCTCTCATTTCTTTGACACCAAGGGCTTTGTGAATTTGATTATTGACTGAGTTTGTTCAGTTTTAACAACATCTGTTATCAGTTATTTCATTTGGTAGGAAATAACTTTCGTGACAAGTTTAGACCACAGGTTCAATATATCCTTAAGTTTTTCTTTGATTTTAGTTGGTTCCTTTTGTATCTTTGATATTATCGTATTTGTTTTGTATGTCTTCTGTTGAGCAAGGTAAAGAATTATGAGCGATGAGAATTCTCTTTGGTCTGGCTCTCAGACTGTGTGAAGAAGTTCGCTTTTCTCCCATCTTTTTCTCATTTGCCTGCTTCTCATCTGCTCTGGTGTCTGCCCGTCTCTTAACACCTTCATTATGCCTCTCAGCTTCAGAGTGACTTTCTTTCTTTCTTTTTTTTCCTTTTCTTCCAGTTATCATCTCTCTTCATTCACATTTTATTTGTGATGCTTTTTGAGTTTCCATCTTTCCAGTGCCCCTTTGATTCTACTGGAGCCATTATTACTTGCCTTTGAGTATTCAGAAAGGGCATGTTTTAGTAAAGGTTTAAGATTTTATTGTGAAATATTTCTTTTATTCTTTTCACTTATATATTTACTCTATTAGGAACTTTTCATTAATTGTTTTCTGTCATTTCCCTGTATATGCTCTTCTCATAAATTTACAGCTTTTGTACTAGGTACTTTTGGATAATTGCTGGCCAACTGTTGTATGGGAGACGTTGAAGGCTTGGAAACCGAGCAAAGAAAGAACAATCTCTCTCTCTCTCTCTCTCTCTCTCTCTCTTTCTCTCTCTCTCTCTCTCTCTCTCTTATAACCTTGTCTTTTCATTTTTTGGGAGTATTGATAACAAATAATATCTGCTATCAATATTATAAAGAGAAATGATGGAATTAATCTATTTTTCACCTTTTGAGAGCCAATTAAAGATGCCACATACATACATAAAACTGTGCAGGTAGAAAGCATGGCAGATGCCCTGCACACATATCATTTGTGCCATCAGGAAAGAGAAGGAGTTAAGTATCAAAGGGGAGAGCCACAATGCAGGACTGTGAGCCCCAGATGGGAGGGACTGAAAGGGAGCCAGGGAGCTAACTTACTTATTCAAGCAATTTTTTAAAGATAAAGTAGCTTTCCTTAGAATGATCTTTGAAAAACTAGAAAATCACTTTAGTCCATGAATTTTATTTTTTTCATTACAGTGATTTTAGCTACAGAGAATTAAAATGTACAGTACAATACTTACATAGAAGTAAATATTTTGAATACACTATACCTGTTGTGTGAAATATTTGATCTCAGTGGATATTATCATACACACTAGTTGTCCTATTACCTCACAGTTATTTTAGTAAGCATGCATCACATCTAATTTCACCAAATGCAAATTTCAAGTATACTGTAGAACATAGATATGTGGCCTCTCCTAGGCATTTGTCTGTTTTTCCTAGGTCCTGGGATTATTTGGTTAGGAATGAAGTACTAGTCTCATGACTGGCTACGAACTGCGAGCTTGTTTCTCTGCATCCTTAGATCTGTGGTTCTACATCTTAGTTTCCACCCAGCATGTCTTCCTTCTCCAAAACCCCAAACAGATGTTTCTACAAACAGGCAGTATGTACGGGCCCTTATTTAGTTCTGCATTCTCAGTCACTGTGAAACATTTTATACAAGTATTTATCACAAACAAAGTGGTACACTAAGATCTGGCTACTCTAAGGGACAGGACGTAAATGCACATGGTGCAGAAGGCTGCCTTCTGGAATGGGCCTTGGGTCTTTCTTGATGCACTTCCTCTGAATCAGTTATGTCACTAGGCATCCTCAGCCTTAACTTGAAGTTGGTGGATGAGGATGAGTGCAGAGCTCATAAGCATTCAATTAATTAAAGCAAACCAAAAAAGCAATGTTCATTATAAAACTACATCTTTAAGACAGGTTCCATAAGTCTCTGGTAAGTTCACTTAATGCAGTCCTTATGAGGATTTCTCAAATACCCTGGGCAGTCTTAGCCATCACTTGTGTTGAAGATTACTTTCTTTCTTAAGTAATTTTTTTCCTTTCTGTGCATATTTTAAAAAATTTATTGGTTATTTTACTTCAAATGTTATCTCCCTTCCCATTTTCCTCTCCACTATCCCATCCCCCCTCCCTTCTTCTATAAGGATGTTCCCCTGCCCACCCATCCACTCCTCCTTCACCACCCTACCATTCCCATAAGCTGGGGCATCAAGCCTTCACAGGACTAAGGGCCTCCCCTCACAATGATGTCAGATAAGGCTACTCTCTGCTACATATGCAGCTGGAGCCATGGGTCCCTCCATGTGTATTGTTTAGTTGGTGGTTTAGTACCTGGAAGCTCTGGCGGGGGGCTATCTAGTTGGTTGATATTGTTGTTCTTCCTATGGGGTTACAAACTCCTTCAGCTCCCTCAGGCCTTCTTCTAACTCCTCCACTGGGGTCCTGTGCTCAATTTGATGTTTGGTTGCAAGCATCCACATCTGTATCCGTGAGGCTCTGGCAGGGCCTCTCAGGAGACATCCATATCAGGCTTCTCTCAGCAAACACTTCTTGGCATCAAACCCAGTGATTGGGTTTGTTGGCCTTATATGGGATTGATCTCCAGGTGGGGCAGTCTCTGGATGGCCTTTCTTTTAGTCTCTGTTCCACTCTCTATCCCTGTATTTCCTCTGTGCATATTTTTTATTTTCAAATACATATTTTATATAATATTTTCACAGAAATAATCTTTTAAATTATAGGAGAGATGTGTTTATTAAGAATGTTTGATTTATTTTTTTTACCATTTTATCATGAAATCAGAAACTCATTAGGGAATACTTATATTTTTACCAATTAACAATGTATAGAAATAGATTTTGTGGAACTAAAAATTAAAGCGAATTACTTTCTGTGTGGAGCTAATAATTTATTTTGTGCAATGAATGAAAGATTATTTTAAAATACATTTGTCAATTTTAGAATATCCATATTATTTTAAATAGTTTTTTGTTTTTTTTAAGTTTTATTTTTGATTTATTAATATTTTTCATTATCATAAAAGATGAAAAGTATAAAAAAGGAATAATCACAATGAAAAGATAGATTACAAAGTTAAAAGCAATTAAAGATATGAAAGAAATTCAGGAATCAATCACTGATTACAAATATAAAACTTCGTCCTGTAAGTATTTCTTGTGTTCATATGGTGGGCCTTTATTCTCCAAGGGCTCAGAGCTTCATTAGTGAATAAAGACAATAAAGTTTCTTGTTCTGGAGCATTTCCATTACAGTAATCATGAAATCTTCTACAATACAGTATGTTTTTCTTATGTACACTAAATAGGGAATGTCCTTGGCTGATGTAGAAGTAAGGCAGTTAGGGAGCAGTCAATTCCTTCATAATGCTTCCTGCCTAAGCATCTTCCATTGGGAAATGGACATAGACTCTTCATCTTCATTTGCCTTTGGTTGACCTAAAGATCACTGGTTTTTGTTTTGGAGTGTGCGTGTGTGTTCCTAATATATACATATGTGTAATTTCTAATACATATCACTAAAGTGATAAATATTGCTTTGATACTTTTCTGAATTAATAAAAGTAATCACCATCCTATTTTTATTGTAGATTTTTTCTCATTTCTACATAATTTTAAGATTCCTCATCTAGTGCTTAAAACACACACACACACACACACACACACACGTTCTATTTTATTAACCTGTCCCCTCTAACTTTCATATAAAGGAGGGACAGACTTATGAGTTTCATATTTTTTTTCATTGTAATAAGGCTGTATTTCAATAACCCTCACATCAAAAAAGGATTTTACCTCCATTGTAGCTAAGCTGAGAGTTGATAGTTCTGCTGCACCAAGAAATGAATTG
>NW_022196906.1:85724042-85740438 GCF_008632895.1 Mastomys coucha | reverse complement strand
TTGTGTTTCCGGTGTGATGGTGTGTCCAGGACTTGCTATGGTAGGAGAATTGGGTTCTGATGATGCCATGTGATCTTGGTTTGTGTTGTTTATTTTCTTATGCTTGCCCCTGGCCATCTGGTTAACTCTAGTGCTTCCTGCCCTTGCTAAATCTGACTGGAGCCTGTCCTTCCTGTGATCCTGGTTGTGTCAGAACTCCTCAGAGTCAAGCTGTTTCTGTGATCCTGTGATTCTGGGATCCTGGCATCCTGGGCTTGTTAGATCACCTGGGAGTGTGGCTTTCTCTGTGTGTTGTGGGACTGGCTGCAGAGCTTGTGCCCAAGGTCTGCTCAGAACACTAACCCAGACAGACCGGAATGAACCTGAGTCACTGGGCTGGCGGAGTTCTTGTGTGCCTGGTCAAGCTGGTCCCAGTTACTCCCAGTGTTGGGACAGATGTTTGTTCCTGTTTACCTCTGATCCTGGGTGTGTAAATATTATTATTTAATTTTTAATTTGTTGATGTTACTGTTTGGCCTGCATACATGTTTATGTACCATATGCAGGCCTGCTGCTCACAGAGGCCAGAAGGTGTCAGCTGCCTTGGGTTTGGCATTACAGACAGTTATGAGCTGCCATGTGGGCACTAGAAATTGAGCCTAGGTCAGCTGAAGAACTAGCCAGTGATCTTAACCACTGTGACATATCTTCAGACCCTCTTTTTAAAAATTCATATATAAACTTTTTAAATTTTATATTTCTAATTTGTTTTCTTATTACTTTTTTCAAACTAAGTTAGCAGCATTATATTCTCTTTGAAAACTGAAAATATTTTTGAATGAATGTGCAGAGTAAATATGCTGGTGTTTGTGTGCCTGCAGAGGTGAGAAATCAGAGTTGAGTGTCTTCCTGTATGACTCTCCACCAGGCTTACTACTTGGGTCCTGGAGATGAGAGACTCAGATCTCAGATTTCATTCTTGCACAACAAGCTCTTGGCTCACTCTGCTAATTCTTCCAACAGAACTCTCTCTCTCTCTCTCTCTCTCTCTCTCTCTCTCTCTCTCTCTCTCTCTCTCTCTCTCCCTCTCTTTCCCTCCTTCCCTCCCTCCTTCCCTCCCTCTCTCTCTCCCTCTCTTTCTCTCTCTTTAGTGTGTAGTCTCTACTTGACCACAAAGTACCAACTCGTTTTATAAATATTCTTTAGTGTTTGTGCACATTCTTCAATATTTGAAATATTGTGGTTTAATACGTCAATAATCAGCTAGTTATATGATCTAGCTAACCTTACTCAATTAGAGGTTTCTACATGGACCATTAAAGACCTTAACTTTTAAATTGATGAAAAGGTAAGCCAGACTGAATTCATAACATGTACCCAAAGTCGCCTAGTACCTTGGCCCAATCAGGATCATTTTAAAACCAGTGTGAGACACCAGAGTAAGTATAAAGTTAGGTACAATTAGACACTTATTTGAACATGAGCAAGGAGGACCCAAGGAGTCACAAAAAAGCACAAGATAATCAGATGAACTCTTTTGCTGTATTTTTCTATTAAATTAAAAATCCAACAATTCTACAACGCAGAAGCAAAGCATAAGAAAATGATGCCCTATCATCCTTTCTAGCTGTTTCTGGCCTAAAGAGCCCCAACTGCATGCCTCTTTAACTTCTTGAGTATGGAACAGTGCTTTCTTATGGCTTTATTGCTTTCATGCTATCTAGCTTGTCTTATTAGCCATAATTCACTCTCACCTGCTGGAATTACCATTTATGTCTTCCAGTGTCTTTATAGAAACTCTGCTATAGAAGAGATGTCTGTACTGGCATCTTCTTCCACATTTCAAATTGATTTTTTTTTCCTGTTCTACGGTTGGTGTTAGGCCATAAATTTCTTCTTTACATTCACATGTAAGCTATGATTCAGATGAAGTTATTTATTAAAAAAAATGTACAACCCCCCTTATTTATAGTCATTCACTTCCTCATAGTGTTTACAAATTCTCTCTTGTGGCCTAAATCTCTTTACAAATGGATCTTGTCAGCTAACCCCTCCCCACCTTCCTGTGTGCCTTATAGTTGGAAGCTTCTCTTCCAACCCTGTGAATCTAATCAATGCTCCATAAAGCATTAGTAAGTTTCAAGTCAATGGGCTACATGGAATCACATCACTTATTGAATGAATAGATTTCATCGTCATGGTAAAGTAGAGGGGCTTTCCCAAAAGAGCAATGCTTTCTTGCCTCATGTTTTAAAAATCAAAGTGATAGAAAAAAATTACTGCGTCCTCAATGACAGCAGTGTTAAAGCAGACACCTTAAACACCTGAGGCACATTCAAGGACGCCTCTTTGCACAGCCTCTCCTAGGTAACACAGGCTTTTATCTCGAAAAGATGTTCTATGGTGGGTCTCTAGATTCTCCTAGTGGCTTTAGAAAGGTTTGAGATTTTGCATCAACAGTTACAGTAACTAGAGAAGAATTATTACTTCCTTAACTTTGTGGTTCTGTCTGCCGACAGAAAAATAGCTAAAAATATCAAAGCCAGATGGCTCTAGAGGAAATGCCTCTGATGCTTTGGCTGTTGTTAAGACACCCCAGGAGGGGCTCTTTTATGGCTAGTCACCATGGCCTGTCTCACCAGCCCATCTGCTCACTAAATCTTGTGTAAGAGCACTCTTGGACTATGTTATCTTTAACAGAGCAGCAATGTGCCTGTTCTATGATATCTGATGTTAACATTAACAAATTGGGGGATGCATAGGTTAAAATAAACAGGCAACCTAGTATCTGAAGTGTATCCATAGGCTCATAAACCTTTAGCTAAACCAGGAGGGAGAAATCTGAGAGTAACTGAGGCATCGGTTTTAACTTAACAGTTTTCTCAGATTATTTTACACATGACCAGGTAGAGGAGAAAGGCATGGAAGAGCTATGAAAATCCATTTCCGTCTCCAGGGACTTGCAGGAAATAATGTTTTATAATTTTACTCAACCTCTTGCATGGGAGTGATAAGACACAAGGCTGGCTGTTTATATCTGACCCATCAGTCCTCCATTTCAGTCAAGCTGATAGACAGCATTGTTAAGAATGACTACATCTGGTAAAACCCAGAGCATGTTGGTACCTGTCTTCTGAGGTGAGGAAGCCCTGATGTATAGGCTTAGTAGAGTTCCACGATGTAACTTGTAACCTATTTGAAGTTATCAAGGTCTTAAGCAGTGGTTTGCCAACCCCCTAAATATTTAAATTCAGGTCCCACAGCTTTAATTTAGTGAGCCCCAGGTCACACCTAGATATTTTTATATAACTGTTATATGGTCACGATGTTTAAAGGAATGCTCAAGAAGACAAAATTTATGCTGTTATTTATTTATTTATCTGCAAACATGATGGGAAAGATCTAACACAACCAAATACATTCTTTAAAATTACTCTTACAAAGACACCCAGAAAGGGAATTCATTTACAAGTCTTTACTGCTTTTCAAAAATAAGTATAATAACATTACTGTACTATGCCACATAGAAATTTTCCTCTAAAAATTCAGAGTTAAGATAGCTTACTTAAAAGCCTTAGACAATAAGAGAAAGTGAAATACAAAAATTATAACGGGAAAAGAGTTCATCTCAATAGTGCCAACTTATTTCTCATTTATTGGTTGATCCATTTGGTGATGTAATTGTTTAAGCATGAACATGGAAATAGCTATGCACATTTGGGGATTTTGGCTCCTGACTGACAACAGTGGAAACTGATGCACGTAAGGGTTCAGAGATCTTTTTCAGGGTGGAGAGCAGGGCAGACTGCAGAGGTCATGGCCACTATATTTTCAGTTTTGTAAACTCTGTAAAAATTATCATCCACACACCTAATAAACCATACAATAATTCAAAGGCAGAATTTTTTTTTTAAAAAAGTGTACTCTCATATAGTGCTGACAAATCTAGAATTTGTTACTTAAAGCAATGATAAGCCTCACTTGGTTACAATGGTTTCATTAATTAGACTCAACAAGATAAAGACACAGATTATGCATTGGTCTAAGTAAGAATAATATTATTTATTGACATTTTATATGTATTAGTGTTTTACATGCATATATATTATAATATATAACATACTGTGAACATGCACTGTATGAGGAGGCCAGAAGAGGGCATCAGATCCCCCAGGAACATGAGTTATATTCATTGTTAACTACAATGTGGGTGCTAGGAATTGAAAATGGATCTTCTGGAAGAACAACTAATTCTCCTAATTGTTGAGCCATCTTTTAATCCCTGGCTTAAAATATTTTCAAAGTGACTTTCTATAAATGAATAATGAAGGGTGTTATACTTTTGTAACCTTTTGATGAATACATCTCACATATATATATATATATTGTCACTCAATATATATTTGAATTAATGAAATTGGTCCATGAATGCAGTTTGCTCTGGCTAAAATTTCAGTTCATGGGCCATTTCCTGTAAAAAAAAAAAAAAAAGTGTAAATTTACTCTGATATCCCTTTTTTTTTTTTTTTTTTTTTTTTGGTTTTTTGAGGCAGGGTTTCTCTGTATAGCCCTGGCTGTCTTGGAACTCTGTAGACCAGGCTGGCCTCGAACTCAGAGATCTGCCTGCCTCTGCCTCCCAGGTGCTGGGATTAAAGGCCTGTGCCACCACCGCCCAGCTTACTCTGATATCTTTACCATCCTAGTCTAGTGCATTACATTTTGTCTGACCTAGGAAGTTAAGCAGTTTCAGGCCAAGGTAATGCTCAGCAGGGAGATTCTAGAAACTCATCTTCAGTTGCCTTATATTTAAAAAGGAGTGATGACAATATTTATATGCCTGCATATGATTATTATGAAGATCCATGACTTGATGTATGTGTATATTTTATCAGCAAGAGAGGCAAAGGATGGGCAACACCCCCAAACTCAGTTTTTAATGTTTTAACTGTAATTGGAATATACTACATATTCATAGTTTCTTTGTTTCATGGAAGAGTTCTTTCAATGTTTCAAGAACATTGAACAGAATAAAGGGAATTGCTCCCATGTTTTAATAGCCTATATTCTTGCGTCAGGCAGTTTCTTGGAGGCTACATCTCACAAAGGTCTGGGAGTCTAATTCAACAATAGTACACTCGGTCAGAACTTATAAGTACTATGACTTTTTGCCAGTCTTTTAATTTTCAATGTTTGGAGTGTGAGTATCTGCCCTCCCTTCAAATTATCGAGTCAATTACTTAGTGAAATGTCATTCATTTTGTTATTGGTGCTGCCTGCAGAGTGGCTCAACAAAGCAAACTAACAAAATAAACGTTGAGGAATAAAGAAAAAAAGTATTAGAGAAAAGAAGAATGCCAAAGGGTCTGTTTCTAACAAAAGTAATGGAAACTAACGTGCGCCTCTGACGAAGGCAACAGCACACAGATCGTCTTTGTGGTTTCACAGGAAAAGGTGGCAATCCGACCTCAGCATGGTAGCAATCATGTAGAAGGATAATGCATTCTCGGCTTCAGGGTGATAGAGCTTATATTTTTAGGTGCAGTGTGATTTTTAACTATGCCGAGCTGATAATTAAAATTAAGGTAGGTACATGAATAATTCATGGCAAATGAAAATGGCTCACATACCAAAAAACAAAAAAGGACACAAGCCATACATTCAGGAATTTAAAAAATGTTCTCCATTTTCAGATATTTGTTACACACAATGAAAAGTGTCAAAGAGCACATTCTTGAAAGAAAATGCAAGTCTTTTTTTTTTTTTTTACTTTTTGGACCCGTTTCAGTGTGCTTGGACTTCACCCATTCATCTTCTTCCTGAACCTTTTAATATAAATCTACTGTAGTATCATTAACAAGGATGGAATCCTGAGATAATTGTATGAATGCAATTGTTACGTATTTTGGAATATGTTTATATTATGTTGGTGCTATCAATGAATTTAATTTAGGGTACCTCTTCATTTCTCTGTAAAGCTGAAGGATATTTTGACAAAAAGAATCAGTCTTTAAAAATAACCCTTTGAACAAGGAGCTGAAGGGGTTTGCAGCCCCATAGGAGGAACAACAATATGAACTAACCAGTATCCCTAGAGCTCCCAGGGACTAGACCACCAACCAAAGAGTACACATGGTGGGACTGAGGGCTCCAGCTGCATATGTAGCAGAGGATGGCCTAGTTGGTCATCAGTGGGAGGAGAGGTCCTGTGAAGGCTCTATGCCTCAGTGTAGGGGAATGGCAGGGCTAGGAAGTGGGAGAGGGTGGGTTGGTGAGTAATGGGAGGGGGGAGGGAATAGGGTTTTTTTTTTTTTCAGAGGGGAAACCAGGAGGAGAACATTTGAAATATAAATAAAGAAAATATCTAATAAACAAAACAAAACAAAACAAAACAACAAAAAAGAATAAACCTTTGCAGGATATTTTTAGTTGAAATACTAAAATGTAGAGAAGAAGTTATGCTGTATGAGCTAAGTCTCCAGAGTTGTGGAAGATGATTGAGCTATACAACAATCTAGAATTCTACACACATATCCGATTTACATTATGAAAATTCTCCACAAAGTTTCCCTACTCCCTGCCATTCACATGGGAATGGAGCACTTTCCTTTCTTCAAGTATAACCACAAAAAGAACTGATCAGTATAAGTCATATATAGTTCCTCAGTGTCCTTGTATCATATTTATATTATAAATCTCATTAGGTATAGTTTTTGCAGTCTTTCTGGGTGGTGATTTTATTCATAATTTCCGTGGTATCCTGCTGTATCTTGAATTTGTGAACTACTCATATTTGAAATGTTTAGTTCTCTATGATATGTTGATTAATCCTTGGCTTTTAGTGATACTGAGCTATGGATCTCTTCTAAACACTATTAGTGAAATATTGGGATACTCTGTTATCTACTTATATTGCATCATAATTTAAAAATACTCTAAACTTACTTATAAAATGATACTCTAAGAACAATACTACTAAGTAAACATACTTATTTAATTTTTTTACTTTATTATCAACAAGTGCCCGAAAATTTACAAAGTGGATATAAGGCTTACCATTATCTTATATCACATGGAATACTAATGTCAAGCTTTGCATATGGAAATCATTTGGTATCATATATTAATGATTCAACACTTGTTTTTAATGTTTGAGATAGAAAGTCACTTATAAATGTCTGATAACTTTTGTTGCAATAAAAATAAAAAGTTAACAATTCAAACATCTTACATTTTTATCAGAATTTTTTCTATTGTTTATATTAATTAATTCCACAATACTTAGTTTATTTAAACTATAATATTAAAACAATAGGTTAGTTAAGAAACTCGTCATCTCAAAATTCCACACACATACACAAGTACATGCACATCTGTATCTTGCCTCCTCAGTTATTAAAAGGAGATAGTATGGGTTGAGGGTGTAGTTTAGCAGTGCAGTAAGTGTTTAATATGTTTAAAGACCTGGGTTCACACACACACACACACACACACACACACACACACTAAATTGTAATACAAAGTCTCTAGTTTGGTTTTAATACATTATTTTTCATATGATATTAATGTTACAGGCATTAGTAAACTAACAAAATAGTCTGTAAAATTTTGTGTATTCACAAGACTGAAGTCTATTGAATGGTGATTTTCAAGACATGAGTCTTGAAAATGAATGGGAGTTCATTTTATTTATTTATTTATTTATTTATTTACTATTTATTTGATGATGAAATAACTTGGAAGGGGCTTGAAGAACTGGAAGAGAACAGTCAGTGGAGCTGAGCGGGTACCTGAATTCCTCAGAGGCAAGGGGAGAGCTCTGTGGATGCCGATTTTGAAAAGTATTGTATGCAAGTCATTCATCATTTCACTGTTCACGCCAAGAGTCCATGGAGTCAGGATATAAAATTACACTCGTAACTCTGTTTTAAAACATGTTTACAGCTTCCTGGACAGGATTCCACTTCCTTGTCCTTTCCTTGGTCATATGGATGGTTTATTGGCCCCTGAAAGTAAAAGAAGGCTGTAATTTTCTGGCATTGGAGTTGTCCTTCTTTCTTCCTATGAAAATACTTAGCTGTTGGTTTAAACAGGATACTGTTGAGTAGATTAAAACAAAACACAGCCCAGTTTAGTGTAATTTAGATGAACTCATCAACAGCTACAAAGTTAAAATATAACAGCAACAGTGTAAATCTAGACATGTAAAATGCCACAGAGTTTCTGTGTGGTGATTATGCAACATTGTTGTAACAGTATTTCAACTGGTACTCTCTTTAACTAAACAAAAAAATGAGTTAGGGAGAGGAAGCATTTGATATAGAAAATCGCTTAACTATGCTTCCTCAATGAATTCGGAAGCTCGTTGTGTTCACTAGATGATGATCTTCCTGGCAACCGCCAGCAAAGCAGAATTATGGGTTTTATTTCCTTTTTTTTCCAACTTTTTTTTTTTATAACCACACAATTTAAAAGATGAATTGAATACTTTAACTTTACTAATTTGGAAATGCCAAATTAGCATATAAATTAGGCCCTGCATTTTCCCTCACATCAACTTGCTCATCTATTTCCTGAGGGTAAGTTTCTCCAAACTACAGACTTCCACGTAATCCTGTCCTGATAGGAAGAGAAATGCTTGATGTCCTGCCTATAATAGAAGTGACAACGAAGACAGATCTACTTGTCAGTACTGCTGTAACACTTTGCCTCTGTGAGTGATGCCTTTTCTTGTTGTTGCTGTAGTTAGGCAGAACTAAGCTCTTCAAGTAAGCAAATATCTGTCATTGGGAAATCTGATGGTTAACCTCGATTGTCAACTTGATGAGCCTTCAAATCATCCTGGAGACACTTTTATGTGTATGTCTTTGAATGTGTTTCTAAGGAAGTTTAATTGAGGAAGGAAAGAGGAAAGAGTGGACAGTAGGATCCCATTGAGTGAAGTTCTTTATTGACACCCTCTCCAAAAAATAAAAAAACAAAAAACAAAACCCTGTAGAGAATTTCATTGGAATTTTAATAATTACATTAAATTTGAGATCATAATTGATAATATGATCATTATGAAGTGTTCATTCTTTCCATAAATGAACATGATCTTTCAGTCTTCTAGAGCCTTCTTCATTGTTTAGCAAATTACTCTTAAGTAAAAGCCAACAAACAAAAAGACTAAACGTGCAATGTTTAGGGGTATCACAATTGAATTCAAATGACAGGATACAAACTTTTAGTTTGAAGCACTTCTCCAGAAGATGACAGTGCTTTGGGATGTTTGTAGAACCTTTTAGGATAAGGAGCTTGAGTTGTAAATATGTCACATGGGGTGGGCCTTGGATAGTATAATCCTCCCCTGCTTCCATCCAAGACCTCAAATTGTCATCTTTCCTATGATGGAAAGCAAGCTCCCACCACCAGTGACCGAGTCTACCCCAGTCCTCATACACTCTCTCTCCACCATAATATTCTTTGAAATGGGAGACAAAGTTCCTATTTTCAGTCAGGTATTTGACCACAGTGAAGAAAGGCAGAGAGAAGAAGAAAGATAATTATCACAGAACCATAGTGAAAAAGGTAGCATGTAGGTATTGGTGCAGATAAAGACGACAGAAGACCCAGAGGTAAACCCACACTCCTATGGTCACCTGGCCACAAACAAATTGCCAAAAGAAAATCTAAAAGTGAAAAATTATATAGCCTTCTCTGGATGGTCACACAGGAAACAGATCTGTATTTCTTACCTTCTATAAAATCCAATTCATAGCTGGGTAGGCTAAGCTGGCTGCTGTTTCCTCCTTTGGAGACATGCAGGTGCCTCTGCTACCATGAAAGTTAGTTCTTAGGGAGGAGAGAATCAGGTCAGTTCCAACCTCAGAGTCTCTGTTTCTGAAATTCACAGTGTCTTCAGTAATAGGGACTTACCTTGTATCTCCAGAGTAACCAGGGACAAAAGCAATAGGTTGTATATTTGGTGAATCTTTCTCTCTCTTTTTTTAAAATTATTTTATTTACATTCCAAAAGTTGTCTCACTTTCTAGTTCCCCCTCCAATAATTCTTCACTCCTTCTGTCCTCCCCTTTACCCTGCGAGGGTACACTCCCCCTCACCCCATACCCGCCCACTTACTCCCCCACCCACCCACCCTCAGCTAACCCTACCCCCCCACCACATCTCCCTTTCCTGGGTCATCAAGTCTCTACAGGATTAGGTGCATCCTCTCCCACTGACAAGACAAGGCAGTCCTTTGCTTCATATGTACCAAGGGCCAAGGACCAGTCTATGTATGCTCTTTGGTTGGCAGTTTAATCTCTGGAGCTCCCAGGGATCCAGGTACATTGATGCTGCTGTCCTTCCTATGGGGTTGCCATCCCCTTCAGCTCCTTCAATCCTTCCCCTAATTCTTTCATAGGGGTCCCTGACCTCAGTCCAATGGTCGACTCTAAAGTAGCTGCATCTGTCTCAGTCAGCTGCTGGCAGAGTTTCTCAGAGGACAGCCATACTAGACACCTATCTGCAAGCACAACATGGCATCAGTAATAGTGTCGGGATTTGGTACCCACCTATGGGATAAATTCCAAGTTAGGCTTGTCCCTGTATTTCTTTCAGTCAGGAACAATTCTGGGTCAACAATTTTGAAGATAGGTGAGTGACTCCCATTCCTTCACTGGGGGCCCTGTCTAACTACTAGAGGTGGTCTCTTCAGGTTCCATCTCCCCACTGTTGGGCATTTTGGCTAAGGTCATCCCCACTGAGTCCTGGGAACCTCTCACATTCCAGTTCTCTGGGACTTTCTAGAACCTACTTCCCCTGGCAGCTGCATATTTCCATTCATTATTCTGACCACTCTGGACTTCTCTCCTGTCTTTCCCCATACCTGATCCTGCCTACTTTTCCATGTCCCTCCCCTCTCCCACACAAGTACCCTCCTCTGCCTCCCATGATTATTTTGTTCCTTCTTCTAAGTGGAATTGAAGCATTTTAACTTGGGCTTTCCTTCCTTTTAAACTTCTTATGGTCTGTGGGTTGTATCATGGGTATTCTGTACTTTTTGGCTAATATCTACTTATCAGTGAGTACATACCATGCATGCCTTTTTTGGGTTTGGGTTACCTCCTTCAAGATGATATATTTTAGTTCCATTCATTTGCTCTCAAAAATCATGATGTCTTTATTTTAAATAGCTGAATGGTATTCCATTGTGTAAATGAACCACATTTTCTGTACCCATTCTTCCATTGAGGGAAGCTGAGTTCTTTCTAGGTCCTGGTTATTTGGAAAGTCTCTTACATAGCCCTGGACAACATTTCTAAAGATGGCTTCTGATGCCTTTCTTTGTTTGATTGATTGGTTTTGGGTTTTTTTTGTTTTGTTTTGTTTTTAAAAATGATTTTTGGTTTTTGGAGGGAGAATTTTTCTGTTCAGATAAGAAAAGTTCATTAAAACTATATATGTAGTTTTATGATTATTTTGATAAATGGTTAATAGTATGCTTTCTAGTAGCCTTTTCAGACATTTGCATTGTTATTTTGTCTTATGAGCCATATCAGTGACCAGCAAGCATGCTAACTGTACAGGTAGAGCAGAGGTATGCATACCTTGGATGTAACCAACAACACTTTAATTGGATTTAAGACCTGCTCAACAAAGGAGATGCCCTGCCTGTTACTAGGAACCAATGTAACTACTTAGTGACAGTGAAATCATGGTTTGTTGAGGAGAATTTACATCTGCTAAGTTACTAAACACGTTTTTTTTCCATAATAACAATCTATAAACATATATCTTTATACCCACAGGTAACTGTAGTCTTTACCGTTCATCAGAGAAGCTTCTCTTTGCAACAGAGATGACTACAAGAAATCACAACCCATCAAAATAGAGAGTCGTAGAGCCTAGTTCTAATGTCTACATCTTCTAAAACTCTACTGTACGTAAGGTTTAGGGAACATTACAGAAGAAGGGAGTAGAAAGATTATAAGAGCCAGAGAGGATCAGAGACTCAGGTGTTAGATTGTGTTTTCTAGAAACATCAGTAGTTACAAACAGGAAGTCTCACCGACATAACTGCGCAAATGTGAGCTGAACAGGATGATACCAAAAAGCATGCCAAACTAGATGAGGAAAGTCCTAGGAAGTCTCAACCCTTAACAAAGACTCTAGGCAATGGAGTGAAGCTTGGAGGGGGAGAGGACGCCCTTCGCTTGGAGGGGGGAGAGGACGCCCTTCGCTTGGAGGGGGAGAGGACACCCTTCCCAGAGAAGAACACAGCCCCCAAAACATACATACAAATGTCATTAGATGGACCCAACAGAAATGTAAGAGTTTATATGTACATACATACATAATACATACATGCATACATATGTGTGTATGTCTATATATGTTTATATGTATATACATATATGTACATATTAACAAGAATGAAAAAGTCACAACTTTGAAGGAGACTTGGGAAATATGTATAAAGTTTTTTGGAGAAGAAAAGGAAGGAGAGAAATGAAATTAAATAACAATCTCAAAAACAAACAAAAATGAACAAAACAAACAGAAATGTGAAGTTTCTCAAAGATCTAAATATAAAATCTTGAACGTTGAAGCTACTAGTAGAAAACATAAGGATGTGTTTGAAGATAATATACATAGGCAATGACTTTCTGAATAGGTATGATAAATTGTGAAGTAACTATAAGTTAATAAATGATGTCAAATTAAAAAGGTTCTGTCCAGGAAATAGTGGAGTAAAGAGAAAGGCTTCAGAATGAGAGAAACCCTTTGACGGTTGTTCATCTGACAAGAAGTTCATGTGTAGACTTCGTACAGAACTCATAACAACTCAAAACTATGCGAATTAACTGAGCAAATACCTACCAGAAGTAAAACGGGTCAGTAAGTATATGAAAGTGGCTTAACACCTTCTATCCCAAGGAAGAGGCACGTTAAAAACTACCTTGAGTTTTCTTCTCTTCTCAGTCAGAATGGCTGCATTCAAAAAACAAACTAAACCAAAACAACAAAAACAAAACAGATAAAAACCTGTGAGTCTCCCCAGGAGGGGGGGTTTTATACACTGTTGGCATAAACGTAATTAGCACAGACACTGTTATAATCCATCTGAAATTTAATTTCAAAGAATGAGAACCAGGATATGATCTTGCTTAATACTCCTGGGTACATGGCTGAAATAATAGATGTCAGCAAAAGTGAAAATATGCATACCTATGTTTATTACAACATTATTCAGCATAGGTAACTTATTATTGAAATTATCTCAAGTGGTCATAAAGGGATGAATGGTTAAAAAATATTAAGTATTCACCCTGGAGTATTATTTGCACACAAAGAATAACAAAAATATGCCATTTTCAGGAAAATATGCAAATGGAGATGTTTGTGTGTATTAATTCAGATTCAGAAAGACAAGCATCTTTTATTATGAAAAAATCTACAAAAGCTAGTAGAAATGGGGTATTGGGTAAAGGTACACAAACAGGAATAGTGGTAAGATGGGGAACATGGAGTAATAAGAGCAAAACTGATTAGAACATTGTATACCTGTATGGATAGGCAAACTATATGCAGAACTCAAACAATTTAAGACAACACTACAAGGATCCAAGGATAAAAACACAAAGTAATTAAATAAACACTCATCAGAAGAAGCACAAATGGTCAATAGTGGAAGTAGAAATGATAAATGACCACACTTACATATATAGTAGTAAAATATTTTAATAAAGAAATTACATATGATTGCAGATTATGAAAAGACCTCCCATGCTTAGTAAGTTTAATGGTATGAAAATGGTCATCCTACCCAAAGTGAGATTCAGTGCAGTCCCTGTCAAAATTCCAACTCGAATCTTCACAGAAGGTGACAAAATAATTGCAAATTACATATAGAAACACGAGTGACCAAGGATACCTAGAACAATCCTAAACAATAAAGAGTCTGCCATAGGCGTCACCATCCCAGATAACAAGGTATACTGCAGAGCTACAGTAATGCAAATAAAACACTTAAAAACATTTAGTTTTATGAGTTTCTATTTATAAATTATTGGCATTCATCCATTTACTACTGGTGTCTTGGTCAGAAAGTTTTTCTGTATCAATGAGTTCAAGTGTATTTCCCAATTTTTCTTGTATCAGATTCAGGGTATCAGGTCATATTTTGAAGTCTTCTGTTCACTTGGAGTTGAGTTTTGTGCAGAGTGAAAGATGAGGATCTTGTTTGTTCTTTTCCATATAGCTGTCTAGTTGCCACTTGTCAAAGATGTTGTCCTTTCCCCAATGTGTGTTGTTGGCCTCCTTGCCCCAAATCATGTTCATTGCTGTTCTTTTCACAATGACTAAGAAATCAAAACATCTAAACAATGGATGAAAAGTTTGTATGTGTATACAATGGAATATTACTTAGCAGTAAACAAAAGCAATTTTCTATGCCATTCCATGGTGAATGGAAAGTGTTGGAAAGAATCCCTCTGTGTAACTTAGCCAAGGCTGATAAAGACATTTAAGATGTTTTCTTTTATTTCATATTAGCTTTGAACTTCAAATATGTGTGTTCTATTTGGAACACGCATAGAGGTGACAGATTTAAGCAAGTGTCCAGTGGCTGAGGACTTTTAAGAGAAGACAGACAGAACACAGTAGCATAAAGTATTAAAGGGAAATAACTGAACATGAAGTGAGGAGTGGGAATGGGAGGTAGAGAGGGGATCATATAAGGAGGAAAAATTAACACTTTCCAAAAAGTTATAGGGAAACCTACTACTGTAGAAGCCTCTAAAACATATACACACATACTCTTACAAAAAGAGTTTCATTGGTGTTACTCTATAATGGGACACACATACTAGAGTCCACAGAAGAACTAAAATCCCAGTGCTGGAAGTGTGTTATGTTTTTATGGGGGGGGTTGAGTTGTTTGCCAATGAGGTTCCATAGACCTTAAAACATTAATAGTTATTCCCAGAGCTCTGTTTTACGTCCAAACTTTGACAGAGAGATCCTATTGCTGAGTGCACAATATATACAAGTCATAAAGCAGTGAGAAATAAAGGTGATTCTCATTGGAAGGTTCATTTCTGTGGGTTTTTGTAGTGCCAGAGGTGTGATACATGGCAACAGATGAGACAAGTTATCATCAGTTCTGCCTGGCTCTAAATCCTGACAGGTACAACAATGGCCTGCCTGCCAACATACTCACAGGTGCAATTGTAACAGAAATCATGAGCACACTTAACCATTTTCTGATTGGGTGGATCTAAGGCCAGTCAGCTCCACCAGGAGCAACTCAGATCTTGCACTGTTATTCGTGCCAAAAACCTCTAGGTAGACAGGTCCTAACAAATATAGCATTAATCAAACCCTAATGACTTTTATACCCATAGGTCTTGTAGTTGTTAACTCTCATCAGAGAAACTTCTTTTGGCAGCAGATGATGATTAACAGAGAGACTCCAAACTGGCCAAAGTGCAAAGAATAGGAGTGTGTGGTATACTAGGCCCAGTAGGGACATCTGTATCTTACTATCCCATCCCGAGGCTCAGGGACCATCATGGAGAGTGACTTTCAGAGTCTGACGCAGTGCATGAGTAGAAGGACCCAGTATCTACAGACAAATGAGGACAGGTATACATATGGATTCACAGAAGTTGTGATAGTATGGACAAAACCTGTGCAAACTCAAGCCAGCAAGACTGCAGTGTGAAACAGGGCATTCTGCCCCTAACTAAAGCAGAGGGAGGGTGGGTTTTCTTTAAGTGTTTGGCCAATGGTATGTAGCCCATGCTCCAGTGGAAGGTTGTATGTCCAAGCATATATGGGCAGCACAAATTGGACTTCTTGGCTAAAAATGAAAAGGTAAAAAAAGGACATGATGTTGGTTTGGTAGGTAAAAGTGGGTAAATTTGGAAGGACTTGGATGAAAGGGTGAATATAATAAAAAATTCATTGTATAAAGGTCTCAAAAAAGTAATAATAATAAAAAACCAAACTCTTAAAATCAGTGGAAATTCCAGGAGCTCTGTGGTATAGCATGCTTCTTTCTGGTCTCACCTCACTGAACGTGCTGTCCAGTCCCAGACCACTGGACTGTGTGCACACTATTTTTTCCTTATGAAAAAGACAAGATTTGATAATGAAATCTCAGCAAGGGGAAAGTTAATTGTTGTTTTCCAAACAATGAAGTCTGGCCCCTCCAGACCTCATTTAACTTACAATACAAGAATCTGAGTTAAGCCAAGCTTACATTTTTAAAAAGAGATATAATGTAATTTTTTCAAATACTTGCTTAAAGCAGCTAACAGTATTTTCAATTAAGTCTTTCTGAGCTTGTGACAATGAAGGGATCAAATTCACATAGAGATGGCAGCCAGAGCTCATCATTTGAAAATACTGTTAGCTGGTTCACACATATATC
>NW_022196906.1:85702501-85724032 GCF_008632895.1 Mastomys coucha | reverse complement strand
AAAAAAAAAAAGAAAACCAATAAGCTACATCTCTTAAAATGTAAACTCAGCTTAATTTAGACTGCTTTCTGTTTTAATTCAAACTGTTTCTTGGCTCAATTTTTCAATATTGAATATAAGGCAATGTATGAATTCATATTGTTCACCAATTAATAGTCACAGTAGGTATATCTCAGTAGCAAAAGTACTATCTCTACCCAAGTGTAGTTTTGAGAGTGCTTTATTCTGCATTGTTAATCATATGCAAATATGTATTAGGACTGTTGATCCATTCATCTTTTTAATGTCTTTCTAGCTTGTTAAAGTGAAGTTGAAGGGGCTCCTGGAGGAGTGATACACTGCATATAATGGACTTGGGAATGAAAACTTTGGTTCTATATGCTTAATTAGTTTCTAATTTCTCTGTAATCTCATCACGAGTCTCTAACAGAAAGTAATATTGACCATCCATATGGTACAAGTGGGTGCTGGCATTTTAGATCATCCTCTGGAGGGCTCAGTAAATTATTTACTAAGCCTAATGTACTACTAATTCAAATTAAACTTCACCTCCAGTGTAATTGTAAATTTGGTGAGTAAATAGCACCCTATAATCATCATAGGCTTATTATTAGAATTAAGTGAAATCATGTGCCCAGCACAATGCCTGTGAATCAGGCAAACGAACAGCCCACTCTGTTTCATTTAAGGAACTAACTCACTTTGTACTTCCTATCAGGACAGTAGAAGGCATACTTTGTACCCAAGTAACCAAAAAAAGACCATCTGAACGTAATGACAGCAACGTCAAACATCATTCTGCCACTTTAATTCTACAATTTAAATGCCAAATGCATTGATATTTTCTCACTGATATTTGTTATATACCTATTATATTAAATATCTACTTTATTTACTTTGTTTGTAACTTTAACAGCAAATACCATTGAACCTGTGTGCTAATAAAAACTTTCTTGCAAATAAATTTAGTTTCTTGTCTGGGTGTTTTTGTTTCTGAGTTTTCCTTTAACAAATGGGTTCTAGTACATACTCAATTATACATTTCTCCATCGTTATTATTATTGTGCACTCATTTTCGTAGGGTATAATATATAGAGATCTGCATCTACATCGTTTTTGATAAGCCTTTGTGCTGTGAGTATTCTTAAGTATCCTTGTGAATTCTTACTTGCAGAAGTGTGAGACATGCAGTAGTCAATGTTCTGCACTCACCCATTACCGTTTTGCATAAAACAGTAATGAATACTCCGCCAGGTCAGTATTGTCTTTAGGAACACTCTAGCAAGGACTGAAAAAACATACTATGAAATTTGCATATGTAGCTATCAATCATTATTTATCAAGCTCCATAAATGATTAAAAGGTACAATACATGTATCATCAGCCAGTATAAACAATCTCATCCCAAAGCGGACTGGCCACTCCCAAGAAACATGTCCTTTTGTTTGAGATATCATTTTTAATATGTTGGCTACTTAGAGCACTGTAACAAATTAGCTAGACAGGTGATACAGACAAAGTCTTCCTAAAAGCACATAACTGACCTACATAAGTATCCCTAGATAATCACTGTGAGAGGCCAGGAAAGGCCACTGGGGAAGGTGATATCCCAGCATACTGGAAATGTCCGAACTGTGGGATGACTACCTAGGATAGTGGCAGGTGTGAGTAGAGGTTTTATGAGCCTGCAAGACAAATAAGGGATGTTTCAGATGGTAGAACTGGAGCCATAGGGCAACCCGAGTCCTGTGGAGCCCAGATGATCATGAACAATTACCAGACATTGGGCAGTGATTTATTTACAGTTAAAGTTTGGGTTTCTCTGATCATACTGTGTTTGTGTTCTGGTTGTTCCCTCTTGGACTAAGAGAGTATTTAATCTATTTTGGACTATATAAGATCCCACAGGTCCTATATAGAATCTCTGTATTTTAAAAGAGGCTTTGGACTTTTAAAATGTCTAAAAAAATTGAGGATATCACCTTTAAAGTTATATAAAGAGTTTTTATATAAAGTTATATAAAGGGCAATATAACTTTTAAAGTTATATTAATTTTTATGATGTGAAATTACATGTGGTCTTGGGGATACATAAGAAAGGAAAGGCTATGGTTTAACACTGTGATGTTTGTGTTGCTATGAAAGTCACAATTCTTTTTTTTTTTGTTTGTTTTTTTTCGAGACAGGGTTTCTCTGTATAGCCCTGGCTGTCCTGGAGCTCACCCTGTAGACCAGGCTGGCCTCGAACTCAGAAATCCACCTGCCTCTGCCTCCCAAGTGCTGGGATTAAAGGCGTGCGCCACCACACCCGGCTTGAAAGTCACAATTCTTAAAAACTCAAACCAGCCTGGATAAAAGCATGAGCAATATGCAAGAACGTTCCTGCTAATAAGATTTACATGAAAGGTAGAAGAAGCCTTATAGGGATTTGCATGGTCAATTCCTCAGTGAGCCTCCTTCTATCTTTAATGGATGAAAAGCATGCATATTTTTTTCAAAGGATTTGGGGGGCATGGTTTCATATAACCAATTATAGCATATATCCATTCTTGACAAAAAGAGCCATATCTGTTCTTGGAGGTCAGGAAATGAGAAAACAGGTTCAAGCACCACTCCACTCCTCAAACATCCAACCCTAAACCAACAGTGATGACCACTGACTTGTCAATGCTTGTTTGGGCTAGTAAAAAGTAATCATTATTTTAAAAGTTGTGTCCATTTCCTAGTGTTTATTTGTTTTATTTTTAAACTGCATCATCATGTGAGTATAGTATGTAATGTAAAGGTAGCCCTCTGGAATTTCATATACTTACATAATACAAGAATTGCTCATAAGTCTTTTGTAAGGACAACGGACATAAACTATACTTCCTCTTATTTATATTTTTCTTAAATAGAAATTTTTTTTTCTAGTATGTGCGTGTGTGTGTGTGTATGTGTGTGTGTTTGTTTGTGGACATGCATTTCATAGTATAGTGTGAAGATCAAAGGACAATTTTGTTAATTTTATCATCACATTTCATTTAAATGTGTGTACTGAGGGTCAAACTCAGGTTGTTCAGGTAATGTGACGAGTACCTTTATCCACTGAGTCATCTCTGGTCTAAAACTATGCTTCTTAAACCATGCATTTAGTAACTAAAGATTTATGATATTGCCCTAGTAACTTTATCTTTTTAAAAATAATTATGTCTGAGATAAATTAATTTATATTTTTAATGACTTATTGAAATAAACAATCAATTTTTAATGTTAACAGCTAAAAATTGTCAGAATAATGTGTTATGACTCATGTTAACTTTCTAAATATGATGAATCTTATTTTTTTAGCCATTCTATCTAAGAACAGTTTGCTAACTATGTAGTATACATTTAGAATTTGAAGATGAATATTTTGATACAAACTATGTTAAAAATATCAGCTCTGACTTCAAAAGCGTACACCATTTTGTAAAATGCACATCACACAAATCAAACTTTCAGTGGTTTTCTTTAGTATTAACCATGATAAAATCTTAAATTTTCCCTAAAATAGCTTTCTAAAATTTATTATTATTTTTTTAGTCATGTTCACCTTTGTATGTGGAGGGGTCCGGGATGGGGTGAAATATACACATGAGTACAGGTGCCCACAAAAACCAGAAGAAATTGGATCCCTTAGAACTAGAGTTACAGGTGCTCTGAGCAGCCTGATCATGAAGTTGGGGTCCCAACCCAATCCTCCTGAAGAATTATGCTTGCTCTTCACTGCCCAGCTGTCACTTTAGCTCCCTTTAAAGTATCTTATACATACTTTTTATTCTATTTCTCTAAATATTACTTTGCAATTGAATTTCGTATTTACCTTCTATGACTATTTTATGCCTTTCTCGATATTTTGATCATCCCAGTGGAGGCCCTATTAGGAAACTCAGAATTGACTAGGAGGAAGTGGTGCGTAATCTGTCCTTAAAGAAGAGTGGGACTCTGACCTACTTCAAAAAGCTCTCAGCCATCAAGCAGAGTGTAGAACCAACCCAGGGACACCTTTGCTTGTTCATACAGTTTCTCTCTCAACCACAAAGTTCTTTCATGATGCTCAGATCTCTGGATCTTGTGTATCTTTTTCCTTCGGTTCTTAGGGCATGCTAAAGTAGAAAAGGAGCTAATGGAGTAGTCAGTGGATAGAATATAAACAACAACAACAAGAAAACCAGAAGGGCTACTTTTCACTTTCCACTTTAATGCCACTGGGAAAAGAAAGGAGAAAAAAAATTTAGTTTTAAGGAACATTGGCCCAAATTAAGCTTTAAGCCTTAAAAATTACTATAAAATCAAGCATCGCCTCACTTCCTGCTACAAACAGAAGCAAGCAAACCTTGCAGCCAGGACAGCAGGAACCTGGCTTTGTGAAATTGCAATCAGAGTGGCTGGTCTGAGCAGCCAGGATGGCTCTCAAGTGCTTATCTGGGAGCTTGCCACACCATGATGCTTTCAACCGAGTTAGCTCTCACCCCCTTCCAAGATGAAATCTGTCTTCTATGAGGAACCATCAGCACCATAAGGGTGATAAACCCAAACAAAAGCATCCTTTTTTTCCCCCAAATCCTATTATGAATTAAATGCATTTTAAAATTGGCTACCACCGAGTTTTGCTTATGTTGCAGTCAGATGCAGAAAGTTATTATATATTTAGAGGTCTTGTTTGCCTCGTGCTGAGCATACAAATATAAAATTTATGCTACATTATCTTTTCAAATTTATAATGGACATAGAGCTATAGAGTAAAGGCTCACATCATCTCAGAAAAATAAAGATTCCTTTCTACAACTGAGCCT
Organism: Mastomys coucha; assembly: GCF_008632895.1. NCBI lineage: Eukaryota > Metazoa > Chordata > Mammalia > Rodentia > Muridae > Mastomys > Mastomys coucha. Next base: position 85,719,215 of record NW_022196906.1, on the reverse strand, counting down.
TTTGCAGTAATACTACGAAATGACAAACATGAAGACAGATCAGACAGTATCAGCACATTTAGGATCAAATTTATTACTCTCTTTAAAAATAATGCAATATTTGAAAATCTTAAAACAGTAAACTAATCCTCTTAATATGTGTACTTCAAGTTTTCTTCTAAGGTTTCCATAAAATTCAGTTTACTAGTAATTAAACTCAGCCAAAAGTATTTTTAAGTGAAAACTAATTTAGCACATACAACTTTGGAGTTTTAGGAAATAATTTTAAAATTGCTTGCTGTTTAATTTGGTCCGATTTTAAAAAATCAATGGAAATGTTGAAGGACTTAATTTTTCTGAATGAAGACCACACTGTATCCAAAGATTTGCTTTTGTAACATTAAAGAAACTGAAGATCTGTTGAAGATACTTTTCAGAAGACAAAAAATTTTAGCTAGGATAAATAATTTCTATACATAAGAGAAAATTATTAATTTTATACTGGAAGTTACATCTACAGGCAACTAACTGCGTAAGTGGTCTCTACAGTTTTTACCTTCCCTTTCATGTGACTGAGTGTAAAAAGATGAAAGGGTAGCTTTTGTGTTTACATCTGGAGTATAAAAGCAGCTCAGTATGAGAAAGGGACATTCCATGAAATACTATGTCAGAAACGTTCTCAGTCAGAATTCCAGGAATAGCAAGATGTTAAATAGATAATTAAAATGTCTTCAAGGTTTAAACCATGGGGACTTAGGGTTTTAATCATCTGGTGTATATTCATCAGAAGTTTTGCTTTCATCTTGGTCAGATTTTGATGCTGTCTTTGGGGGGAAAAAACCAAACTCTGTGCTTTCAGAATTCTTTGGTTTGATCAGATTTGATATTAGCATGCTTGGCTCAAATAGCTATCATTTCATTAGATGGCTGGCAGAAGCCTTCAGCAGTGCTGTCTTGCAGAAGCGTAATGGGCTTCTTCCGTGTTGATGAAATTGGAAAGCTGTGGGAACTTCTGTGTCTTGGTAGGACTGTGTTTCTCATATGGCAGAAGACTTTCTTTCCCTGGGAAGAAATTCAACAGAAGATTGCAGCTAATCACAGCTTTATGTCTAATAGTTTTTCTTCCTAGTAATTTTGTTTAAGTAAAGCAAAAGAGTATGACATTAGAAAGTGGTGTAATTAATAAAAGAATATTTCCTATGTTGTAACATTTGTGTTTTCAAAGATCCAGAGCTTGGTAGGTTACCTCTTACAGATTTCTGCCTTCTGTGATCCTGTTGTCCATTTGTTTTATTACTGCACTCCTCTGCATCTGCTACAGGTCCCACATATCACTGATAATTAGTCATCAACATTAATCAAAAAGAATATTTTAATGTCTTTATATAGTATCAGCTTAACATTGAAATGTGTTTTTAAGACAGAGTAATATGGCAGTGCATATCTTCAGATAGTAAGAATGATCGTAAATTCACTAAGAATTCTGTAAAATACAGTACTTTTTTCCACCTAAGCAAAATATACATATGTAAATTGAAGTTATAGTCTTTAATATTTTGAATTATAAAAGACAAACATTCCTCAAATTCTGCTAAAGGAGTACATTTTGTAAATATGATTGAAATAATTTTTGGTTTTTATGTTTATGGAAATGAAATTAAATTTATTGTAGAATAAAATATGTCCGACAACTGAAACATTTCAAAACCCTCCACAATTTACACAAAGAAATTAATTTATTTAGCTTGTTTGTTACAAAAAGAGAGGAGAGGGATAGAAAGATACTATCTGTAGAAATGTACTTAGTTCACAAATGTAGCAAAACTGCAGATAGTATTTACACCTCCCTTCAGTTGCTTCACTGCATACTCAGGTGAAGAACTCACTCACTGGAGCCTCTGAGGCAGGGTTATTGTATGGTAGTAAGGCAAAAAGCCTTTATGAATAAGATGATTTGTAAAGTCATATTAGTTAAATCCAGAGAATATAACTGAGCCTTTTAAAAACATTATTCACCAACATAATCTGATCTTTCAGATTTAATAATGTATGTTCAAATGTAAAACTAAAGTGATCCATATATATATATATATATATATATATCCATGAAACTTTAAATTTTGATTTCTATTTTTGATCAAACCATTTATTCCAAACTTTAAAAATTGTCTGAAAACCTGAGGCCACTGGGATTTTTATTAACAATATTGTCTTTGACATTAGGTTTCTAATCTTGTCACTAACAAAGCTGACTCACCGGGGGACGTGGGGTTCTTACTTGTACGTTTAAAAACCCGAGATCCTCAGCTGTCTTAGCAAAAACATTATGATTAGAAAGGACTTAAATGGTTAGGTAATTATTACATATGTGTGATAAATTTAAACATATTACAAACAATAAAAACAATTAAAAATCATCAGATGCCACACCCAACCCCCAAAAGACTCCCCTTTTTGGTTTCCTTGGCATTTCCAGATGAAGGATTCAGTTTCATTCTGATGTCTGCCAAAAGTTCAAGGTTTTTTTTGAGAAGTCTGTTGAAGCATCTCCAGATCAGCTGTGGTGGCACTGCAGTCTGTCCCCAGCACACATTCAAAGGCAGGAGCTGACTCCATTCTCTGACTCGTTGTCAAATTTGTCCTATTGCCAGAAAAAAGCTTCTCACTTTATCTATTTTCACCCCAACACCCAAACAGTTTTATGATATTTTACAAAAGTCTCTGTCACCATGAAGTCTCTCCTATTGTTTTAAAGATATCTTGAACCTAAGGACAGTTAGAATTAAATATCTTAATGCAAATTCAGTTAAAATCAATATGTTATTGCATTTCAATTTCATTGGATTATCGATTTTAGAAGTCTAGGAATACCAAAGCAGGCCAAAGAGTGTTCTGGGAAAAGGTGCCCAGGCACATACACGCGCACACACACACACACACACACACACACACACACACACACGCTCTCTGAGCAAAATTTTATTAAGTAAAATGACATTGGGAATGCTGTGACTTTTCATCAATATGAAGCACATGTTTAATTGACTTTATTTACAGTAATTAATGGACTAAACTTAAAATTTTTAATAAAACGTCATTCATATGTAAATAACTCAAAATATATTTTCTCATAAACTTTTATTCAATCACTTTGTCATAGCAATTTACTATCATTTCAAATATATTTTAGTTAATGTTAATGAAAAGTGAAATTAGTGTATTACCCTTCAGCACTTCTACCTCAAATCAGGAACTGTAAATATCTAAGCTTGAATATTTAAAGCAGAAACTCATTCATAGTAATCAACGTAATTTTTATTTTGCCTTTTTGAGAAATGATCTAAATACTCAATCATTTAGGAATCGAGATTGTAATTAAAGCAGTATGCAATTTAATGTTAATCAGGAATTATGACTTACAGTAGTGAGGAAAAAGATTCAAGTGACTTCAGAACAACAGAAAGAAATCTGAGAACAATCATTTAATAAAGGCTATTTTGCCTGGTAGGAAAAGATTGTTAGTTGTAAAAAGAAACCTTTTAAACTAATATGATGAGGTGCATGTAAAAATTAATATTGTGCTCTAATGTTCTCTCTAGTGAGCAGCCTGGGTTGATTTATTCATTTAGGTAATTATGTTCAGCAATATTAGTAATTCACTGTTAAATTGAATTTGGAGAACACACAATAAATTGAAACTGTAGTCATCTTTCTTTCTCACTATGTAACAAACAGAGATGTATTGATGTTAGTTCTGAGTGTGCTACATAAGTTAAATTCCCTAGACTGCAATTTGATCAGAAAGCTTTAGACATTTACTTGAGCTATGTGAGGCGTCTGCCATTGGATGGCAGTAAAATTCTGCATCAATCACTTTAAGCAAAGGGAAACTGGGAAAATAATAGGGCTCTCCTTTTATTATTTAACAGCAGAATGCTGCTTTAAAAGGCAAAGCTCAGGGGGTTGTATATATTGCAGTATTACCAACTAATTCTTTAAAGTGTTTTTTCCTCCTGTTCATTAAAAAGGTGATGCAATTTTGCCAGAATCATTTTAATATTTCTTTATGGCAATAGATTGAGTTCTTGCCTTTCTCTTAAATAATAGAATACTTATTTTGTATTTTAAAAAGGCATTAATAAAATAATATTAACAAACACATGTGATTTAAACCTCCTGTGCATTATCAATGTCTAAATCACTTTGTGACTCTAGAGCATGTGTGTGTTTTCTTTCTGTCCGGGCCTCCAGAATCAGAGTATTTAAGTGCCATGAACAGAGAGCAATGTATGATGGATGGTTTTGAAAATTTAGACATGAAACAAAACTGCGAAAATCACACAGTAAACTTTGCAGAAGGGGGATAATCCAGCCAATAAAATCTTTCAGTCTGAACAGAACACTAAGAGTCGATGTTTTCCTGTCAGATTTCATAAACAACGCTGAATTTCTGACCTGAAGACTTTTGGGGGGGCGAACTCACAGAGGATATATCTGAAGGAACACATCCTTTATTGTAAACCCATAGTGCTTATCACACAAAATTAGCAGCCATAGACAGTACAGAGAGCAAAGAAAGTGAGATTTGTCTCAAATGCTATGTCAAATAAAGAATCACTTATTTTCTTCTCCTTCCATTTATGTTTCTACTTGGTCAGATGTTGGTATCTTCAATTGCAATTTATTTGGCAATAAAATGAACCAGTTTTTTTTTTCCAGGAAATATTCAGGGTGGTCTAACATGATCTGAGGGCTATTAATCAGGATTTCCTGGGATCAAACCACAGACTTCTCTGAGATTTATCTTCTCTCTCACTTTATGTGTAAAGTCTATTAAAAGTTTATAGTCTTCCAAAGATCATATTAGGCATTAAAATTCAGGCATCTCATTCCTGCTGCAAAGATTGTTAGAGGAAAAGAAAATAAATGAGTTATCACGAATCCATTCTCATCATGAGGAGTGTAAAAGCATGCACAGTGGAACAATATTCATTTATTTTTATGACAATGTTTGAGAAGAGAAAAGAGGAAGTGGAATAAACCCAGAGATATGTAGTATTATCACTTCAATGCAGGGGTGGTGAGTAGGCTAGGGTGGATGTTTAACATACAGAAAAGGTGTGCGTGTGTTGAAATGCACAATTTTTACAGATTCTGAATGATTTAATTAACAAGTTTATTGCTTATCAAAAATTGATTTAAATTGTATTTGAATTGTTCTTTTTTCCGTATTTAAAAAAATTCATAATAAAATTTTGGAATATAAAAGACATTTTTTTTCTTTATATGTGTTTTACATGGTTGAAAAAATAAAAACAAATTCCAACTCTTTATAAAGAATATCAACAGTAAAAAGAGTAACCAATTAAATTATTTTATTTTTTGTAATTTATAACTATACATAATATAAATCAAAAGCTCGTTTTAATATTGATTCAATTATGAATATAAAGAATTCAAAGAATAAGTCAATGTTACTCTGAAATCTAAGCAAGCTTTTGTATCTCTATTATATAAATTTGAAGTTATTGTAAATGGCCTGTTACATTTTTGCTTATAGTATCACAATGTGAAGAAATCCAATTTGTATATTCTCAAATGATTTCTCAAATTTAATATTTAAATTATTGAAAATATCTCTTTTTCTTTATAAGAATATCTCAAAACTTGCCACAGATCTTTGAAGAAATTATTTGGCTCCATCGAGCTCTTACCAGTAGAACTTTTTGAAAAAACATTGAAAGCAATATATAAAAAATAATTCATAAAACTGCATAACCATTGAAACATTTGATGTATATTTTATTGTCTTCTGGTAGATATTTATTCACCTGAATCAGAATTATTAAGCTTATATTCAGTGTCCACACACTAGTGTTGAAATTCTTTGGTAATAATATTGGCCTTGACACTCATTGTGGGACCCTGAGTTTACTTCTCAACCTATAACTTCATTTTTCACTCACTTTAAAAATGTATAAAAATTATCTAACCGTTTTTAGTGATCAGATAAATTAAATTTTACATATTAGCGTTCTATAGAGCAAGAATACCCTAGTAAAAATAGCATGATCATTATTACTATGTGCCTAGAATATAAAGGGGAAAATCTCAAATTCCCTGTGGCTAGTACATTCCAGGCACTAGAATGCTTCAAACCATGTCTGGGAGATTTATGATTACAATGGACTGGAGTAAATTAAATGATAGCATGTTGCTTTAGCTAGTAAAGAAGGAGGCATCCTTTCTAGCCTCCATGTTGATAGATTTGGTTAGTAGAAGAGACATTATTAGAGAGGTCTGCAATTCACCTCGTCTTGAAGAATGGGAGACAACCAAGGAGGAGAAGGATGAGAATCACAAGCAGAGGGAATAATCTGCATAAAAGCCTCACAGAGGATTTGAAATTCATCCGGAATGAACACAGGGTCACCCCTATACCCATGGACTTACACTGCAGTAGAATTTGACTTGGTCATTTAATTTGGTATGCAAAAGGCTAAGTGTGGTGACATATGCCTATGAACCTGGGGAATAGAGTCTGTAAGACCAGGACGTCTTAGCTTGGCTACAATATAAAAATGGAGGCTAATCTGGGCTATGAGATCTTATCAAAACAAAAGCAGAAAAAATAAACTGATACACAGATTAACCAATGCTTAAACAGTTGTGAGCATTTAAACAAATCATATGTACATTTAATGACAGAAACACAGTCAATAAAATGTCACTTACTTAAGTTTTACAACTGTAAAAATGACATGCTTGTATTTAAACTGCTTTCTGATGCAAGTACCAATTCAATAATATCTCTCTTGCAACATCAAATTTTCAACAAGGCTGGATAATTTTAAAAATTATTTGTTAGAGTATTAAGTAGTTTTTTCCAAATCAAAGATTCTGCCAATAACAAAAAAAGGAACTAGAGAAAAGCCATACATGAACAAATGAAATATTAACAAAGAAGGCCAGGCACGGTGCTTCATGCTTTTAATCCCAATATCAGTGAGGCAGAGGCAGGCAAATCTCAATTCAAGGTCAGCCAGGTCAACACTGTGAACTCCAGGCCAGCCAAGGATACGTAGTGAGACTGTCTTACAAAAACCAAACAAAACCCAAAAGTTAACAAAGAATATGAGCAAAGACAGACTTCTAAAATGCATATGAACAGTGTATTTATTCATAAAAGTCTATATTAGAACCATTAAGTTAGAAAGTAAGTACAAAATTAAAATCAATAAGCTAAAATATCATACCACTTGAATACAAATACCATGAAAGAAAGGAAACCAAGCAAGTAAACACAAGAGTGTCCAATGAAGAGTGGAAAAAAAGAGAAGAAAAAATATAAAGCAAATAAGATGCTAATTTTGGAGAAAGTATGCTAGTGCATATATTAACAGAGATTAACTATTAATTAGATGATAATAATAAAAAGATGAAAACTATGACTACAAAAATATGAAATTCAAATATTCATGAAGCAACAAAATGACTTAATTCAAAGATAAAAATGAGAGGAGAGATTGAATTATATCACAGAATAGCTTCCACATATCCAGAATTCATAGAACTTGACGTTTGTCTAATGTTAAAATTGAAAATAAAATGTATGTTTACTCACCAAATATATATTTTCTTTTGTTCTTTGTTATAATGAACCTAAAGCTTCATTCATGCTAGGCATTTGCTCTTCTACTGAGCCATAAAATCCCCAGATTTTCTTCCAATTTTTAGTTTTAGCTAAGTCTTTCTAAGTTACTGAAACAGATCTTATACACATAATCCTCCTACCTTGGCCTCCTCTAGAGCTGTGATTACAGTCTCACACCACCAGGTCTTATCCACAATATATTTCAAACAAACAAAAAATTAGGACAAGAATTTTGAGTTTCAGTTCTGTATTTCATGAGAGGTTATGTTTTAAAGCAAGACATCAACAAAGATAGGGACTTTGATTATTTAGAAAAGTTATTTAGAAGTAATGTTAAAGATGATACCATAACAATATTTAAAAGATTATAATCTTCATTTTTACATGGAATTCTGTTTCAACATGTAATCCAAAAGCATGGGAAGGGTTGAGGATAGAGTCCTGAATGCAGAAGCATTTCTGGGCACTGCATATGCATTTCAACTGACAAGAGTAAGTAAAGGGGATGTAATACGGACCCAACTGAAGGCAGGTCTTTACAGTGAAAGCATACCCCCAAATTAAGTGAAAATAGACAACCAGAGGCTGGAGAAATGGCTCAGCATTTAAGAACACAGGTTACTCTTGCAGATGACCTTAAGTCAATCTCCAGCAGATATGTGATATCTCACAACTGCCCCTAACTTTAGTTCCACGGAATCCAACTCCATTTCTAACTGCTATTGACACTGAATGTCATACATACATACATGCATGTAGGTAAAACATTTACATGTAAAAATAAATACTAGGAAATCTTTAAAAATAGCCAAGTAAATTCAATGCATTAGAATTTCAAACAAAGAAGGTACAATTATAAAAATTAATACTATAGTGGGAAAAGCAAGCATACTACGAAATACCCACACCCTCATTTTCTGGTATTTTATTCATGTTGATAAGTAATAATAAAATAATCATTCCAATGGTACAACCATTTTAATTATGATTTATTTAAGATACCCAAAAGTCACTTAGCCTATTGATTAGGGGCTGAGACATGGGTAAGATGCATGCACTACCAACACAAGCTATCCTTAACCATTTTGGCCTCTGTTGTTGATGCCATGAACCCAGCTTCCTTTTGGGACTCAATAGATCCCATACCTCACACTATCAGGGACCTTCCAGTCAGCATACTTGAAGGAAATATGAGTGGAGACCACTCCATCCCATCAAGTCTTACCAGAACTGACTGACTTGGGGCCTTCCCATTGCTCTGACTCAAACTAGGAACCAATACTGATTCACACTGCAAGCTGAAACTTGTGCCAAGCCCCTAGACCAAGTCACCAGGCAACAGACTGCAGGTGCCAAGGAGAAGATCTGGTATAGAAGCTGTAGAAGCAAATATCAAACAGTAAATTGACATTCAAACCCTACTATGAGTTAGTCCCCTCCTCAACATTATAAACCACCCTGTTGAAAGAACAAATGTTACTTGAACAAAAACAAAAGAAAAAAAAAATCCAACTAATTCCAGTCATGTAAATCCCAACAAAAAAATACACACATGCAAATTCACCTGGAAGAAATGTCATACAAATAGTTCAAAAGAAAGAACTATGGTTAAACACCTCGAAGAAGAGAAAGACAAAGAGATAAATGGAGTAAGGAAGCCAATCCAAGACACAAAAATAGAATTTGGATAGTTTTGTTTACATTTAACTAACACATAGTTACATCATTTCTCTCTCTCCTCCTTGAATCTCCCCTATACCCCTACTTTGCACTCTCTCAGATTCATTACCTCTTTATGATTGTCATATTCATAAGTAAATAAATGTAAAACAAACTGCTCAACTCCCTTAATTTTCCTTGTAAGGATTAGAGCTGACTTTGATATTGGATGATCATTTGAGGATTCATCCCTAGAGAAGTCTAATTTTACCTCTCAGTATTCATTGTTTGCCTGTAGCTCTTTATTTAGGGATGCAGCCATGTGAGAGTTCCCTATCTCTACACCTTCTCATAGTGCCTGGTGTTGTGATTGTTCAGATCTTGTCTGAGCAGCCATATTGCTGAGATTTAATAGGTATAGCTTTATTTTTGTATCTAGGAATCAATCAATTGTATCTGTTTATCACAAAAAGAAACTTCTTAGGTGAAAGCTACACTTTTCTGTGGGTCTAAGTATTTAAAATAGGTTAGGAATTGTATTGGTTTAGGAAAGTGGCAGAACTACACTCTCCTCTAAAATACATGACTTCACTAGTCACGGGTAGTTTGCTACATTTCCAGTACCAGGCATTATTTCCTCCTGTAAAGGGGGTCTTAAGTCTAATTAGACATCTGTTGGTTAGTGCTAAGATATAAGTACCACAATTGCACCTTGAGGGATATCTTACGGTAATGGTCATTGGTGTGGTTCAGAGGATTAACAGCTGGGCAGATTGCTTTCCTCCATGGCTATTTGCATAACAACTTTCCATACTATCAAAGCCAGTGTTTAGGATTGTGAGTCCTTTAGGTATATGCCAAAGAGGAGTATAGCTGGGTAATCCACTAAGTTTATTTTAATCTTATGAGGATTCTTCATACTGAACTCCAGAGTGGTTCTGACAACCTTCATTCCCATCAACGGGAATTGGGGCTCCTCTTTCTTCACCATCTTGCTAATATTTGTTGCCTGTTGTTTTGCTGATCTTAGTCATTCTGATTGGGGTGAGATGAAACCTCAAAGTTGTTTTAATTTGTATTTTTCTCATTGATAAAAATGATGACTTCTTTTTGAGGTATCTCTTAGCCATTTTAAGTTCTGTTGAGAATTCTCTGCTTACATCTTTAGCCCATTTTTAAATTGTGTCATTCACTTTTTAGACCCTTTGTTTTTTAAGTTGTTTGTGTATTTTGGATAGTAACCCCTTTCAGATATATTGCTGGCAGAATTCTCTCCCATTCTGTGTCTTTAGTCCTTACTTACTTGATTGATCCTGGGGGTACTATTTCATAGATATTTGATCAGTCATGTTCACTGTTGCCCTAGTCAAAAAATCCAGGAAATGAAAACTGTAAAGTCCTTCAACAGATTAATTGAGAATGGAAATGTAGTACATATATACAATGGAATACTCTTCAACTGTAAAGAAAAATTAAATTATGAGATTTGCATGTAAATAGATAGACCTATAGAAGATTACATTGAGTGAGGTGATGCAGACTCAAAAGACAAGCACCTATTATCTCATAGAATTTTAAGCACATTGCTCTAGCTCTTCTGACTCTCAAAGTTTTCATTGAGAAATCAGCTGTTGCTCCTTTGCTAGCCTTTGGTTCCTAGACTGCTTGTTTTTCAGCATATAACTCAGGAACGTGAGATTGTTTTTCCTACTCTACCTAAGCTTCCGTTAAGGAAGTACACTTGTATTAGACAGCAGAGCCAGTGAAAATGAAGTTTTACTACTAATGTGAATATAGAGCACTGAATAGTGATATAATTGTGCTATAATTTTTATTGTACTTATGTATAACATAAATAAAAGTAAACATTGTGTTGGATAGAGCAAGATAAATCTTTAAGTTACCTTGTATAGTTGAATTATATGTGAAAAAATACTGAACATATAAGAATATGATAATGATACTATGTGTACAATCTTATTTTATGACTTAAGACACTCGATAGCAACTTTATGTTGTGCAATTGAGAAGTCTTCAATTGTCTGTGCCAGGATGACATGATATTTCAAAGGGCATTTTGTAAGATTTCTTTTTTTTTTTTTTTATAAGTAGCTGTAGTTCTATGCCCTGTCAGATTGCAGATATTTCTTTATGATTTTCACTAGGATTACACAGATCCCAACCTCTTTTTTTTTTTAGATTTATTTATTTATTTTATGTGTATGAGTACACTGTAGCTGTACAGATGGCCGTGAGTCATCATGTAGCTGCTGGGAATTGAACTCTGGACGGCCCGCTTGCTCTGGCTCTGCTTGCTCTGGCCCCGCTCACTCCGGCGTAATACACTGTAGCTGTATCCAGACAGCACCAGAAGAGGGCGTCAGATCTCGTTACATGTGGTTGTGAGCCACTATGAGGTTGCTGGGATCCGAACTCAGGACCTTCAGAAGAGCAGTCAGTGCACTTACACTCTGAGCCATCTCGCCAACCCCCATTTTGTAGGATTTCAAGGTAGTAACCTCTCAGGAAGGAACCACTGGAACTAGTTAATTGAGTGCTGTTGAATCTAAAGGTATTTTCATGTGTTCAAAAATTCCTGTAGCAGCACAAACAGCAAGACAGTTTTATTTTGCTAAACATTCATTTACCCCAAATAATTGTTTGGGGACTTCTCATCAGATGGCATTAGTACAAATTTTCATGGAGCTTTGAAAATGTATTTTGCTATATTTCTAGACTAATGAAAGTTTTATTAGGACATGAGAGATTATTTTGACAAAGCCACTGCCATATCAAATGCAAGAAGATCTCATTTATTATATATAGAAGGCACACATTCCCGTTAGACACTTAACGATTTAGATAAACTATAACTTAGTTTATTCCGTTTTAAGGTTTAATTTTATAGAATCTGTGAGTCTTGGCAAACCTTCAACTAGTGTGTATAATATCAGAAATGTTTTTTAAATATCATATTTCTAGTGAGATGGCAACAGCATACATTTTTCTCTAGATTTGATAGTTTTGATGGTAATATAATATGTAAAACAATATGTAAAACAATAAAGACACTACTCTTCAAAGACTTCATGAAAACCATGGGAGTGAGCAATGGGACACTAATTAAATGAAAATAGTTGTTCTTTTTTTTTATTCCTTTTTCTCCCAAAAAAGTAAGTGACCATAATATTCTAAATTTTATACAGGATCTAAGAATTACAGAAATATGGGAAACAACAATACACACACACACACACACACACACACACACACACACATACACACACCACATTCTTCAGAAGCAGAATGAAGTGTCCAGATGGTAGAACTGAGGATCAAGCAGAAGACACTAATGACTCCTGACAGCAGTGAATGGATGGTGCTGAAGCATGATGGGTAAGTGATAGGAGCCGCTCTTCTCTAGCCTGCTCTAGCTTTCTTTCCTCTGTCCTCATCCAGCGAGACAACTGATGGTTGGCAGATACTTCATCCCTAAACGTGGCACCCATTTGAGTAGTCACATATACATCCTCTTACTACATGCCCACAACCAACTTTTCTGTATCCTCTGTCTCTTGGATTATGTAAAAATGTGCATTTAAAGCCATTTAAACTTTCAATGGGCAGTGGAACTCTGAATGAAATGAACTGACAATTATTTCCCTAGACATCTTGATAAGAAAAAAACTCTGCTTTTCTTTTAGTTAAAAATGCTGTTTTGAGAGAATTGTTTCCTGATTGGTGCTTTTGGACAATTTGCTAAGATTTTCATTGATGTCCATCTGAACAGAATTTATCAGTAATTAAGTGATGGCTTTTAGCTTTTCTTCATCAGATATTTTAAATATAAAATATATTTTATAAGGTAATGTTTTTCCTTAATACTGGCAATGAATCTTTCTAGTTTGGGGAGAAACATTTGGAACTATACATATCATATTCATTTTAGAATAAACAACACTAGTAAGGATTTATGATTTGATACTACAAGGAACCCCCAAGTCCCAGAAGTGAGCTCTCTGAACACATCCATTTATTCCACACAAGGTGAACATGAGCTGCCATTCTCCCAAGAGGCCCACAGTAAACTGGAACAGCAAACATTACATCTGACATAACTACTCCAAACTAACTTTTGGAAATTCAAAATGATACACTTTAGCACTTGTATTAATTATAGAAATCATTTATCACATCACATAGCACTAAATGTAAATCTGATTGTATGTTTTTTTTTTTTTTTTTGGAATCATAGCATTTTTAATGTGAGTTGATGCAAACTCCAATAGCCAGCAAGTATCATACTCATGGGTTGGAAAATGGTATTTTCATGTGTACTTTAAGTCAAAATCTCTGTAGTTGCCTTAACTTCATATCATAAAACTGTTAGATGAATCTCCCAAATATCTGTGTACAGGCACCGGGGAAGAAATATAAGGATACTTCTAATTAATATTTTGGAAGTAACAAATTGAAGTTAACAAGTGTGCTTATCACAAAGAGAATTGGTAAAATGTGTAGATTTAGCCTCTAGGAACCAAAGTGTATCTATTGCAATGAATGAATTATAAACAAATATACTCAACAACTTTGGTAAGATCAAGTGTTGGGAAAAAGAAAAAGAGACAGTTAATGTCCCAGAACTAATCTCTAGCATAATATAATACAAATGCTTTCAAGGAATATCCACAAAGAACCTAGATTTCTTTAAATTGTGCACATATGGCATATATCAGTGTGCTTATCATCTGACAATAAGAGTAGAAATATCCTGAATAATAGTCAGCAAGTCTGAAATAAAACAAGAGAAGAGCTCTGCACAAGTGCATCATAATCATATACTATGAACAGGATAGCTTTCCCATTCATAGTGCACAATTCTCTTGAACTTTGTTAATCAGTTAAGTATATGCAAAAGAGTATAAATTATTGAGTAAATAGTTAAATCTACTATTCGCAGAGATCTGAAGAACGTCAAAGAAAAATGTTCATGTGGAGGTGCTTGGAGAGATGCCTCAGTGGTTGAAAGCAATCTTTACTCTTGTGGAGGACTTAAGAATTCCAGCACAGTAGCGAGGATATCACTATTCAGCTAAGTCTAACTTCAAGTCCCCAAATGCACATCTGTTCCATGTGCAAAATGCATAAAGACCACACTGGTATTCTGAAATGCCTCAATCCAATATAGCAACAGCAGTAAGTTCAAAATCCTATCCAAATATTAATCATCCTCCAAAGTCCCCAAATCCCATATTCTGGTTTCATTTAAATTATGATTGGGAAAAAATATGGGCATGAAGTATTCTGAGCTAAAATATTCTCTATTTTGGGGGCCTGTGAAGCAAGGTGGATCAAAATGAGTTATTTGCTTCTAACCTGACATAACGGGGTGGGGAGGCAAGGAGCATAGACATTCCCAATGCAACAGGGAAAAATCAGAAAGTATGAAGAGGGCATGAGTTCAAGCAAGTTCAAACTCTAGGAGGAAAACTTCCAAGGTTTCAAGCTGTGAGAATAGTCAGTTATGATTTGTACCAGTTTTTCAACTCCAGTCCAATCTAGCTATAGTAGAGTTCTTTCTTTACTTTCTCTCTCTCTCTCTCTCTCTCTCTCTCTCTCTCTCTCTCTCTTTCTCTCTTTCTTTCTCTCTTTCTTTCTCTCTTTCTTTCTCTATTTCTTTCTGTTTTTTTACTTGTTTTAAAAAATTGAATACTTTATTTATTTACATTTCAAATGTTATTCTCTTTACCGATTTCACTTCCAGAACCCCCCATCCCATCCCCCTCCTCCTGCTTCTATGAGCGTGTACACCCACCCACCTACTCCTGCCTCCCAGTCCTCTCATTCCCCTACACTGGGGCATTGAGCCTTCACAGGACCAAGGGCTTCTTCTCCCATTGATGCTGGACAAGGCCACCCTCTGCTACATATATGGCTGGAGCCATCGGTCTCTCCATGTGTACTCCTTGATTGGTGGTTTAGACCCTGGGAGCTCTGGTTGGTTGATATTGTTGTTCTTCTTATGGGGTTGCAAACCCCTTCAGCTCTTTCAGTCCTTTCTCTAACTTCTCCATTGGAGGCTCCTTGATCAGTTCGATGGTTGGCTGTATCGCAGGCTACTATATGGCTCACACTAGTCCCACTTAGCCTATAAGGTTTCTGTTCATAACAACCCTGTCATTAACGTCATTCTTTCTTTTATCTTTTCTTTTCATTTATTCTTTTTGAATACCAATATGTGGCATGTCTCTGTCCTTTTCTCTTCAGATCGGTAATAATTTTGCTGACCTGGAAATCTCAACCCATTTACATCTCCTGTATATTTGAGAAATGCCACTGTATAAAATCCAATATGACATATATTGGTATTCAAAGGGCTCTCTTAGTTCATTTTGCACAACCTCTGAAATGTGGTTTCTTGCCTTTGTCGTCATGTCTCTGTCCTTTTCTCTTCAGATTGGTAGTAATTTTGCTGACCTGGGAATCTTAACCCATTTACATCTCCTGTATATTTGAGAAATGCCACTGCATAAAATCCATCACATGACAACCCACAATCACTCATCTCTCTCCTAGGCTTCTGATGAGATAGTTGAGTGAATCTACAAGTCACACACACCATTCCCTTCTGCAACTATTTTACAGAAATAGTCTTTGGGAATTTCCCAGAGTGTGTTTTTCAGTGGATAACTGAGTACCCTTTGCAAACAGGGTAGTCAATAACTACCCAAATCATTGACTGAAATTTTAGATTACATTCTTAATGTTATTTTTTAATCTCATCATTTCCTCCTCACTTTAAATATTAAGTAAAAATCAGACTGCATTTCTGTTCCCAATATTTTGCACGAACTGTTTGCTAAATGTTTAAATTTATTACTTGAAGCTCTGTTCTGCATATAAGACCAAAAAAGACTAGGTGCTAACTTTCATGTGGATTGTAGCAAAGATCACCTTTCTTCTACTCTCCAACTAATTAACTGTTCTCCTTAAAAGGTCTTACAAGCAATGTCTTTAAGATTAGATTTTGTGTGTCTGTGTCTATGTATGTTACCTGAGTCCTCCATCTTGCCTGGTATCCTCCTTGGGGGCAGTGGGTGAAGGCTTGGAATCAATGCCTCAGTCTTCAGAAGCAGGTGAGAATGTGGCGGCAAACTTATTTATTAATTCTCAGGGAGCACTATTTATACCCTCCACTTGTGTCCCACTCCACCTGCATCCCATTGGTTCCAAGCAAGCATGTCCTCTAAGTGGCAGTTCCAGATTGGCTGTAATTGTCTAGGTCACCAATCTCTAAGCTCTCAGTCAGGCTTCAGTTTGGCCCTCAGGCTGGAATTGCCTCTGCAGTTAAGGCACCACTAACTAATTATGGACGTTTATGCAGAGGCAGCCACTGGCAGTGGGGCCTTTCTGTTTCTCTCT
>NW_022196906.1:85676324-85702468 GCF_008632895.1 Mastomys coucha | reverse complement strand
TCTCTCTCTCTCTCTCTCTCTCTCTCTCTCTCTCTCTGTGTGTGTGTGTGTGTGTGTGTGTGTAAGTATGTATGGGTGTGTCTGTATCTACGTGTGTGTGAAGTAACTGTAGAGTCCAGATGTTGAGTATTCTAGAGATGAAGTTACAGGAGGTTGTAAGCGACCTCATATGTTCTGGATACTTTTTGTTGTTGTTGTTTTGTCTTTTTGTAAGACCAGCAGGCTTTCTTAATTACTAAACCATCTCTTCAGCCTTACCAGTGATTAATTAATTTCTTTCTGTTTCTCTCTGCTTGTCTCTGTCTCCATCTGTCTGTCTGTCTATCTATCTATATCTTATGTCATGATCTCTTTATGTAGCCCCGACTGTCTGGAATATGCTTTATAGACCAGACTGAACTTCAACTTTCAGAGATCTACCTGTCTCTGCATCAAGTGCTGGAATCAAATATATGCGCCATTATGTCTAGCTTTCTTTGTTGATTTTTAATTTGTTCATGAATGGCTATTCTCTAATTCTACATTTTAATTAATTTAAACAATTTTCATTATGTATGGCTTTTGTGTTTGTCTCTATATTTTTGAACATTTCTTTGAGAAAGGCTGTGCCACCATGCTCAGCCCCAAAATCTTTAAAATTTATATTTTTTCAGTAGTTTAAGATCTCTTTCATTATATATCCTCAATTTTTCCAGATTTTTTACATTATCCTATTCCAAGATAATTTAAATATTTGTAGAGCATACTACACCTTCCTAATGAAACCTCTATTAGATGCCAAAGGCTGAATATCTGGTTATTTAAAACAATAGAAAATCATTCTCTGACCATTGTAAAAGCCAGAATTCTTGAAGTAAGACTATATCAGGAGCAAGCTTCTTGTGTCAATTTTACAAGAGACTCATTGGTTCCTCTCATGAAGACAACCACAGGAATATCTTGGTTTGAATAGCACAACTATAGTCTCTGACTGCATGTACATGTAGCCATACCTATGTGCCTTCTCTTATGAAAACATGACAAATATGACAAAAGTCTGCCTTTATCTAGGACTCATCTTTAATACTTAATTCATAAATACTTGTCCTTTAAGTAATGCCATAGTCACATATTCCAATAAACAGATATGAGTTTTTCTTGGAGAAGATGGCAGGGTCCCCTTGAAAAGTACATAGGTTCTTTTGGTGTTATATGAAGGAAAATGGCCAGCTCTTCCTCTAAATGTCATTTTGCATGCCCCAAAAAATTATACTCAGTGGGTGCTTAATTATCTTGAAACTCAAAGTTGTATTTTTAATGTGCAATTAAAATCCTTCTAGAAGTTTAACAATTGATGCTAATTTTAAAATTAGCATATGTATCAGGAAACACCATGGTTTCCCATGATTTAAAACATGAGTCTATCTTCTCTTCACAACATAGGGGATTGTCCATGTTTGTAAAGCTCCAATTGTATGAAAAAGAAATGGTCCTACATATGATGTGAGATATGTGGGTATAACAAAGAAATCGTCTCACGCTAGTGGTGATCACAGATAAGCTCTGCTGTATAAGCCTGGATTGGAATTAGCTCAATTCACCACCATGGTCAATTACATAGCCAATGACATTCTTGATGGGACTTGGGTAATGGGGCATCATTCTTCAAGAACAAAATTGTTTTCCATTCCTGTGATTTGATAAGAAGTGATAAAGATGTAATATATCAATTTACAAAGTCAATTACATGATCAACAAGAGTGCCAACAGCAATAACCAAAATACTCTGTACTGTAGTTACTTTCATATCTCCACCTTCCCTAAGGCAACAACCTTGGCATTTTTCCTACTTTCTCAATTTTCTTTGCATAATTTTCCACTTGGTAGACTGCCATTGTCAACAGCAGACACTCTTCAACTTCTGGAGGCTTGGTGAGAGCAGATGAAGAGACAAGACTGTGTTTAATTAAATACTGGTGGCTGAAAGTAATGCAAACGTGCTTAATTAGTCAACATTGCTGGTGATGGAAATCACGGAAGAGGTTCCAGAAGAATTTGATATCTTGAGGATTTTTTTTTTTTTTTGAGAAGTGATCCTGCAAAAAGAAATTCTGCTTTACCTCCTTTAAACAAAAACAATGTTTTCTTAATAGTGTCAGCCAAAGTATGTACAACTCCCAGGCTACGTTGTAAGTGATTCCAGAAGCTAAAGATAAACAGTGAGATACATGGTGTGGCCTGCCTAGGTGTCCAGGATGTGTTTCATGGAAACTCCAACTAGTCTTGTAAGGTTTGCGGGACATACTTAATGACGAGAAGAATAAAGAAGAATATTAATTTGAATCTGGTAACCAGAGACTGTTGTACTCTAAAAGTTAGATCTTATATTACTTTCAATGATAATCTTATTTGGGGATATTACTTAAATATTCCACATTTTAAAGTGCTTCAAGTTAATTGGTTCAATAAATTTAAGTAATTTTAACAACTGAACTAAGTAGTTAAGTACTTTTCATTAAACATGAGTCAAACTGAATTCCAAAGATTTACTATCGAGTTGTTTTTTTTTAAAGCAGATATGAATAAAGCATTTTCAATAAAATAATCTCTATGACTTAAATAGGTATGTCAATATAGAAGAGATGGGACTATTTTGATAAATTTTACATGGAGTTGGATATAAAGTCATTAATTTTTTATTTTTACTGACAATATTTGGATAAGGTGACATTTTAAGTTTTATTCTACAACAGCAAAACAGAAGTTTTATACAGTTGTGGCTATTCCAGATGTGAATATAGGAAAAACTAAGTTTTATCTTCTGGTACAGTCTTGTCTCTTATGTAAATAAGATGTAGGATTCCAGTAGGGTACTCTGTCCCCCAGCAGATGGTACACTGAGATTCACCACCCCATTACGTTTAATGGGTTGGAATTCATTTGGATTTCTTGATGTTCTCTCTGTCCTCCTTGCCATGGCAATGCTGCCTGTGTTCCTGGTTATATATGATTTGAGAGAGTGCTTGAAGAAGAAAAACCCCTTTACTCTTCATATAAGACTGTTTTATGTCAAAGTTTAAAGTGTGTATGTATTGTGTGTCAGAGCATGTATGTGCTCTTGGAGGAAAGGGTGGTTAATGAATATTTCAGTAAACTACCTGTCACCATTACATTCAAAGGGATTTTTTTAAAATGGAAACAGCTGATGAGCTACAGCAGTGCTACTGGGGAAAACTCACTTGAAAGGCATGAAGAGAGTTTCCAAGCCGGACCATTGAGAATGAGGCTAAACATCTACAACACCAACCACAAAACTATTATGAGAAGAGGAAGATGCACAGAGCATGCATCTTAATTCTACTAGAACAAAGGTGCTCATGATTATTTCTGTCCACAAATTTATAAAGTATTGGGTTCATCAATTTACCTCTAGACTTCTGAATCACATCTGTAAGAGAGTTTTATTGATGACAGGCGGTACCTCATAACAGCAGAAAGTGATGCTGGGAGCAACCCAAGTATTTTAAAATATAAATTTGCTCTGTTTACAAGCATAGTAATTATTAGAGTAGCTTTAGCCTGTCCATCAGAGAGGTGTTTATGAGTGATCATATGTAAATATTCAATACTAAATATTTAGGCTATATAAACTTTTTCAAAGGGCTGCAAATACTTGGGCCTCACCCCAGACTCATAGAATCTAAAATCCACGGGAAAGAGATAGAGCTAGCAAACCATCAAAGACAAAAGCAACCTCAAATGCTGTATTGATTATTGTTGTTATTATTATTATTACTATTATTATGCAGTACTTATGTGCATGTATGTATATATGTTTCGAGGGTATATGTGTATGTGTATATATAGTATATTTATGAATATACACATACACCTCGTATCAATATTAACACAGAATATCAAAAGAAAGCTGCCTGTGTTTAAATCAGGCTGCTTTACTCCTGTGTGGGCACATGTACATTATTCATCTCCTCATTCTTCATGTTCTGTAGTTCTAAATTAAGCTGACCTACTTACATTACAGGATTGTTATAGGGATTAAATTGTTAATATTTGTAAGGCAATTAGTACTCAGCAACTGATAGAATAAAAGTTTCTGAGTGTAATGGAGAGTGTAAATGTAAGATCACACCTAGTACGTCCAAGGCCTCTCTTAGAAAAGAAAAAAAAAATAACTCTTCAGAAAACATGCAGACACTGAAGATAGCACAGGGAAGGGTTGCCATTTGAAAATGACTACTAAAAGACTGGGAGTTTCTACATATTTTTTGGCTTTCTTCATAATTGTGACTTTGAAATGAATAAAGTTAGTATTGTCAGAATCGGCTTCTGGGGCTATTTGCAACGAAGCATCTTTTTGTTCCCGTCTAGTCCTGCTGTATTCAGCCTCGGGTGGCTTACATACTCTCAGGCATGATAAGCACGTTTTTTCATTAGAGTAAGATGAGGCTTAAATACAGTATCTTGGTGCATATATGTGTATGCTATTTCCAGTAAATCACTTCGGTAATGTCGCACAGCAGTCACCTCAGACTGAGACTGCAGACGCGGGACGGCAAGCGCTTTCCTTTCAGCTCATTTGTGGGACAGTGGGCTCATTTGGCAGCGGCACCGAAGTCACGTTTGTTTATGGGCATTTCAGAAGCATTCACGCAACATCTTTTAATTACACTGCGAAGGCCTGCCATTGCCATGTGTTTATCAGTTTTCAGTTTCATGAAAGCATTTTCCATCATTTACCTGGAAACACCTTACATTTGTAGACATTTCTGAAACTAGAAGGAAAGCTACATACTAAAGATCACTAGGAGGACATAATTCTATAGGAGTCGGCTAATACTCGGATTTTTCTCCAATGAAATTAATTCCAGAAAGGAACTATTTAATGCACCCTCCCCCCCCCATTTTTAATGCATCACAACTCACCATCCTATCACCCTTTCAATATCGAGACAATGAATTTTCCTTATTCTCCATCAGAATCAATCGACAAGGTATTCAATATTGAAAACAGCGTTTCCAGGCGCTTCATAATTGCGCTTGGAGCATCATTCACACAAGCTTCCAGTCAGTCTAATTACTGCTTCAAATTGGTCTGCACAGCACTGAGACAGTCATGCTTCCCATTGGCCCAGACGTCATTTGATCTCTTTATGACTTCCCTGAGTGAACAGCAGCCATTTCAGATCGGCTCTGACTGCGAAACAGGCAATGGCACATCTGTTTTTTTGGTTTGGTTTCAATGGGAAAAACACTTTCTAAGAAGGCAAACTTCATGTCCTTACTCATGCAAGAGTTCTGTGTAACCCTTAAAAAGACGCAAATGAGTGTACTTTTGGGGAAAATTTTATATGGATAGAATTTAAAACATAGGAAAATATTTCTGGATAAACATTAATATAATGAATTGTTTTAGTTTGGATGCACACATATATATGTGGTGAAAAATATATTCAAATATTGATATCTTTATCCAGACTGCCTTAGGCTGCATAGATATTTAACATTAATTTTGAAAGTTACAAATCTATTTTAACTAGTGGTAAATTAGACTGGAATTTATGCTGTTTAGTATATAATTGTTACCTTCTCCAAGCTTACCAAGAAAAGTTACACTATTTTCTTAATAGTTAACAGATCAATATTATTATTTTTTTGGAATTTTTTATTAGATATTTTCTTTATTTACATTTCAAATGATATCTCCTTTGGGAAAAAACACTGTTCCCTTCCCCCTCCTCCTGCTCACCACCCCACCCTCTCCCACTTCCTGGCCCTGGCATTCCCCTACACTGGGGCATAGAACCTTCACAGGACCAAGGGCCTCTCCTCCCATTGATGACCAAGTAGGCCATCCTCTGCTATACATATGCTGCAGGAGCCATGAGTCCCACCATGTGTACTCGTTGGTTGGTGGTTTAGTCCCTGGGAGCTTTGAGGGTACTAGTTAGTTCATATTGTCGTTCATCCTAATGGGCTGCAAACCCTTTAGCTCCTTGGATCCTTTCTCTAGCTCCTTCATTAGGGAGCCTGTGCTCAGTCCAATGGATGACTGTGAGCCTCTACTTCTGTATTAGTGCAGCACTGTCAGAGCCTCTCAGGAGACAGCTATATCAGGCTCCTGTCAGCCAGCACTTGCAAATAGTGTTTGGGTTTGATGATTGAATAGGGAAAGGATTTCCAGGTGTAGCAGTCTCTGGATTGTCCTTCCTTCAGTCTCTGCTCCATAGTTTGTCTCTGTAACACCTTCCATGGGTATTTTGTGCCCCCATCAAAGACAGAAACAAGTATCCACACTTTGGTCTTCCTTCTTCTTCTTCTTCTTCTTCTTCTTCTTCTTCTTCTTCTTCTTCTTCTTCTTCTTCTTCTTCTTCTTCTTCTTCTTCTTCTTCTTTTTCGAGACAAGGTTTGTGTAGCCATGGCTGTCCTGGAACTCACTTTGTAGACCAGGCTGGCCTCGAACTCAGAAATCTGCCTGCCTCTGCCTCCCAAGTGCTGGGATTAAAGGTGTGCACCACCACCACCCGGCTGGTCTTCCTTCTTGAGTTTCTTTTGGCTTGCAGATTATATTTAGGGTATTCTGATCTCCTGGGCTAATATCCACTTATCAGAGAGTACATAGCATGTGTGTTCTTTTGTGATTGGGTTACCTTACTCAGGATGATATTCTCCAGATCCATCCATTTCCCTAAGAATTTCAAAATTCACCGTTTTTTTTTTAAATTAGATATTTTCTTTTTTTATATTTCAAATGATATCTCCTCTCCTGGTTACCCCTCCGAAAAACAAAAACAAACACAAAAACAAAAAACAAACCGTTTCCTCCCCCATCCCCCTGCTCACCAACCCACCCTCTCCCACATCCTGGCCCTGGCATTCCCCTACACTGGGGCATAGAACCTTCACAGGTCCAAGGGCCTCTCATCTCATTGATTACTAACTAGGCCATCCTCTGCTATACATATGCTGCTGGAGCCATTAGTCCCACCATGTGTACTCGTTGGTTGGTGGTTTAGTCCCTGGGAGCTTTGAGGGTACTAGTTAGTTCATACTGTTGTTGATCCTAAGGGGCTGCCAACCCTTCAGCTTCTTGTTCCTTTCTCTAGCTCCTTCATTGGGGACCCTGTGCTCAGTCCAATGGATGGTTGTGAGCCTCTACTTCTGTACTAGTCAGACACTGTCAGAGCCTCTCAGGAGATAGCTATATCAGGCTCCTGTCAGCCAGCACTTGCTGACACCCACAATAGTGTCTGGGTTTGATGATTGAATATGGAAAATTTCCCAGGTGTAGCAGTCTCTGGATTGTCCTTCCTTCAGTCTCTGCTCCATAGTTTGTCTCTGTAACACCTTCCATGGGTATTTTGTGCCCCCATCAAAGACAGAACCAAGTATCCACACTTTGGCCTTCCTTCTTCTTGAGTTTCTTGTGGTTTGTGGACTGTATTTTGGGTATTATGAGCTTCTGGGCGAATATCAACTTATCAGAGAGTGTATGCCATGTGTATTCTTTTGTGATTGGGTTACCTCACTCAGGAAGATATTCTCCAATCCATCCAATTCCTTAAGAATTTCATAAATTCATTGTTTTTAATAGCTGAGTGGTACTCTATTGTGTAGATGTCCCACATTTTCTGGTTTGGGTTAGGAGCTTTTTGCATTTTGCATTTTCTTTGTCTGTTGAGTCAATGTTTTCTATGGTATCTTCTGCACCTGAGATTCTCTCTTCTATCTCTTGTATTCTCTTGTTGATGCTTGCATCTATGGCTCCTGACTTCTTTCCTATGTTTTCTATCTACATACTTGTCTCTCTTTCTGATTTCTTAATTGTTTCTACTTTCATTTTTAGGTCCTGGATGGTTTTGTTCAATTCCTTCCCCTGTTTGGTTGTGCTTTCCTGTAATTCTTTAAAGGATTTTTGTGTTTCCTCTTTAAGGGCTTGTACCTGTTTACCTGTGCTCTCCTGTATTTCTTTAAGGGAGTTATTTATGTCCTTCTTAAGTTCCTCTATCACCATCATGAGATATGATTTTAGTTCCATACCTTGCTTTTCCTGTGTGTTGGGGTATCCAGAACTTGCTGTGGTAGGAGTACTAGGTTCTGATGAAGCCAAGTAGTCTTGGTTTCTGTTGGTAAGATTCTTGCATTTGTCTTTTGCTATCTGTTAATCTCTGGAGATAGATCTCTAGCTGGAACTTGTTCCTCCTGTGGGTCTGCAAGCCTGTGTCAGCACACCTGGGAGATCAGCTCTCCTCTTTTAAGGCCCGTGCACAGAGGGCTGTGGCTCAGCTTTCCCTCCTAGTTGTAGATGGAAGTAGAAAGGATCCTGTCCTAGCTGCCCTACCTCTTCTGCAACCTGTGCCTCCCAGCTGGTCCTGCCTTAGAAAATCACTGATCAATAATATTTTTATAAATCTTGAAAAAATACTGTATATTATATATCTAAGACAAAATTTAAAAAACAATAACAACCCAAACATTTTACAAAATAAAAACTATGTGTTTACTCATTTGCAAGTATTACCATTTTACATATTGAATATTTATGAAATTCACAGAAAACACTTCAGTAAAGGATTATTGTCACTAATCAGTTGTAGTCTCTTAAAGATTTAGTTTAAAGTGGAGTGGGCTATCTCAAAAGCTGTTGTCTATACATGGGATATGTTCTTCTGGTTGGGCTACCTTGTCTGGCCTCAGTGGGAGAGGATGTACCTAGCTTTGTAGACTTGATATGGAAAGGTGGGAGAATACCCAGGGGGACCTACACTGGCTCAGAAGAGAAGGGAAAGGGGAAACAAAGGCATGGAGTGTGGGATGGGGTGACGTGGAGGGGGACAGCGAGTGTGATGTAAAGTGATCACGTTAAAAAAAATCATTTAGATTAAGCATTTGTAGCAGACAGATGTAGCAGATGTGGAGCCTGGTCTTCATGTGAGCCCCTAACAATTGGAGTGGGATTATTGCCTGCCGTTGACTCCCCTTCCCCTACCTGGACTGCCTCATTGGGCCTCCATGGAAGAGGATGTACTTAGTCCTGCTGAGACTAGATGTCTCAGGGTCTAGTGGTGTAGAAGGGGGCTTCCTCTTCTCTGAGGAGAAAGAGAGGGGGTAATGGATGGAGGGATTTGTAAGAATGGAACTGGGAGGACAGGGGCTCTGTGATTCGGATGTAAAGTGATTAAAAATTAAATTTAAAAAATTAGTTTAAGAATTTGAACACCTCTTCAAATACTACTTTCAAGTAATCTTGCAACCAATCAATAATAATTCAATTTATTTATAAAATAAAATTAATCTAGTCCAGGAAATTTACTGATAGTATTAAACACAGAAAATGCAGAAGATTTCACATGATTTGTCTCAGTATTATGTGCATTTGGGATGGTTTGTGCATAGATGTCATAACACTCATAGAACATTCACATTAGCAATGACTACTCAATAACTATGTGTGTATGTATGTATGTATGTATGTATGTATGCATGCATGTGGAAGTTTTAATTCCTTAGTGTCAAAAGCTCTTTACAAACATCATAAAACCTCCATGAACCCCAAAAAAGGTCATAATAAATTGTTCATTTAAAATCTTCTCCAGCTAAAGAAAACACAAAATATTTAACTTAATACATGACAAAGAGACCACATGCACACCATCTTCTATACCTTATAACTCTCTGTGATTTCACCATGATCTACTTATTTTAAATCTATTCAAATCCAAATAATTCAATGTATTAGATTTAAATTTAAAACAACTATAGGTTGCCAATCATACCCTTTTAATAGATTCTGCAACTACAATACTAAAATACAATAGGTTTTTAATATTCTTATATCCCAAGGAAGTAAAGTAGATATGGGCATCATGGCAAGAAGTTACCAAACCACCCTTATAATCCAGTTAGTATTCTGTGAAAAGAAGTTATAGGCATTTATTACAAAGGCCATTCTGTGTTGCAAATATGTTTTTATCAAGAACTTATATATTTGGGGTCAATTTTGAAAAATATGCTACAAAGATCAGGAATATTGAAAAAACTAGTTTCAGTCTACAGAAGCTCTTAGGACAAAGGTGAGGTGATTTAAAAATGCGTATCTCAAAGAAAGAAGAAAAAAAGAGCATGAGACAGGAAGGGTTAACTAAGGATAGTCTTCCTATGGAACTTAAAGAGCATCCAAGCAGCTATGTCCAGAGTCAATAAGTGGCAGTGAAGAGAATATACAGGAAGAGCAGGTGACATCCCATTGAAGAGCCCAGGAAGAAGATGAGGATGTTTGTGAGTGGCAAGGGAACTGGGGAACTGGGTAAAACAAAGACATCTACTGGGAAACAACCAAAGGAATTCAACAGAGCCAGGTGTGAGGAATCAGAACATACCAGAATCTCAGGCCAGAAGAGGAAGAGAAAATCCATATATGTTACAAGCAAAGTGAATGAAAGATTCTTTTAAGTATGTAAGTAGAAGTGTCAAGTTTGGATCTCAGCAAAAAGAAGAAAGATCTATTTCAAAGAAACTTAGAGGGGACATGCAGGATGAATTTGCAAGGCCCACAGTTCATAGATAATAATAGAAACCAAACAACTGAGTAGCCTTCTATATGAGTGCATAAAAAGCAAAAACGAGCAGCAAGCTGTTAAAGTAATTATATATGAATATGAAGAAAAGAAATAAAGTAAATCAGCAACATTGCTAGAATTTCTTTTTTATCACTTTTACTTATTTATTTTTTTACAATTTAGTCGTTGCCTCCTCCCTGTCTGTCCTTCTACATACAGTTCCTCATCCCATTTCTCTGCTTCCTCCCCCACCCCTGTCTCAAAGAGGATTTCCCCTACCCACAAGGCCTTCCTACTCCCTAGGGTCTCAAGTTTCTCAATGGTTAGGTGCTTCTTCTCTCACTGAGGCCAGAACAGGAAGTCCTCTGCTGTATATGTGTTGGAGCCCACAGATCAGCTCCTGTATGCTGCCTGGTTGGTGGTTCAATGTCTGAGAGATCTCAGGGGTCCAGGAGAGTTGAGACTGCTGGTCTTCCTATGGGGTCGCCCTCCTCCTCAGCTTCTTCCAGCCTTTCCCTAATTCAACCACAGTGATCCTCGACTTCAGTACACTGGTTGGGTGCAACTGTCTCAATCTGCTGCTTATTGTGCTTCTCAGAGAATAGCCATGCTAGGCTCCTGTCTCTAAGCACACCAGAGTATCAGCAATAGTGTCAGGCCTTGTAGTCACCCTTTGAGATGATTCCCAAGTTGGGCTGGTGGTCACTGGATGATCTTTCCCTCATTCTCTTCTCCATTTTTGTCCCTGCTGTTTTTTAGACAGGAACAATTCTGGGTCAGAATTTTCAACTGTGAGATGGCAACTCCATCCCTCCACTTGGTGCCCTGTCTTTTTACTGGAGGTAGATTCATCAGGTTCCCTCTCCCCACTGTTGGGCATCTCATCTGAGGTCCCTTTCTTTAAGTCATGAGAGTCTCTCATCTCCTGGGTCTCTGGCACTTTCTGGAGGGTTCCCCTACAGAGGTTGAATATTTCCATTCATTCTGCTGACCCTCTGGGGCTTCTCTCCTGTCTCTTCCCCCATACCAGATCATGTTCCCCCTTTCCCTTCCTACTCCCCTCTCCCATCCTGATCCCTCCTGCCCCCTCTGTCTCCCTTGATTGTTTTCTTCTTTTCCTCAAGTGAGTTTGAAGCCCTGTCTCAAAAAACTAAAAGAAAAAAAAAAAAGAAAAGAAAATCTCATTTTTAAACCCTTTCTTTATTCTCCATACCATTTTTAGCCACAGTCTTTATCACAGCACTGGAAAGCAAATGTGGACAGTGGTTTGAGTGTAGATATGGTCAGTCATGACATCCTTTTACACCAGTCACTATGAACAATGGATATATACTAATAAAAACCATTCGTTTAGAGGAAAACTTACTACTATTATTCTGCTAAAGTAACATACCAACACAATCACTCCTAATGACAAATTGCTATATCCATAGGTGAAAGCATTGCTCAACGCTCATCAGAAAACTTCACCTTGAAGCAAATGGGAATTAGTACAGAGGCCACAACTAGAACACACAGTGATAGACTTTGGATCAGTCATCTCCAAATCAGATATCTTCAGAGAAACGCCCCCCCCTAAGGATTTATGAGGAAGAAGAGGGAGGGAAATTTTAACAGCAAGAGGTAGTATATGACTCCTGGGAGACACTCATTCTGACACAATAGGACAGATATAAATATATGAATTCACAGAGAATGTGACAATACACACAAGACCTGCAGGTTCACCAGATAGAATTCCCTCACTAAGGAGCAGAAGTAGACCAAAGCTTCACCCCATAACCCAGAAGCTGTTTGTAATTGTTACCTCCTGGAGAAGGCAAAACCAGTTTTCTCCAAAGCCTTTTTTTTTTTTAGATATTTTATTCTTCATTTACATGGCATATGATATTTCCTTTCCTGGTTTCCCCTCTGGAAAAAAAAAAGAAAAAAAAGAAAAGGAAAAAAACCCTGTTCCCTTCCCATTCTCCCCTGCTCACCACCCCACCCTCTCCTGCTTCCTGGCCCTGGCATTCCCCTACACTGGGGCATAGAGCCTTCACAGGACCAAGGGCCTCTCCTCCCATTGATGACCAATTAGGCCATCTTCTGCTATACATATGCTGCTGGAGCCATGAGTCCCCCCATGTGTACTCTTTGGTTGGTGGTTTAGTCCCTGGGAGCTCTGAGTGTACTAGTTAGTTCATATTGTTCATCCTAAGGGGCTGCAAACTCCTTCAGCTCCTTGGGTCCTTTCTCTAGCTCCTTCATTGGGGACCCTGTGCTCAGTCCAATGGATGACTGTGAGCCTCTACTTCTCACTGTGTATATCAACCACACTAGTAAAGGCCCTATAGCCTCAAGTTGTTGTCCCACCCAAACTGTACTCTATGGCATGCTTTTGCTTTTGTTGGTTTATGTGTGTGTGTGTGTGTGTGTGTGTGTGTGTGTGTGTGTGCGCGTGTGTGCGCGCGCGCATTAGTTCACCTTTTTTTTTTAGATTTTTAGCTTGCTTATTTAGATTTTTATTGTTTTGAGACTTTTTTTATCTTCTTTTGAAAGCAAGGATGAGATTGATTGAGACAAAGCAAGAAAGACAGAGAGAGACAGAGAAGGACAAAAATAGAGAAAGAACATGAAGTTAATGGGTAGCGAGCTAGGAAAGTGGTATGAGTTATGTAAGGCAAAGAACATGATCAAAATACATTGCATGAAATGCAAATAAAATGTAATTTAATTCAATAAAATCATCAATATGAAGAAGTTGGTGACTTTTCTGAGATGTGGTGCCATCCCAATACGTTTAACAAGCATCAAGGGATCACCTTACTAAGCTACTCCTGTCTCAGGATCTTCCATTTTCTCTGTTTTGTTTCTACACATTCAAACTCTGTCTCTATAGCTTAAAGCTCTTCTCCATTGTGTCTCCTCTTCTGTCAGCTAATAATACCATTGAATTAATTATGCCTGTTTTCATATATGCTACATGCTTGTCTACTTAGTCCCTTCTCTATGGAAAAGATATCTATTTCTACATCTATCAGTCAAAATCTTTTCCAAACGCCTCTCCCATTGCTTCTTCTTTACGAGGCGAAAGCCTCCCACACTCCTATTACTTTTAAACTTCCGTCTTGCTTCACTTCTGAGTTACTGTCACCACAACTGTCATTTTGTTTTCTCACATGGTGAAGTTCATTTTACACAAATTCCTTGAAGGCAGAGATACTGTCTAATTTATTTTTCTCTACCCCAAAAAACTAATGAAATGGTGCACAAGCAGTAGCTGCTCAATAAATACTTTAGATGACTTAATCATTTACTTGGGAAGTGAAGAAATTAAGTAACGGAAATAATAAATTAACAATGTAAATAGTACATTATTATCTTCTTTCTAAGATATTAAACCACATTTTAAGGGAGGTAGAACAATATTAGAGTAGTTAGGTGAAGCGTCTTTAAAGACGGTAGCCAGTACAGTACCTTAGAAAGTTGAAGAAAACTAAAATACATAGAATACTTCTACTGGAGAAAACAGTACCTAAAGTAGTATTTTAGTAATACATAATATAATTTATTTATACCATCATAGTTATACCATCAGAGTTCTTCATAGACTCTGAAAAGATTCTTTTGGACAGTAGAAGAAATTTCCAAACGCTTTGTTCCACAAGGTTTGCAAATAGTAGAGAGCCACCTTCGTTCGCTCTCTAGTCAGAAATAAGACCAAGCATACTGCATGTATGGATGTAATTAAACCGTCTCCCCCCGCCCCCCGCATATATGGATGTAATTAAACCATCTCAGCTGCTTAGTACTTAGGAGACTCGGTTTGGCTGCCTAAAGAGCTAGATACAAATGTTCACTGGACTCCATAGACTTAGTATTGGTGCATTCTTGCACCTACTGTGAATACTTTTTCAATCAGAAGTCTATTGCTTTTGAAAAGCCAAATACGTTTAGCAAAGCATGAAAGCATGATGGTCACTCACCGGTGGTTTGAGTCACATTTAGGTAGAATTTAAAGATGTCATAGACCTTGTATCATTGTTGTGAATAAACATTAATTTCAACAAGTGTGAAGTACTCAAAGATAAGGCCTGTAATGACCCACTGGCCAGATACACTGTCATTAACCATGATGAAAATGTCTTTGGATTTCCATGTCAATGCACATTGCCTGCCTTAGTAGGTAATACTCACAGAAATGAGAATTCAGACTCCATGTCTTTATGGATGCCCACATGCTCTCAAACATGTCAAGAAGCATGCCAAGCTTCACCTGGGTTTCAGTGCTATCTTTGCAAAGGGGTGGACTAAAACAGATGACAATTCGAGATAAAGATGAGTGCGGTAGACTTTAAGCAATATCACCTGTCAATCATTGAATGAGTCACACTGTAAAAATAATATGCAGGGATGACCTTCATCAGAAGAACCAAGGCACTTGATTTTAACATCACTAGTTTAAAGAAATGTCCTGATACAGTTTTTCACTGGTGAGCAACTGATATAAATTCATAGTTATCCATGGCAGTAAAACAAGTTAGATGGATATTTTTGCTCAAAATGTAAAAGCTAAAAAACCCACAAGTATTTTAACAAACCTGGAGAATAATGTCAGCTGCATTTTGGAAAGATCATTTTGTCTTCCCTGAGCTTAACTTTTCTCAATTTGGAAACAAACAAATGAGCAAACAAAAAAACCCTGAGAAATGTATTACAGATTTTTGAGAGGACTACATTAAATTAAATAAATAATCAAGGCGATTTCTGGCTCATAGAAGGGAGCAGCAGTTAGTGGCTGGACTTGTTTTTAGGTTCAACTCATTGTACAAATTCACTTAAAATTTGAATCTCTTTACTTTCTTGGACAATGGTTTCATTCTCTACTGGAACACCAGAAGCATTGTTTAAATCTTTTAACAGTTTTAAAATTCTGAAAAATGAAGTGTTTTACCTGAGAGTGGAAGAAAAAGCTGCAATGTTTGGCTACAACCACACTATTCCAATAAAAGGAACAGAGCCAGCCATTCTGGCATTCACGAAGGAAGAGAAAAACTCAGTTATAATTGTCAGAACAGATAAATTAACAAGATTAAAAAAGATAGGAGAATTTTTAATCCAATAATCTTTTAGATACATATTTTTCCTATATAAAATTCTAGATTTCATCCATACTGAAAGATCTCAACTCTTGGCTACTGGTGGCATCTGTTTATCAAATAAGAGAATGCACTTCAAATTGTTTTATGAATTATTCATGATGATTCAACATATGACAGAGATGATTTTTATCCCTCATATGGCATCTCATATTTTTAGTGAAATGGATTTTCTGGCTAATCACACAGCCACACAGAGAAATACTTCATGCTCCAGTTTTGCTGGAAATCAGGTATAAATCCAGTATATATATGATTGAGGTCTGCCAAGTGGAATACATAATGGAAGATCTGCACAGCTTCTAGATTGTGCCTGCTAAAGAGGCAGCCACCTTTATATTTCCAATACTTAACTCAGAAAGAACTAGAGGCCCTTCTTGGACCACTTAGTAAAACCACCTTTTGAAGTAGACGGAGAAGTATTAGCATGACAAATTGAAGGACTGTTGTCAGATATGACTTTCAGCACAGAAAGTCAAAGATAATTAAAATTGGATCTTACGTAGAACACTTCTAATCTGGAAAACAGCAGCTAAAATGATATTTTAACAATACATAATACCATTTACTTATTCTGAGACTACTTCTATTGTACTACAAACACTCTATGGCAAAATCAGGAAAATTTATCAGTACACTTATATGAAATCAGTTAGACAAGGCCCTTTCTGTGTAAAGATGTTAATATCACAAACTAAAATTCCAGGCTTTTACAGTAAATCTCTGGCCTTGAAATATATTATAATTTAATCTGACCATACTTAAATGTCTGCTTTTGTTTGAATACTCTAGTGGACAATTTAAGATAAGAATATATCACCAATAATTTAAGATGGGATTATATCACCAATAATATAATGCAAATCTTGGCATTGTGGTAGTCCTGAAGACGCTGAAGTAGCAGTAACACAAGATCAGGTCCAACTGGGTTACATAGTAAGACCATATCTTAATAAAATAAAAAAATAATATTATCAGTACTTATGAGTTTTGTATTGATAATACTCGCTTGATCTATTATATTTATTTTGAAAACTTAATTTAAAATAACTCAAAGCTATTAATGTCCATAAAATATTATTACGTATTTAAAAAATCTATTAAAAATATCTACTTATGTTTGTGTTTTTGCTTGAAAATATTCATGTATACTCTCTCTCTTTCTCTCTCTCAAATATCAAAGAAATATGATATTTCCCTCTATATCCTCATTAATTATTTGACCCTGTTAATGACCATTTATGATTTTTGCAAGGCATCATCACAAACAGATTCGTAAACAATAGGATCTCATAAAAAAGAAACATAAACTCTCTAAAAATTGAAGACATAAAGTCATGCAAATAATTTTAATTAATTGTTGAAACAAATAGTTCAGATGCTGAAGTAACAATTATTATTCCATACTAAAGAAGAGCCCAGGAGTCACTGAGAAACACCCAGTCTGAATGGAAAGAGGTGCGCTGTTCTCAATACCCAGTGAATGCAGATGTTAGAGGAGATATCAAAGAGAAGGGACAGTAGACAGGTCACAGAAGAAAGAGAAGAGGAAGGAGAAAGAGAAAGGAAGGAAAGTCTTGTTTGAAGGATGAGGCATAATTATGTGTATAGTCAGGCTCATTAACCTCGCACATTGAGATTAGACGGGAATTGAAAGATAGCTCTTACATCATCAGCCAGAGTCTCAATTTTTTCAGGTAATGAAAGAACTTAGTATAAATGGCTCAAAATATCATGAGTCATGTGAAACCTTCTAAAGATGGGGGATCTCCCTGGTGTAGTATAGGATTAGAGTTTTATTGTATTCAGTAAATGTTGTTTTTTTTTTTAATTTTATTGGCTATTTTCCTTATTTACATTTCAAATGTTATCCTGTTTCCCTGTTTGCCCTCTGGAAACCTCCTATACCTTTCCCTCTCCCCCTGCTTCTGTGAGGGTGCTCCCTAACCCACCCACCCACTCCTGCCTCCCTGTCCTGGCATTCCCCTACACTGAGGCATCGAGCCTTCACAGGACCAAGGGCCTCTTCTCCCATTGATGCCCAACAATCCCATCCTCTGCTACATATGCAGCTGGAGCCATTGGTCCATCCATGTGTACTCTTTGGTTGGTGGTTTAGTCCCTGGGAGCTCTGGGGGTCTTGTTGGTTAATACTGTTGCTTTTCCTATTCCAGGGCTGGAGAGATGGCTCAGCGGTTAAGAGCACTGATTTCTAGAACTTCTGGATGTCCTGAGTTCAATTCCCAGTAACTCCATGGTGGCTGACAACCATCTGTAATGAATCTGATGGCCTCTTCTGGTGTCTGAATAGAGCAACAGTGTACTCATAATAAATTAAATAAATAAATAAATCTTTTTTTAAAAAAAATAAAAGAAGTGTAGAAAAAGCTGAAGAAGGTGCCTGTGTGACCAGGCTTAAAAAAAAAGAATGACTTCAAACACAAAGAAAGGGGACAGTCACAGGGCAGTGGAGAGAAAGAAAGAACAAATGGATGAATTAAAAGAGAGAAGAGTGTCAGCAGTAGTGAATCAAGCACAGATGCCTTGATTAAGCCATGATTAAGGGGTGAGGTTGTAGGAGAATGGCAGTGTGCTTATCTACATATGTGAGGTGGTCAGTTCAATCCTCTGTACTGAAGTAAACAAAGAAAATAATAGAGACAGGATTATAATAACATCTTGGTTATGCCTGAATAGCTAGACTGAGTAGGACAATCAGTATACTCATTTATGTCACAAATCGTGACATTTTTATTAAACTGACTTTGGAAAGTTGTAAAAAGTGACCAAATAAGTATATTCAGAAAATATACTTATTTACATATTTTGTAAGTATGTAAAGAGGAATTTTATTTTGAAATGTATGTAATCAGGTGGAAAGGAAAATTTAAATGGCCAGTGGCATTTATTTTTGAAACTTTACTATGTGGGTATTATTTAAAATAAGATTCTAAGAAGTGAATGAGGAGGAACTGGGAAATGCCGTGTGAGCCAAACTGTTCCTGACTAAATATTGTAAAGGCGTGGAACTTTGTTAAACTGTTCCTGACTAAATATTGTTAAGGCATGGAACTTTGTTAAACTGTTACTGACTAAATATTATTAAGGCATGGAACTTTGTTAAACTGTTACTGACTAAATATTGTTAGGGCATGGAACTTTGTTAAATTGTTACTGACTAAATATTGTTAAGACATGGAACTTTGTTAAACTGTTACTGACTAAATATTGTTAAGGCATGAAACTTTGTTTTGGGTTTTATTTCTATTTAAACTTCAATTCTGTTTACTCATGTACATAAGTAAAATAGAATTGATATTATTTAATTAGTGGGGAAGTAGGGATGAGTTATGCAAGAACAGAAAAAAAAATGTCAGGAGACATTTCAGAATCTTAGGCACTAAAAAATGGTAGGAGAGTACGGAGTGACTATCTATCACTTGCAGTGTGACATAGCATACCTTCATATATGCTAGGAGAAGGTAAATCTTCTAAGAGTTTCACACATTTTTGACATAACCTGATGTAATTTTTCATAAAAGTTATGAAAAAATACTGGAGAATATTTTTCTGGGGGAATGTATTAAATTAATATTTGTCTTAATTAAGCCCAAATTCTACCCTATTGTAATTGAGTCCAGTCATTCCGTGTTTGTAAAAGAGCTGAGCGGGCCCAGGGAGTACTGCTTGAAGAGGAATCCTGGGTAGGTTTCAGAAGAAGGGAAGAAGAATTCTTCATTAGCTACTGAGATCTGGGAAAGAAGACAGAGGGGAAGTAAAAAGCCAGTTTGTGGGACTTGTGGGTTGAATGTTAACCACACTCCTCCTAAAATTCAGACTGTGGTTAGCAGGAAATATTTTTACCTGCATTCACTTGGATTTCTGAGTAGACAAATTTACAGTGTGAAATTTGTGTTGATGTGGCACAGAAAGAGAGAGAGAGGGAGGGAGAGGGAGAGGGGGAGAGGGAGAGACATGGAAGCATGACACTGTAAAGGAAAGAGAGAGAGAGAGAGAGAGAGAGAGAGAGAGAGAGAGAAAGAGAGAGAGAGAGAGAGAGAGAAAGAGAGAGAGAGAGAGAGGCTCAGTACAGCACCGCTCTATATGATGGGCAGAAATGAAGCTCTCAGTCTTGCTACAGGGTCACAAAACAAGAGCTGATCTCAAAGTCAGAGGACCCGCTGAGGGCTTTCCTGGAACAAGAGTGATTGTGGTACAGAAGCTGCTACAAAAACACCCTAGTCTGATACCGCATGGATATTTTAAAAACAAATATAAAGAATAACTGTGTCTTAAAGTGTTCAAGAAACAAATCAAAAATGCAAATAAGCTTTGAAATAGATGATAAGAAACCTGAATATAAAACTACCACTCTATAGCCATGACCTGGGACAATCCAAGGGCATAAAGGACAATGGCCATCATTTTTTCTCCAGCTTCTGCCAGGGCAGAATGCCACTTATGTGAGGAATATTCTGTACAACAAAACACTTTCCAGGAAAACAAAAGCCAAAAAAAAAAAAAAAAAAAAAAAAAAAAAAAAAAAAAAAAGAAAGAAAAGAAAAGAAAAAAAGTAGCAGAGTGTGAGACACTGCTAATTAGCCAGTTAAAAGCTCCACCAGGAACCCTGCCCCTGTTTGGTAGGGTTGTGGCCTGTGAGGAAGATTAGATTTGTTGGATGAGTGAGAACCTTCAATTACTTTGTACATCAGAGTTAGCCTAAGTGTGAATTTGCAGCCCTACCATAATACTTAGCCTTAACCATTATTCCGTCCTTTTCAGTTCATTGGCTGTCCATATGTAATTAGTCCACATTTACAGATACTTGTTTATTAGGCTATGGCTACTGCCATTAATGAAATACTCTAAAAGGAAAAGTATTTGGAACCTGAGCAAAAAACCACATGCTCTGTGGCTGGGGCTGTCACTGCCACCAACTGACTCCGTAACCTCAGGCAAGTCATTTAATTTCTCTGGGCATTAATTTTCTCTGAAAAAAAATGAGGAGACCAGTGTAAATCATTGCTAAGGTCAATTTTGATTTTGATGTCTGTCATGTGAGTGCTAAAACGAGGCCTGCTGAGATGATGGTGGTTAGATTTGCATTAATCAAGAAACAATGATAATGAGTATAGAACCATTTAGTGAACAGAGGCCATTTGCCTGACACCAAGAAAGTCATTTCATAGACACTATTTCTAGCCATCTAAATAAACACACGAGGATAGAGTTTCACAGTCTGCTATTTTTTTCTCTGTGCTACGCAGCTGGTGAATGAGGTAGCCAGGCTCACCGGCCATACTTTCTCTGGAGTTTATAGGCTAGATAGGCATGGTACTTACACATGTAGATTATTTTGTCTGAAGATTATACTTTCTAGGAATCATTAAAATCTTTCATGTCCACAGTCTCTATGAAACTCTTAATAGCATCAAGACAAATCAAACTCCCCTCCAATGTCCTTCAGATCTCATTTAAATTGTGTAGTTAAGAATGTATTGGAGATAAAACCTTGACATCTGGACTTAGGTCACTGGCAATGTTTCTTAGTGTAGATATCTTTCTTCCTCTTGTTGAGTGATTTGATGCTTATTTGCTCTTACAAATTCTCAGGTTGTGGAACAGATGAATGGTACTTTTGGTTAGTTTGGGGAGCACTCTTTGTTGGTGTATCAGAAGAAGCCTCAGCTCAGATATGTTCTAGGTGATATTGCTAAGCACAGGGGCAGACCTATCGAGTTCAAAGTTACTCATCTATCTTTAAGAGTCTGAGAGGGGCTCAGGATTCCTTCTTAGGCAACAAAGTGGGTGGAGTCTGGGATTCTAACCTAGAAGAAAGGGTCCAGACAGAAGTTAAAAGACATGTGGTCTTTAGGGAGACAACAGCAATGGAAAGATCATGGAAACATAAACTAAACAGAGACACAGTGAAACAGACAGAAGTTATGAACCAAGTGGATTTAATAGATATCTATAGGATGTTTCATCCTAAAACAAAGAATATACCTTCTCAGTACCTCATGGTACCTTCTTCAAAACTGACCATATAATTGGTCACAAAACAGGCCTCAAAAGATACAAGAACATTGAAATAATCCCATGCATTCTATTAGATTACCACAGACTAAGGCTGGCCTTAAATTCCAACAAAAACAACAGGAAACCCCAGCAATGAAGGAGTGTTCCTCTTTCTCCACAACCTCACCAGCATCTGCTGTCACCTGAGTTTTTGATCTTAGCCATTCTGACTGGTGTGAGGTGAAATCTCAGGGTTGTTTTGATTTGCATTTCCCTGATGGCTAAAGATGTTGAACATTTCTTTAGCTGCTTCTCAGCCATTTGGTTTAGAATTCATTGTTTAGCTCTGTACCCCATTTTTGAATACTGTTATTTGGTTCTCTGGAGTCTAAATTCTTAAGTTCTTTGTATATATTGGATATTAGCCCTCTATTGGATATAGGATTGGTAAAGATCTTTTCCTATTCTGTTGGTTACAGTTTTGTCTTATTGTCAGTGTCCTTTGCCTTACAGAAGATTTGTAATTTTATGAGGTCCCTTTTGTCAATTCTTGACCTTAGAGCATAAGCTACTGGTGATTTTTTTAGGAAATTGTCCCCTGTGCCCATGTGCTTGACGCTCTTCCCACTTTCTTTTCTATTAGTTTCAGTGTATCTGGTTTTATGTGGAGGTCCTTGATCCATCTGGACTTGATCTTTGTACAAGGAGATAAGAATGGATCAAATTGCATTCTTCTACATGCTAACCACCAGTTGAATTAGCACCATTTGTTGAAAATGCTGTCTTTTTTCCACTGGATGGATTTAGCTCCTTTGCCAAAGATTAAGTGACCATAGATGTGTGGGTTCATTTTTGAGTCTTCAATTCTGTGCCATTGATCTACCTGCCTGTCACTGTACCAACACCATGCAGCTTTTATCATGATTGATCTGTAGTACAGCTTGAAGTCAGGGATGGTAATTCCAACAGAGGTTCTTTTATTGTTGAGAATAGTTTTCGCTATTCTAGGTTTTTTGTTATTCCAGATGAATTTGGAAATTGCTCTCTCTAACTCTATGAGGAGCTGAGTTGGAATTGGGATTGCATTGAATCTGTAGATTGCTTTCAGCAAGATGGCCATTTTTACTATATTAATCCTACCAATTCAGGAGTATGGGAGATCTTTCCACCTTCTGAGATCTTCTTCTATTTCTTTCTTCAGAGACTTGAAGTTCTTATCATACAGATCTTTCACTTGCTTAGTTAGAGTCACACCAAGGTATTTTATATTATTTGTGACTGTTGTGGAGGGTGTTGTTTCCTAATTTCTTTCTCAGCCTATTTATCCTTTGAGTAGAGAAAGACTACTGATTTGTTTGAGTTAATTTTATATCCAGCTAGCACCTCACGTGAGTCAGAATGGCTAAGATCAAAAACTCAGGTGACAGCAGATGCTGGAGAGGTTGTGGAGAAAGAGGATCTCTCTTTCATTGCTGGTGGGAATGCAAGCTGGTACAACCAGTTGGAAATCAGTTTGGCAGGAAATTGGACATAGTACTACCAGAGGACCCAGCTACACCACTCCTAGGCATATACCCAGAATATGCTCTAACATGTAATTAGGACACATGCTCCACTATGTTCATAGCAGCCTTATTTATAATAGCCAGAAACTGGAAACAACCCAAATGTCCCTCATCAGAGGAATGGATACAGAAAGTGTGGTACGTCTACACAATGGAGTACTACTCAGCTATTAAAAACATGAATATATGAAATTCTTAGGGAAATGGATGGACCTGGAGAATATCATTTTGAGTGAGGTAACCCAATCACAAAAGAACGCACATGGCATGCACTCTCTGATAAGTGGATATTCTCCCAGAAGCTCAGAATACCCAAAATACAATCCACAAACCACAAGAAACTCAAGAAGAAGGAAGACCAAAGTGTGGATACTTCATTCCTCCTTAGAAGGAGGAACAAAATACTCATGGAAGGAGTTGCAGAGAGAAACCATGGAACAGAGACTGAAAGAAGGATAATCCAGAGACTGTTCCATTTGGGAATCCTTCCCATACTCAATCATCAAATCCAGACACTACTGTGGATGCCGGCAACTGCTGGCTAACAGGAGCCTGATATAGCTCTATGATCCTGTGTAGGGGAATGCCATGGAAACTGAACAACACTCTAGTCAATGATAACTTGATCAAGGAAGAAATAAAGAAAGAAATTAAAGACTTTTTAGAATTTAATGAAAATGAAGACACATCATAAAAAAATTTATGAGACACCATGGAAATTCATCAATGTAATCCACTATATAAACAAACTCAAAGAAAAAAAAACATATGATCATCTCATTAGATGCTGAGAAAGCATTTGACAAAAATCCAACACCCCTTTATGATAAAAGTCTTGGAAAGATCAGGAATTCAAGGCCCATACCTAAACATAGTAAAAGCAATATACAGCAAACCAGTAGCCAACATCAAACTAGAGAGAAACTTGAAGCAATCCCACTAAAATTAGGGACTAGACAAGGCTGTCCACTCTCTCCCTACCTATTCAATATAGTACTTGAAGTCCTAGCCAGAGCAATTAGACAACAAAAGGAGATCAATGAGATACAAATTGGAAGGGAAGCAGTCAAATTATCACTATTTGCTGATGATAGGACAGTATACTTAAGCGACCCCAAAAATTCCACCAGAGAACTCCTAAACCTGATAAACATCTTCAGCAACGTCGGTGGATATGAAAACAAATCAGTGGCCTTCCTCTACTCAAAGGATAAATGGGCTGAGAAAGAAATTAAGGAAAAAATACCTTTCACAATAGTCACAAATAACATAAAATATCTTGGTGTGCATCTAACTAAGCAAGTGAAAGATCTGTATAAGAACTTCAAGTCTCTGAAGAAAGAAATAGAAGAAGATCTCAGAAGGTGGAAAGATCTCCCATACTCCTGAATTGGTAGGATTAATATAGTAAAAATGGCCATCTTGCTGAAAGCAATCTACAGATTCAATGCAATCCCAATTCCAACTCAGCTCCTCATAGAGTTAGAGAGAGCAATTTCCAAATTCATCTGGAATAACAAAAAACCTAGAATAGCGAAAACTATTCTCAACAATAAAAGAACCTCTGTTGGAATTACCATCCCTGACTTCAAGCTGTACTACAGATCAATCATGATAAAAATTGCGTGGTGTTGGTACAGTGACAGGCAGGTAGATCAATGGCACAGAATTGAAGACCCAAAAATGAACCCACACATCTATGGTCACTTGATCTTTGGCAAAGGAGCTAAATCCATCCAGTGGAAAAAAGACAGCATTTTCAACAAATGGTGCTAATTCAACTGGTGGTTAGCATGAAGAAGAATGCAATTTGATCCATTCTTATCTCCTTGTACAAAGATCAAGTCCAGATGGATCAAGGACCTCCACATAAAGCCAGATACACTGAAATTAATGGAAAAGAAAGTGAGGAAGAGCCTTGAGTACATGGGCACAGGGAAAATTTCCTGAACAGAATACCAATCACTTGTCCTGTAAGATCAAGAATTGACAAATGGGACCTCATAAAATTGCAAAGCTTCTGTAAAGCAAAGTATACTATCAATAGGACAAAACTGCAACCAACAGAATGCGGAAAGATCTTTACCAATCCTATATCCAATAGAGGGCTAATATCCAACATATACAAAGAACTCAAGAAGTTAGACTCCAGAGAATCAAATAACCCTATTAAAAATGGGGTGCTGGGCAATTGGGAAATAAGGGGGTAGGAGAGACCTGTGTCCTGCCTGAGCTACAAAGACCATCATGGGACCTAAGTAACTGCTTCGGGAAGGGAGTCTGGCCTTGTTAGGCTGCTGGATCCCACTCTGGGGGTAGGAAACTTGCAGTCTTGGCTCTGGCTCTTGAGCACCATAGACCTCTGGGAGAGCCGGAGCTTACAAACACTGACTAGGCAGACATGGTGGGCATCTGGCTATGGGAAGCCACTACTCTAGTCCAAGGAGGTGGGAGGGAGAAGTCAGGGGTCCCTGAGCCTCACAGAAGCCAAGGACAACAGGTTCTAGCTCTTGGGCATTTCAGGACATTGCTGGACACTGTGGAAGAGCTGAGAATGAAGTGGGAGCAGCTCAGTCAGCCCCAGGGCTGAAGAGACAAAGGAGAAGGAAAGAAGGGGGCACCTGGTGGTTTCTGCACTGGGGAGAGTCCTTGGTAGTATGTCCAGGCTGGAAAAACTGGAAGCCTTTCTTGCAGGAGATTAGACACTGTTCTTTAGGAGAAGGCCTAATCCATTGTTCCAGCATCCAGTGTCAATGAAAGGAGGCAGTCCATAGTTCTTTGCTTTATTGTAGGAGAGAGTTTGGAATACAGGAAGAACAACCCACAAACCACAAGGAACTCAAGAAGAAGGAAGACTAAAAGGT
>NW_022196906.1:85674829-85675955 GCF_008632895.1 Mastomys coucha | reverse complement strand
TTTTGTTTGTTTCTTTGTTTTTTGGAGGGGAAACTGGGAAAGAAGAAATTTACATGTAAATAAAGAAAGTATCTAATAATAAAAAATTATAGAAGAAAACTTCCCTAACCTGAGGAAAGAGATGCCCATGAACATACAAGAAGCCTACACAACTCCAAATAGAGTGCACTTGAAAAGAAATTTAACTCCCATCACATAATAATCAAAATACCAAATGCATTAAACAAAGAAAGCATTTTAAAAGCAGTAAGGGAAAAAGGTCAAGTAACATAAAAAGGCAGACTTATCAGAATTACATGGGACTTCTCAACAGAGACTATGAAAGCTAGAAGATCCTGGGCAGATGTCATACAGACCCTAAGAGAACACAAATGCTAGCCCAGACTACTATACCCAGCAAAACTCTCAGTCACCATAGATAGAGAAAACAAAATATTCCATGACAAAACGAAATTTACACAGTATCTTTCTACAAATCCAGCCCTACAAAGGATAATAGACGAAAAACACCAACAGCAAAACTAC
Organism: Mastomys coucha; assembly: GCF_008632895.1. NCBI lineage: Eukaryota > Metazoa > Chordata > Mammalia > Rodentia > Muridae > Mastomys > Mastomys coucha. Next base: position 85,675,430 of record NW_022196906.1, on the reverse strand, counting down.
ACCCTAGAAAGAAAAAGCAAGAAAGTAATCTTTCAAAAAACCTACACAAACCTAATTCCACCTCTTACAACAAAAACAACAGGAAGTAACAATTACTTTTCTTAATATCTTAATATGAAAATTAATATTACCAACATATCCTAATTGATTGAAATCCAAAAATATGAGGAATTAGAAATTTGTTGGCTGTCATCAAGTGGTCTCTCTAATTTGGTAATTGGATAAATAGGTCTAATATTGTACAATCCATAAATACTTTCTGCTTATTTGTACATGACAGTGTCTTGCTGGGTTCTACATAATGATCTTGAAATCAGGCTTCTAGCTTCAGCCTCTCTATTAGTAGAGAGGATTATTTGATGTTTTTATACTGTACTATGGTTTTCAGAACAGCTTATATATTTCAAAAGTATTTATATACCCAAAAAAACATAGACGATTAACTAGGGAGATGGCTTGTAAGAGAACAACAAAGAGTGAGACTGGCAGGGCAGTGGTGGTGCACGCCTTTAATCCCAGCACTTGGGAGGCAGAAGGCAGGCGGATTTCTGAGTTCAAGGCCAGCCTGGTCTACAGAGTGAGTTCCAGGACAGCCAGGGCT
>NW_022196906.1:85664556-85674579 GCF_008632895.1 Mastomys coucha | reverse complement strand
ATAAGTTACTCTTTTTCTGAGATGAATGCTTTTCCAAATTATCACAGCCAATGAAACAGATTCTTACCTTCACCTAATATCTGTGCCACCCTCCAAGCAGAACCGTTGTTCATTGAAACAGTTGATAAATGACTTCATGGATAGACCATCTTAATACACACACCATTTCTGAAATGAATGTAACCTGTTCTCTGTGGGCTGAGAATGATGACAATCACTCAAGACAAATAGCTTTGACCATAGCAGGAAATCTGTATTCAAAAATCGTGCCTACAATTCATTCCTTGGGACAGCAGAATTGTCAACTCTCAGCTTAGCTACGATGGAGGTAAAATCCTTTGGTGATGTGAGGGTCATTAAAGTACAAACTTATTACAATGAACTTGAAGTCTAAAAATTGTTCTTATTTTGAGCTTGAACCACAGTAAGAGCCAAGATTTTAACCTCTACTAAAAGCTAAATAAACAAAGAAACAAAAAGACTTTATCTATTTATGTTCATTTAAAAAATACTAGTAGTGATGTATTATTTTAAAATATGCAGTTAATATATTTGGAGTTTTCTCAAATTCATATTGTGACAAATATATGTATTTTCAGTATTGCTGTAGACAAGCATGTACATAAGACTGTTCAATTGATTGTTGTTTTATATCAAACAATTTTATAATACTTTTATTATAACAATATTTTATAAATTTTAAAGAATATGACAAAATAAAAAAACCAAAAGGTATTGCAGGTACTGAAGGGGGAATTTCCTGCAGGATTTGGGGTACAAAAGGGAAACAAGAATGTGATTTAATTTTATTTATTTAAAATATGTTTTAAATGTTAACAAATTCAGATAAATTGAAATCATGTATCTTTTCTCATCATAATGCAATAAAACTTAAATCAATAAAAAAGAAGTGATTATAAGCCATCCAATGTGGAAACTGAACTCTAATGTTTTAGAAAAATATAATATACACACTTACAAATAATAACATGCTTCCTACAGCACTGAAATGAAGTCCTGTTTCATGTTACAATGTAGTAGACCCTCAGATGTATCATGCTTAGTAAAAATGTTGGAGACAGAGAAACATATGTTATATATAATTCCATTTGTATAAATCACCCTGAACAAGAAAATACAGAGATTCAAAAAATTAATTGGTGATTTTTTTTTTAAATTCTGGGGGAAAAACGTGAGAATATGAGGGTAGGGTGGAGAAAATGATTATAAATGGTCATGAGAATTATTTTTGGAATGATGGAACTGTTCTAAATTTGAGCGATAGTGATGGTTGCCCATTGTCTGTAAATTTATTGCAAATACTTGAATCTTGTGCCTAAAATGACTGACTTTTATTGTTATAATTATACTTCAATAAAACTGTTACTAAAGGAAAAGTAAAAAAAAAATGTGGTAAAGACTAACATTTAGTACATACATGCATTACATGATTACATACTAAATCCTAAAAATAAACTCATGCCACAGATATTATCCATTTAAATATTTTAACACACGTAAATCATCAGTAAACTAGGAAACCATTGTCATCAAAGAGAAAACCAAATCTTCACAAACTCGGTTACATTTATTATGTATAGATTAAATAAATTAAGCTTCTATTTCCTTAGGAATTATTATACAGACTTCCTTTCAACTAATGAGTTTGGGTAGGCTTTTAATAACAAAATCCATTTAAATAATCTCCATTGAAAGACATTAAATTTTTCTACCCGTTTGTGTTTTGTGTGTGTAACAAATCTTCAGAGGACCATATGGTCTAAAGCTATTCTACATGACAGCATATATTTGCAGGGGAAAATATGTCTTTGTTTTCATTCATTCTTTGTACAGAGATGTTTGCCTATCTAGGGACATTTTCCTTTCCAGTCTTCTTCATGACAAGGAGACATGTCTTGTTTCTTAGGACGTGTCTATAAACTGTTCACCCAAAAGAACTTGGCAGTTGGAAATTGTAACTTAAAGAAGGAAAACAAGTCTGATATTTTGTCCCTCTCCTTCCCGTTTGCAGTTACTCAGCCCTTCAACCTTAGTACTGTGAATAGCAAGGCAAAACTGAGACAGCCACAGACCCCAAAGCAACCTGATCCTAAACTTCTCCTCAGGCTTCCATGACTGACTGTCCATTGTCTGAAAATGCCGTGAAGAGGCTATCACGATTAAAATGGAAAAAGGCTGCCCTGACGGGGTTAAGAAAAAAAAGGTTTGTATTTTTGTTGGTTTGTTTGTTTGTTTTGAAATGGGTTCTCTCTCCAGAGCCGTAGAACTCATTGTGTCAACCAGGGTGACTTTGAACTCAAGAGTTCTGCTTGCCTCTGCTTCCTGAATGCTGGGATTAAAGGTATAAACTACCATGCCTGTCTGTGTCTTTTTGTGTGTTTTTAAGTGACTGTTCAAAGATCTGAGTTTGTCAATTACTTAAACAAAAGATATTAATTTGCTCTCTAGTTTCTATTCATAATAGGTTTTGTGGTAAAATAGTGTCAGCATTGCAATAATTACTTGGAAATATTCAGTAGCTACTTGAATTTTATTTCATAGAAAAGGCTATGGAAAGAATAACAAGATGGCTGAGTAATTTAAGGAAGTTACTGACAAGCCTGGTGACCTGAATTCAATTCCCTAGGTCACTCATGGTAGAAGAGAACTAATTCTAGCAAGTTGTTCTCTGACACCCACCCCCCATGCTATGACACATAATGTACACACAAGCCTAAACACACACACACACACACACACACACACACACACACACACACACAAAATGTGCCAAAACTGTCATTACTCATACCTGGGAAGGCATTTCCTGATTTACAAGTAGGTTAATTAAAAGACATACAAATTAAATAAACGCAAGAAAGGAAAATTTGAAGACAGGAACACACAGGACATGTCCAGATAATGGCAGGAGACTAAGGACTGATGTAGCTAATAATCAACAAATGCCAATGATCTCTGCTAACGGCTTAAAGACAGAGTGTTCAAGTAATACCTTGACTTAAAACCTTCAGATTTCAAGTTGTGTCAAATAATTGCATGTTCAACTTATGATAATTTATTGTAGTCTTTCTAGGAAACCAATGCGTATAATGAGTTATAATTTTTCTCCAATTGTAAGTCAACTGCTCATTGTTTTATTTTTCAAAAGTATTTCTCACTGTTAAACAGTTACTTCCTAAATCACATAGAAAATACTGTGACAGCTTTACATCTTTGTCTTTGCTTGGGTTCTCCAGAAACAGACCTAGGATGGAAAAGAATGTGTCAATACTGTACAGGACAAGAGATTCAAGAGGAATAAGCCTTTGTATAAATTTTCTTTATATTTTTCAAGTTTGACACTGCTTTGGACAGCTCTAGAAGTGAATAGTAAAGATAAAGAAACACCAGTGTCTACAACTTCCCATCACTCTGAGGCAGTAACAGATAATCGGCTTAAAAGATAAGCAATTTCTTTTGGCTCAAGAGATCCATTGTTTCAGCCATAGTCATGTGACTCCCAAGCTGTGGAACAGGGTCAAGTCAACATCATGGAAAGGAGAATGTGGCATGGCCACACATCCTTCTTGCTTGCTCAGTATCATGGCCAGATACAGGTTTTAAAAAAGTTGTGTTTCCCATTTGAACCTAGCCGACTTCCCATCAACTCCAACTCCTGTTAACAAATATAGATATTTCAGTACTCACCAAAAGGATTCACCAAACCTGTTGACTCTCACTTCTTGAATATCCTATTACTCAGGAAGAAACTGAGGCTGTCAGATAAACAGCTGATGATGAGCTGAATCTTTCCAACAACATCGTGAGGGAACCAGTGTGAGATAAACCCTGTGTGTCTTAGCACTTTCAGAGAGAGAGAGCTGTGACAGGCTTGGTACAAGTACCAGCTTCCTGAACCCACACACCTAACCTAGAGCAACCATGAGATACTCTGTTTCATTCTTTGTATTTGTTTTGGTGCTAGACTGAATCTGAATGGTAGAGATGTTCTAGACTAAGGTATGTCACAGAACCCAGATAGTTTTAAAACAGAACACTTTGGTACAATTTCATACTTAGTAACAGATAACCAATATTATATCTAAATAGAAAGGAGGGAGAGAAATTTGACAATTGAGACACTATTGTTTAGGACTGATAACTGGTAGGTTCTTACAGTAGAGAAGGGGAATATGAGAAAATGTAGTTGAACAGTCATGATGTGTTCTTCATAACTCATTCTGTTGATGCTTGCTCCATGGCTTTCTTGGGCCAAATCTTTGGAGCTTGGTATTCTAACAAATATCTTACAAGTAGGCTGACAGAATGCATTGCCTTATCACTCTGGATCATGCGAACAATTTAACAGTACTTATTTGTGTCCATCCCCAGGCTTTTTGTGCTCTATTCAACTTAGTTGTGTCTCTGTCTCCTAATTTTACCAGCAGGAGGCATGGATCTTTAATTCTTCTGTGATATCCTTCCCCTGTGATACCTAGATCAGTGTTGCTGATCTGGGCTGTAATGATGATATTAACAAAATAATGTCTGGAGAGCCCATCCTTGTATAGTGGGGCCTGTGCAAAAGGAGGGCCCTTTCTTTAACCTCTGTCACCACACAATTAAAAAAAAAAACATTATTATCGTTTCCACAAAGCAGATATTATGCTTCTTATATTTTAACTTTATTGTGGTATTGGTTTGAATGATATCTTAAAGTGCTATATATAGCATATTTCTTTATAATTTTATGACTAAAAATAGAAAACAGTGTATCAATTATGTAGCATATAAATGACTGGACTAATTGGGGTGTAGTGCAGGAACCAACAGCACAGATGGGTTGCCAGGACTGTGAGTGCTCCCATTATTGAAGCCCTTAAGACAGTTATGTATGTGGTTGGAGGACTGAATTAGCTAAGCGCTTATATCTCTTCTAGGAGTCTCTGATAGGATGCTATTCAGCAGCTGTGTATACCAAATGTAAAGTTTCCCCCAAAGAAAAAGCATGCTTCTGGAGTTTTATTTGCAGAATTTTCATAGACAGAACTCCACTGAACTGTGATTGATCAAAGGGGAAAAAATTAGAAAGTGAAATGCTGAGCAGTTGTACCCATTTTATAGATCAAGAAACAAAGGTTTAATATTTATAAATGATAGCTATTAAATACTCTAAGTGTCAGAACTCAGATAAAAAAAAATTTTTTTTCTGAAAACTTTTCTGAAATGTCTTCTATGTGATTGCAAACTGGTACAACTACTCTGGAAATCAATCTAGAGGTTCCTCAGAAAATTGGAAATAGACCTACCAGAAGACTCAGCAATACCACTCTTGGAAATAGACCCAAAAGATGCCCCACCATGCCACAGGGGTTTGTGATCCACTATGCTCATAGCAGCCTTATTTGTGATAGTCACAAGCTGGAAACAATCCAGATGTCTCATGACAGAAGAATGGATACAGAAAATGCGGTTCATTTACACAATGGAATACCACTCAGCTATTAAGAATGAGGACATCCTGAGTTTTGTAAGCAAATGGATGGAAGTAGAAAATATCATCTTGAGTGAGGTAACTCAGATCCAAAAGACGACACACATGGTATGTACTCACTAATAAATGGATATTAGCTATATATATATATATATATATATATATATATATATATATACACATATATATATACAGACTACCCAAGATAAAGTCCACAGAACTCTAAAAGGTCAACAAGCTGAAGGGGCCAAGTGACACCTCAGTCCCACTTGGGAAGATGAAGAAAGCAACCACAAGGGGGAAGGAAGGGAGGGACCTGGAGGGGAAAAGGAAGGGGGGAGGGGAACACGATCTGGTATTGAGTGAGGGAAAAGAACTGAAGCCCTGAGGGCCAGCAAAAAGAATAGAAACAGGCAACCTCAGGGGATAGGAGGTTGAGGGGACCCTCCAGAATGTACCAGAGGTGAGATACTCTCAGGACTCAAAAGGAGGGATCCTAGATGAAATGCCCTACAGTGGGGAGAGGGAACTTATAGAGCCCACCTCCAGCAGAAAGACAGGGCATGGAGTGAGGGGTGGGATTGCTATCCCACAGTCAAATCTGGCCCACAATTGTTCCTATCTGAAAGAACTACAGGGATGGAAATGGAGAGGAGCCTGAGGAAAAAGAAGTCCAGTGATTGGCCCAATATGGAATCCAGCTCAAGGGGAGGTCCCAAGGCCTGATACTATTATTGAGGTTATAGAGCACTCACAAAAGGGGACCTATCATGACTGCCCTCCGAAAGACCCAACAAGCAGCTGAAAGAGTCAGATGCAGATATTTGCACCCAACCAATGGATAGAAGCCGCTGATCCCTGTGGTTGAATTAGGAAAAAGCTGGAAGAAGCTGAGGAGGAGGGCAACTCTGTAGGAGGACCAGCAATCTCAATTAAACTGAACTCCCGAGATTTCTTGGATACTGGACCACCAACCAAGCAGCAGGCACCAGCTGATATGAGGCCTCCAACACCTATACAGCAGAGGACTGCCGGGTCTGGGTTCACTCAGAGAAGATACACCTAACCCTCAAGAGACTAGAGGCCCCAGGAAGGTTAGAGGTCTGATGGGATGGGTAAGGACATCCTCGTGGAGACAGGGAGGTAGGGTGGAGGTATGTGTGGAACAGTCAGAGGGTAGACCAGGAGGGGAATAAAATCTAGATTGTAAAAAATCAAAACAAAACAAAAATAATAATAAAAAAAAAATGTCAACTCAACATCTTATTTTATGGAACGTGGAACTAATGGCTTGTGATCCTTCTCTCCTTCATCACCAGCACACAGTAGCTCTGTTTTTCACTACGGAACAAGGTGAGAATATGGGGTGGGAGCGGGGAGGTACTAGAGAAGGAGAATAAACTGAGGAATGAGTGGAGGTTTCAGAGTACTAGGCTACATGTGAAGAACAAGGAAGGGGCTTCTGGGGAAGTTGAAGCTCTCGTGGTACTCAGCCCATACCTCACCATCAAGCTTGTGCTTCTTGAAGTCTGGGGCTTCTGTTGCACATCAGAGATTAATACGATGATGCGTGGGACAGCACTACCCAGTCTTTCTTGGAACTATAGATCCGTCTTTTTGTCATAACGTAGAAAATATTGAATTGTACCATGTGGTAGCATAAAATAAGATTATAAAATCAAATAAGATGTTTACCTATTTTTATTTCCCTTGAATGGTATTATTTTGGTTTCAACTTTGTTAAGGCAAAATATATTGGTTTTAGCTGCACAAAATGCAATAAAAGGAAAGAATATGATCATAGCAATGGGACCATAGGAGCTATACCAGTGAGTACTTTGGGTATTTAAATCTCTGAGATTTCTCAATCCATTTAGTGCACTATTGCCAAGAGTCATAGATATTATACTTATTAAAATATCGGAAGAATATAACAACGAGCCAAAACCTGTCTTTATTGTTGGATTTGACATATGATTATATCTACCTTTAATTGTATGAGAATCACAGATAGCTATCATAAACCAGTGTTTTTATCAACAGAACAAGTGAAAGCGATCTACGTCTGGCTTCTAGGAGTTTCTTTCCTTTGGGGTAAAGGCTGGTGCCAGAATGAGAGGAAACGTCATGCCCCCGTGAGAGCCAAGAGCAGCTGGTGCCGTTGCCCTGGCTTTTATGGGATATTACAGGCATAAAGGCACATTTGTAACTGGTTAGGGAAAGAACTTAATGCTTCTTTCTTTTATCTTTATAATCCACTTTCCTAGCAAGGAGGATTATCCTGCCATTCATACTAAATTTAGCAAATGCAATTTTACATGTTTTTTAAAAAAAAAAATCTGTGTTGCCACAAGGTGCTCTGTGAGTGCAGCGTGTGTGCTGGAGAGATAAACTGCCTCTCATCACGAGAAACAATAAACACAAAGGCACAAAACTTGTTCCAATTGTTTTGCTTTTGAACAATGAAAGCCATTTTTGTAGGAATTAACCAGAGGGAGTTGTACATCTGGAGAGCGGTGAACACATCATTTCTGTTTTAGAGGAAAGTGCAATTATTGCCAAAAAAAAAAAAAAAAAAAAAAAAATCATCTGTACTATGAGCCAAATTTGTCAAGCTGGGAGCATCATTGAGAGGAATTTGCCACTAGAAACTTGTGCAGCATGTTATTTTCTTTATTTATTTCCAGTGGTGTCTTTCTTTGTTTGATAAAATTTTTATGGTTTGTATTTAATGAAGAGATACAGGATTCTGGTAAACTGAAACTAGAGTCTCAGTGTCATGGTGATGACATTAAAATTATTTCTCTGGGTGCTGGAGACATGGCTTTGTGGTTTTGAGCAAGTACTATTCTTCCAGAAGACGAGCATTGGATTCCAATCTCTCGAGTCAGGCAACTCAAAACTGCCTGTAACAACAGCTCCAAGGGATCTGACACAGTTTTCTGGCCTGTTTGCTTCTTTTATTCATATACTCAAACCCACACATTGACACACACTTATATACATAGATTTAAAAAATAGTAATTTAAATTGAAAATAAAATTTCCTAAGTATCACAATGGACTTCTGGGCAGTTTTCTAAGCCCTGGGCTTTATTCGTCAGAACTCTGTTCTTTTTATAGCCTTTTTTTTTTTTTTCACTTTACTCTTTCCTTTTGCTTGCCTGGAGTAAATCCCACACCTTTTAAAGAAACATACACATAATGACTGTTAAAGGGGTAAAAGAAACTGGAAAGATGCATAGCATCCAGGTAATATATCAGAGTGAACTTTAAGTAGATTCATAGAATGATGTGTAAATGCAAACTATTAAATATTATATATCTGAACTCCAGGGGAGGCATGAAAATAAGGCTATAGGCTGGGATTTTAAAAAAAATATAAAGTCAATACAGAAAGCTAGAGCCAAATTAAAGTAGACTGAGGATTTTCCAGCATGGATTTAAACTTTACGGGATTCGACATAGGTTTTTATTCCTAGATAAGGGTGTAAGATCCTTTCATATTCTGAAAGAAAAAGCCACCATATAATTAAGGGAACTACAAGCACGATCTGATTATTCTCCAGGATGTTGTATGAAAGCTTCTTCTCATTCTGCAGCATGGTAATCAGAGAACAATTTGACAGGTGTAGAACCCGAGCTTATACACATACAATCGAGAAGATGACATTTTCAATTTCATGAAGACTTAGTCAAAATCAACATAAATAAGAGGTCATGAATATAACACTATAAAATTCAGTGAAAAGGTATTGATAAAAAGCATACTAAAGTATCAGAGACAAATCAAAATGTAGAATGAAAAGGTTGAGATATAGAATAACTTACTTTCAAAATAAAAGTAATTCTTAAGAAGATACAGGTTGAACATTAAATTGTGTGTGCTATACAATTAATTAGTTAACCACACTGCATAATACGTTTGACAGAGGATAATAGGGGACCTGTGACTGTTGAGATAGTGCCATATTGCTTAGTAAAACAGGAGAAGTGGTAAAGAAATCCAATTAAGAATGCTGTTGGTGCCAACTAAGACATGTTACATTAAGAACTGTTTGATCCAGGATATGCTGTGGCAATAGCAGCCATGGTTCATCAAGCTAAAATAGCATAACATGGCTTCAAATTCACACCTTTAAAATGGATCCCTTGCTTATTTTCAGAATAATAATGTTGCATCTACACACAACAAATTGTGTCACTTACTGAGCTTTTATGGAGTTAACTTTATGGAAATTGATCTTGTCAATGATGGAAATTTTAAATGTATTTTAAAAGTAAAGCTGTAACTTCTTGTTTAATATTTATATCTTTTAGAAAGATATTTTATTTCTTTACATTCCAAAAGTTACACTGTTTCCTGGTCCCCCCTCACAAAGTTCTTCACCTTAACCCACCTCCCAGCACCTCTGAGAGAGTGCTCCCTGATCTGCCTACCCACACCCACCTCATCCCCGCCAGAATCCCTCTTCCCTCGGACATCAACTTTACACATTATTATTTTTTTAAAAAAAACTTTTATTGCAT
>NW_022196906.1:85613085-85664546 GCF_008632895.1 Mastomys coucha | reverse complement strand
ATAATTTTGTTGAAGATATTTGCTGGCCCACTACATTGGGAATCTTTACTCTCTTCTATACCTATTATCCTTAGGTTTGGTCTTCTCAGGGCATCCTGGATTTCTTGGATGTTTGGGTTAGGAGCTTTTTGCTTTTTGCATTTTCTTTGACTGTTTTGTCAATGTTTTCTAAGGTATCTTCTGTCCCTGAGATTCTCTCTTCTATCTCTTGCATTTTGTTGGTGATGCTTGCATCTATGGCTCCTGATTTCTTTCCTAGGTTTTGTATCTCCAGGGTTGTCTCTCTTTCTGATTTCTTTATTGTTTCTATTTCCATTTTTAGGTTCTGGATGGTTTTGTTCATTTCCTTCACCTGTTTGATTGTGTTTTCCTGTAGTTCTTTAAAGGATTTTTGTGTTTCCTCTTTAAGGGCTTCTAGCTCTTTACCTGTGTTCTCCTGTATTTCTTTGAGGGTGCTATTCATGTCTTTCTTAAGGTCCTGTATCATCATCCTGAGAAGTGATTTTAGATCTGAATCTTGCGTTTCCAGTGTAATGGTGTGTCCAGGACTTGCTATGGTGGGAGAATTGGGTTTTGATTATGGCAAGTGACCTTGGTTTGTGTTGTTTATTTTTTTATGCTTGCCCCCCCGGCATCTGGTTAATTCTAGTTCTACCTGCCCTTGCTAAATCTGACTGGAGCCTGTCCTTCCTGTGATCCTGGTTGTTTTGGAACTCCTCAGAATCAAGTTGACTCTGGGATCCTGTGATTCTGGGATCCTGTGATCCTGGGCTTGTTAAATCAGCTGGGAGTGTGGCTTTCTCTGTGAGTTGTGGGACTGGCTGCAGAGCTTGTGCCCAAGGTCTGCTCAGAACACTAACCCAGACAGACCGGAAGGAACTGGAGTCACTGGGCTGGTGGAGTTCCTGTGTGCCTGGTCCCGCTGGACCCAATTACTCCCAGTGTTGGGACAGATGTTGGCTCCAGCTTACCTCTGATCCTGGGTGTGTCAGAGCACGTGGGATTGGAGCTTCCTCTGGGTGTTGTGGGACTGGCTGCAGAGCTTGTGCCTGAGGTCTGCTCAGAACACTAACCCGACAGACCAGAAGTAACTGGAGTCACTTGCCTGGTGGAGTTCCTGTGTGCCTGGTCCCGCTGGACCCAATTACTCCCAGTGTTGGGATAGATGTTGGTTCCTGCTCACTTCTGATCTTGGGTGTGTCAGAGTGCCTGGGAGTGGAGATTCCTCTGGATGTTGTGGGACTGGCTGTGGAGCTTGCGCCCAAGGTATGCTCTGGACCCCAGCCCAGACAGCCTGGAAGGAACCCGAGTCACTGAGCTGGTGGAGTTCCTGTGTCAACTTTGCACTTTATTAAATGTGTTCTCTACCACTGAGGCCATACAAGGTAGTCCTCTGATACACATGTGCCTGGAGCCATGAACCAGCCCATGTATATCCCTTGGTTTTTGATGTAGTCTCTGGGATCGTTGAGGGGTTCAGGTTAGTTGAGACTGTTGCTCTTCCTATGGGGTTGCAATCTCTTTCAGTTCCTTCAGTCCTTCCTCTTACTCTTCTATATTGGTCCACAATCTCAATCCAATGGTTGGTTGTAAGTACTTGCATTTGCTGGCAGAGCCTTTCCAAGGGCAGCCATGCCATGTTCCTGTCTGCATGCACAATATGGCCTTAGTCTTAGGATTTGGTATGTATGCATTGGATAGATCCCAAGTTGGTCCAGTCACTAGATGGCCTTTCTTTAAGTATCTGCTTCATTTTTGTCCTTGCATTTCCTTTTTACAGGAACAATTCTTGGTTAAACGTTTTGAATATGGGTGGGTGGCTCTCTACCAACTGGGGGTCATGTCTAGCTACTGGAACTCTTGTGGTTCCATCTCCCCACTGTTGGGCATTTCAGCTAATGTCATCTACACTGAGTCCTGGAAGCCTTTCATATCACAAGTCTCTGGGACTTCCTAGAGGTTCCCCTTATCCCCTAGCCTCCACTGCTGCATATTTCTATTCATTCTATGAGCTTCCCTTCTGTCTCTCACTATACCTTAGTCTACCCCTCCTTTTTCCCTCCCCTCTCCCTTCTCCCACCCACTTTCCTTCCTCCCTCTGCCTCCCATGAATGTTTTGTTCCCCTCTAAGTGGGTTTCAGTATCCACACTTGGGCTTTCCTTCTTGTTAAGCTTCTTATGATCTGTGAGTTTTATCATGGGTATTCTGGAATTTTTGCCTATATTCACTTATCAGGAAGAACATACCATGCATGTCATTTTCGGTCTGTGTTACCTCACTCAGGATGATATTTTCTAGTTCTATCCATTTGTCTGCAAAACTCAGGATGTCCTCATTCTTAATTGCTGAGTAGCATTCCATTGTGTAAATGAACAACATTGTCTGTATCCATTCTTCTGTCATGGGACATCTGGGTTGTTTCTAGCTTTTGGCTATCACAAATAAAACTGCAAAGAGTATAGTAGAACACATGGCCCTGTGGTGTGGTGGGACAACTTTTGGATTTATTCCCAAGAGTGGTACGGCTGGGTCTTCAGGTAGGTCTATTTCCAATTTTCTGATGAACCTCCAGATTGATTTCCAGAGTGATTGTACCAGTTTGCAATCCCACCAAAAATGGAGGAGTGTTCCTTTTTCTCTACATCTTCACCAGCATCTGCTGTCACCTGAGTTTTAATCTTAGCCATTCTGGTTAGTGTTAGAATCTCATGTGCATTTTGATTGCATTTCCTTGATGATTAAGGATGTTGAACATTTCTATAAGTGCTGAATTGGCTGCCCCCCTCTACCCCCTGGCTAAAAATGGACAGCCCTTCAATTGGGGTGAAGAAGAGCAACAGGCTTTTGATGTGATTAAGCAGGCTTTACTGGAGGCTCTAGGACTGTCCAATGCCAGCAGACTTTTACACCTTTATGTAGCAGAAAACAGGAAGGTAGCCAAGGGAGTGCTCACTCAGCAGCTGGGCCCCTGGGAGTGACCAGTTGCCTATCTGTCAAAGAAATTGGACCCTGTTGTTGCTGGGTGGCCTGCTTGTCTATGAATAGGGGTGGCAGTGGCAATTTTAGTTAAACATGCTGATAAATTAACTCTGGGGCAAAATCTGAACATGACAGCTCCCCATGCCTTGGAGAGTATTGTTTGTCAGCCCCTGGATTGATGTCTGACCAACGCCCACATGTCTCATTATCAGACTCTGTTGCTAAAGTCAGATCAGGTGACCTTCAGGTCACCAGTGGTCCTCAACCCAGCCACTCTGCTACCTGACTCTGACCTCAATCTTCCAGCTCATGATTGCCAGTAGATTCTAGTTCAGGACCAGGGATAGTGAAAGGATCAGTTGCTCCCTGATGCTGAGGCGACCTGGTTCACTGATGGCAGCAGCTACATAGTAGAGGGACAGCACAAGGTAGGATCCGCCATTGTGAATGGGTGCCAGGTGGCCTGGGTGGAACCACTTCCTCCAGGAACATCAGCCTAAAAGCAGAACTGATAGCTCTGACCAAAACCCTAGACCTGGGTACAGGCAAAAAGATCAACATCTACAGGAATAGCATGTATGCCTTTGCCATAGCCCATATTCACGAGACTATATACCAAGAGAGGACTGCTCACATCAGAGAAAAAAGAAATAAACAAGCATGAAACCTTGGATCTGATAAAGCCAGCAGCTGTGAGTATTATTCATTGCCCAAGACATCAGAAGGGAAGAGACTCAGTGGACTTGGACAATAACCAGACAGATCTAGTGGCTATGCAGGAACCTATCCCTGTTATAAGCCTGCAAGAAATACCTGCTGGGAAATGGGACTGGACTAAGGGATGGCTTCACTTAAAATATATAGAAGAAGAATGGACTCAGATTGCTAGCCACCCTACCAATTATTTACCAAGAGAAGGTAGAACAATGGCACACACAAGAAGGGAGAACTATACTCCCCAGAAAGCAAGCAAAAGACTTACTAGTCCAAATTCACAAATGGACTCATATAGGGGATAGAAAGCTTGTCCAAGCAGAGACCTAAAATATATCCATATACCTCAGGTTCTGGGCCAGAAAGATAGTAGAACAGTGTAATGTAATTCTTATGCAACCAAGAGTAAACAGGGCAAAAGACCTGGGGAGAACACCCTGGAATTTATTGGTAGGTCAATTTTACAGGTTAAGCCAGGAAAATATAGTTACAAATACCTTCTAGTGTTTGTAGATGTTTTTCCTAGATGGGTTGAGACATTCCCCATCGAGCAGGAAACAGCTACCATGGCAGCTAAGAAGATATTAGAAGAAAATTTTCCAGAGGTTCGGAGTGCCCAAGGTAATTAAATTTTGTCTCTTAAGGTAAGTGTAATGGCTATTCCTGGTCCCCAGTAAGCTAAGGCTAGACAGAGTCTTACAAAAACTCTAGAACAAAAAGAAGAAAATATACCCAAGAGGGTTAGATGGCAGGAAATAATTAAACTCAACCAACTTGGCTGAAATCAACCAAGTAGAAACTAAAAGAACTACACAAAGAATCAACAAAAACAGGAGCTGGTTCTTTTGAGAAAATCAACAAGATAGATAAACCCTTAGCCAGACTAACCAGAGGGCACAGAGATAGTATCCAAATTAACAAAATAGGAAATGAAAAGGAACTGAGGAAAATCATAAAAATCATCAGATCACTACCCCAATTTTAATTGGGTTATTTGGTTTGTTGGAGACTAACTTATAGAGTTCTTTGTATATTGGGAAGTGGCCTTCTTTCTATAGGTTGTGGAGTTAGTGAAGATCTTTCCCAATCTTTAGGCTGCTGTTTTGTCCTATTGTGTACCCTTCCCAGGCTCGAGCTCCCCTCCCCCCACCCCCACCTTGAGCAGGCTGAACAGACCTTAAGAGTTTGGACCTTAAGGACTTAGATGGAGTCACCCACAGTGGTTGCCTGGGAACTTACAGGAACTTAGAAGAATAGACTGCCTGCTGAGCTTGCTTTGCAACATAAACCAGCTGAAAAAAGAATGGGTCTGCAAGTTTTCCCTATATAAAGTCAGTGCTGATGGTGATACCCCCCAGAAGTTCTTTTATTGTTGAGAAATGATTTTGCTATCAGTTTTTGCTTTTCCATACAATGTTGAGAATTATTTTTTCCATATTCGCGAAGAACTGTGTTGGAATTTTGATGGGGATTGTGTTGGATCTATAGATTGCTTTTGGCAATATGGCCACTTTTACTATGTTAATCCTACCAATCCATGAGCATGAGAAAGCTTTCCATCTTCTGAGGTCATCTTCAGTTTCTTTCTTCATAGACTTGATGTTCTTGTCATACAAGTCTTTTACTTGTTTGGTTAGAGTTACGGCAAGATATGTTATATTATTTGTGAATATTGTAAAGGGTCTTGTTTCTCTTTTTTTCTTTCTCAGCCTGTTTATTATTTGTAAAAAGGAAGGCTACTGATTTATTTGATTTTATATCCAGCCACTTTTCTGAAGTTGTTTATCAGGTTTACGAGTTCTCTGGTAGAATTTTTGGGATTGCATATATATTGGGATATATATATATATATATATATATATATATATATATATATTTTATAATATTCTCAAATAGCTATACTTTGACTTCTTCTTTTCTTATTTGTATCCCTTTGATCTCCTTTTGTTGTCTTATTGCTAAAGGTAGAGCTGTGAGTACTGTATTGAATAGATAGGGAGAAAGTGAGCAGCCTTATCTTATCTCTGATTTCAGTGGGATTGCTTCAAGTTTCTTTCTATTTAATTTGATACTGGCTTTTGATTTACTGTATATTGATTTTATTATGTTTAGCTATTGGCTTTGAATTTCAGATCTCTCCAATACTTTTAACATGAAGGGGTGTTGGATTTTGTCAAAACTTTTTCAGCATCTAATGAGATGATCATTTGACTTTTTTCTTTGGGTTTGTTTATATAGTGAATCACATTAATGGATTTTCATACATTGAACCAATCCCGTGTCTCTGCAACAAAGACTACTTGGATTCATTTTGTGTGTATTTTATTGAGCATTTTTGCATCAATGTTCATAAATGAAATTAGTCTGAAATTCTCTTTCTCTGTTGGGTCTTTGTGTGGTTTAGGTATCAGAGTAACTGTGGTTTCACAGAATGAATTAAGTAGTGTTTCTTCTATTTCTATTTTGTGGAATACTTTGAGGAATATTGGTATCAGCTCTTCTTTGAAGGTCTTGTAGAATTCTGCAATAAAACCATTTGGCCTTGGGGGTTTTTTTTGTTTGTTTGTTTGTTTTGTTTTGTTGGGTTTTTTTGTTTTTTGTTTTGTTTTGTTTTGTTTGGTTTTGGTGGTTTGTTGTTGTTGTTGTTGTTGTTGGGAGGTTTTTAATGACTTCTATTTCCTTAGGGTATATGGGCCTGTTTATATAGTTTACCTGTTTTTGATTTAACTTTGATTTGTGGTGTCTGTCTAGAAAATTATTTATTTCATCTAGATTTTCCAATATTGTTGAGTATAGTCTTTTGTAATAAGATCTGATGATTTTTTTTTAAATTTCCTTGGTTTCTGCTTTATGTCTATCTTATTATTTCTGATTTTGTTAATTTGGATACTGTCTCTGTGTCTTTAATTTGGCTAAGAATTTATTTCTTTTGTTTATTTTCTCAAAGAACCATCTTTAGGTTTTGTTGATTCCTTTTATCATTCTCTTTATTTCTAATTGGTTAATTTCCTCCCTGAGTTTGATTATTTGCTTTGGTTTAGTTACCCTCCTTATGCTAGAGTTTTCCTTTTCGAATTCTCTGTATGGCTAGATTGGTGGATTGGTGGGTAGATATTGTTTAAATTTGGTTTTGCCACCGAATATCTTGGTTTCTCCATCCATGGTGATTGAGAGTCTTCCTGGGTATAGTAGCCTAGGCTGGCATTTATGTTTAGAGTCTGCATGACATCTGTCCAGGGTCTTCTGTCATTTAGAGTGTCTGTTGAAAAGTCTGGTGTAATTCTGATAGGTTTGCCTTTATGTGTTATTTGGCCTTTTCCCCTTAACTGCCTTTAATAGCCTTTCTTTATTCTGTATGTTTAGTGTTTTGATTATTACATGGTGGTAGAATTTTCTTTTCTGGTCCAATCTATTTTGTGTTCCATGGGCTTCTTGTACATTTATGGCCATCTCTTTTCTTAGGCTAGGGAAGCTTTCTTCTATGATTTTATTAAAGATGTTTTCTGGATTGTTGAGCTTCAAATCTTCACTCTTTTCTCTTCCTTTTATTCTTAGGTTTGGTCTTCTCCTTGTGTCCTGGATTTTCTGAGTGTTTTGGGTTATGAGCCTTCTTCACTTTCTATTTTCTTTGACCCTTGTGTGTATTTTCTATAATAACTCCTATGCCTGAGATTCTCTCTTCTATATCTTGTATGTTGTTGGTGATACTTACATCTGTAGCCCTTGATCTCTTTCTTAGGTTTTTCCATTTCCAAAAGTGCTTCCATTTGTGAATCCTTTATTGTTTCGACTTCCTTTTTAGGTCTTGGACTGCAACAGTTTTCCTACAGGCAATCAAGCAAAAATGACAGGAAACACAGCAGACCCAAAAGGTAGACACAAATGATTCCATTATTTTCTTCCATTTGACAAGTTTTTGTTTGTTGTTTATTTTTGAAACTATATTTTAATTAAATCTCTCCCTTCCCTTTCCTCCCTCCAAACCCTCCTAAATAATCTTCTCCACTTTCCTTCCAATTCATGACACCTTTTTCTACGGGCTGTTATTTCATGCATATATATGAATATGTGTGTGTGTGTGTGTGTGTGTGTGTGTGTGTGTATTCCAAAATATAGCCTGTTGAGCTCATATAATGCTAATTGTAGGTATGTTTTCAGGTCTAAGTGTTCGATACTGACAACCAATTGGTGTGCTCTGCCCTGAGCTATATATTGTCATTATATATTCTGAACATTGGACCTTTACCAAGCACATCAATTGCAAATATTTTCTGATTTGTAGTGTCAAAGTTTTTAAAGAGTCTAATTTGATTTGTTTTACATTTTAAATTTATGTACTTAGTGTGAGCTTCATGTGAGTACTATATTATATAATTTTCACCTCACCTTCTGCTTCTACCAACTTCTGTGTCTCATAAATCCCTGTCACTCATTTTCAAATTCCTGACTTATTTTGCTTTAATTATTATTGTTACACACACTTCCATACACATAAATACACACATACACACAGTTACATACAATACTATATTTATATATATATATATATAACCAACTGAGTCAACTAAATGTTGTTGATATGTATTTGCTTAACCATTTTATGTTGCATAATCACTTAAAGTGTTCATCCCTCAAAAGAGTTATTCTCCCTCCCCCATAGTCATTAATTACCTGTAGCTCTTCATCTAGGCATACACATGGCAACATATATTGCTCTTGGATTGGTAATCATATTGTTGAGGTTTCATGCATATAGCTTCCCTCTCATATGTAGGAGACATCATTTCGCAGAATACTTCCTATCAATCTGACTCTTCCTATTACTTCTGCTCTGCAATTTACTATATTTTAGGAGCATTGGAGGCAGCAGTTCTGTTGTAAATGTATTATTTGGATGCAGGAATCATACTGTAAGTTTTCTTTGCATTTTGACAATTGTAGATTTTTTTTTAAATGGTCCTCATTTGCTTTGTTAATGAAGGATGAGAGCTGCATTTGTATCTGGGTATAAGGATGTGTTTAGAATTCAGTTAGAGATTATACTGGGTTAGGAAAATTGAAGCAGTCGCTTCTTCAATAGGATCCATAACCTCACCAGTTATAATTAATTGGCTAGGAATACAGTACCAGGCATATATTTCTTCCTATACAATAGGCATTAATTCCAATTACGTAGGTGTTTGTTACTTCATAGTATAAGTTCTACCTTTACTGATACTTTGCTGTTCTACTCTTACTGATACTTTGCTGTGAAGGATATTTTTGTAGTTCCTAGGCATTAAAGGTGGATAGGGCTATTCATTACCTTTTCTCTCTTGGTAGCTGGCTTCATACCTTTCGGTACTGTGAGGTCTAGTCCTCAGGGAAGAGGCTTCCAGCTCAGATCAAACATAATTTCTCCAAATCTTATGTTTAAAGTGTATGGTGTCTTCAACAATAGAGAGCTACCTTCAAAGTCTAGGAAGGAGTCAGAGACAGAGAGAATAGCCTATATTATTTTCCAGTTCTCTTTGTCTCTTTTAACCAACAACTGAAAAGGAAAGTCCTTATACTGGTTAGATAGTCGGTAGTTCTTGAGGGGATCCTTATTATCTCAAGTGATGTAACCTGTGTGTGTGTGTGTGTGTGTGTGCACATGCATGCTTGCACACACACATATGCATATGTTTGTGTGTGTTGTAGTTATGCATAATTTCAGTTAAACATAATGATTCCTTGTGGCTTTTCCAACTTAATTAATGTTAGATATCCCTTCTTTTTCTATCTCCTTTCCCCAGTAAAAGCCCACAATAATCTTTCCACTTCCACTTTGAACTTTCTTTGCTTTGTTCTTCTTTAGACCTCTTTCTTCCCAACACCTCACCTTGGTGCCTTTTTGCTTTGCTGGTTTCTATTATTCCATGTTATAAACTTGCATCTAAGTATCTGAGCCTAAGATGTACAAATAAGAGAGAAAAGTTAATATTTTATTTCTTTGTCTGGGTCACCTCACTCAGCATATATAATATGTTTTAGTTCTATCCTTTTATCTACAAATTTATTTCATTTTCCATATAGCCAAATAAAATATTGCAAAAACACAAACTATTTTAAACAAATATATAAGGGGTTCTGGGATATATTTGTCTGTCTATTCATTATATATTCAAAGCCAGAAGACTGAAAAAGGTAATATTTGTCATGAAAAAGCTCATGGAGCACTATAGTAAAATGCCTCTGAAAAATATTTGTGAGGTGGAGAAGTAATCTGGGTTAAAACACCAGCTACCATGAACCAAAATTCTTCATCTTACAGAAAGAAGATATCAACTGATCTCAAAATCTATGATTGAATAATTAGGGAATGAGCTGTGGTGTTTAAATGCAAATGCCAAATCTAGAAAGCTACATACTTTTTAAATGACCAGAAAATAAAAAGAAAATTAAAGGGACACATATAAGATAAAAATAATATCAAAGCACGATGACTCTAAAACTCAAGAATAAAAAAAGCACTGTATTCTGTTGAAGTACAATGGATCACATTAAAATAGTTCTTGGGGCAGCAATGAGCCCCTGTTTTTGTAGAGGATCGGAGTTTGGTTCCCAGTACCTATACAGGGTGGTTCACAACTAAGTCTAGTTCCAGGGAATCTGATGTTCTCTTTTGCTTCTATGGGCTTTGACATTCACATGATGCACATGAACTCAGGTATGTTTTTATACACATATGAATAAATAATAAATTAATTTTTCTTTGATATTTTTCAGCTTATTTGAATTTCACATTTCCAAATATGGTGGGTTACAGTAATTTTGTACATTATAAATGCTATTATACATTGATTTTAAGAACATAATTAGTAGAGTATATTTTAAAGTAGAGAAAAATGTGAAGATCTAGTAAAGAATGAATTCAAATTAGATGGAAATCATCCATTTATGATGTACCTTGGGGGGGGGTGATCACTAACTTTTTGTGTTCTGTAGTTAGATTTACTATGTTTTCTATTTTATAACATCACTAATTATAAAGCTGTATTGAATATAGTCTCCTGTGCATACATTAAAATAACCAGGCAAACATACTATACATCAAGCGTCTTCTTTTAATTGACTGTCTGATATCTTCTTTTAGTGAAAAACACAAATGGCATGGACACAAGGAAACATCATGTTTTAAGACATTGAAAAGGTTCAGAATGCCAGGTACATTTTTAATATTTGTGAGAGAATATCTCACTCACAGCTACCTGGTGTAGTTTGCCGAGTCCCCTGACTTCCATTGTCCAGCCAACTACACCCCTCAGAACTCCCAAGGACTAAGTCACCAACAAAGGAGTATACATGACTCCAGCTGCATATGTAGCAGAGGATGGTTTTGTCATGCACAATGGAAGGAAAGTTCCTTGATCCTATGAAGGCTGATAGATGCCCCAGTGTAGTAGAATCAAGGGCGGGGAGGTGGGAATGGGTGGGTGCGTGGGTGGAGGAACACCCTCATAGAAACAGGGTGAGTGAGGATGTGATAGGATGTTTCAAGGAGGGAGGGAAACCGGGAACGGGGATAACATCTGAAATGTAAATAAAGAAAATATCCGAGAAAAAAAAAAGAAAAAAAAAGTACATCTGAAAGCTCTAGGGAAAAAAAAGTGAAGCAATTGAGGGGGATCTCCATTTTCCAACTACTTATCTTCTAGCTCCATCAGACTCTTGAACCATACAGGTAGGCTTCCTTTCTCCCACCCATATTCCCTCTGGGCACAGCCAAGCTTCCCTGAGCAGACTGCCACAGGGAGACCTCCAGTTCTCCTGCCACCTCTTCAGGCACCCTTATCAGATCTGAGGCTCAGAGATGGAAGATCCCTCTGGAAAGTACAAAGACTCTCAGGACTCAATGGCAGTGACCTTAGCCAAAATACCCAACACTGGGGAGAGGGAACTAGAAGAGTCCATCATCAGTAGATAGGCAGGACCTCCAGTGGAGGAATTCGGTTACCAAGCCACAGTCAAATCTCATGACCCAAAATTATTTCTGTCTAAAAGAACTGAAAAATCAAGAAGAAACTGAGGGAAGGGCAGTCCAGTGACCGGACAACTTGGGATCCATCTCATTCGGGGGGAAGCACCAAGGCCTGACACTATTACTGATGTTATGATGTGCTTACAAATTGGAGTCCAGCATGGCTGTCCTCTGAGAAGCCCTATCAGCATCTGACTGAGACTGAAGCAAATACTTACACACAACCATTGGACTGAAATCAGAGACCCCTGTGGCTGAATTGGGGGAAGGACTGAAGAAACTGAAAGGGAGAGAGATTCCATAGGAAGACCATCAGTCTCAACTAATCCAGATCCCAGGGAGATCCTAGACACTGAGACACCAACTAGGACTACACAAGGGCTGGTCCAAGGCCCCTGGCACATATATATAGCAGGGGGTACCTAGAGGGTGGGCAACAACTGGAATGGAAATAAATGAAATAAAATAATTTTAAAAATATTAGAAAGTTCTCATAAGAGTAATTTAAAAGCATGCCTAGAATGCTCTAGAATAAAATAAGCAAGCACACCAAAGAGGAAAGAAAGGCAGGAAAAAAATCAAAATTAAGGCTGAAATCAATCAGTTTGAAATAACAATAACAAAAGTACAAAAAACCCCAGTGAAACCAAGAACTTGTTCTTTGAGAAAATCAAAAGATAGATACACCCTTAGGCAAACTTACCAAGAGGCAGAGAGACAATATCCAAATAAACAAACTTAGTAATGAAAAGAAAAACATAACAACTGACACTGAAGAAAGCCAAAGAATCATTAAATCTTACTTCAAAAGCCTGTACTCCACAAAATTGAAAAATATTAATGACATGGATGATTTTCTAGACAAATCACATGTATCAAAGTTAAATCAAGAGCAGGTAAACTATTTAAACAAGCCTATAATGTCTTAAGAAATAGAAGCAGTCCTCATAAGCCTCCCAATCAAAAAAGGTCCAGGGTCAGATGGTTTTAGTGCAGAATTCTACCAGACTTTCAAAGAAGAGCTAATACCAATAATCCTCAAACTATCACAAAATAGAAACAGAAGAAACACTGCCAAACCCAGTCTATGAAGCCAAACTAACTCACCATGATACTTAAACCACACAAAATTCAGCAAAGTAAAAGGAACTTCAGATGGATTTCTCTTATGGACATTGATGCAAAAGTACTCAATAAAATACTGGCAAACGGAATCCAGGAACACACCAAAGACATCATCCATCAATATCAAATAGGCTTTATTCCAGAGATACAGGGATGGTTCAATATATGAAAATCCATCAGTGTCATACATTGTATAACTAAACTGAAAGAAAAATATCAAATGTTATCTCATTAGATGCTGAAAAAGCTTTGATAAAAATCAAACACCTCTTCATGTTAAAAGTATTAGAGAAATCAGATATACAGGGCACATACATAAACATAATCAAAGCAATATACAGCAAGCAAATAGCCAACATCAAACTAAATGGAGAGAAACTGAAAGCATTTCCACTAAAGTCAGGGACAAGACAAGGCTGCCAACTTTCTCTCTATCTATTCAATACAGTACTTAAAGTTCTAGCCAGAACTATAAGACAACTAAAGATCAAGAGGATACAAATTGGATAGAAAGAAGCCTTTAGTATTGCTATTTGTGGATGATATGATAGTTTACACAAGTGACCCCAAACATCCTACCAGAGAACTGATACAGCTGATAAACACCTTCAGCAAAGGGGCTGGATTCAAAATTAACTCAAATAAACCACTTGTCCTCCTTTATACAAATGATAAACAGGCCAAGAAAGGAATTAGTGAAACAACATCCTTTACAACAACTATGACTAATATAAAAAAGCCTAGGTGTGACTCTAAAGATCTATATGACAAGAATTTCATGTCCCTATAGAAAGAATTTGAAGAAGACCTCAGAAGATGGGATGATCTCCCATGCTCATAGAATTAATATAGTGAAAATTATCAAAAGCAATCTATAGATTCAATGCAATTCCCATCAAAATTTCAACACAATTTTTTAAAAGAGTAATTCTCAACTTCATATGGAAAAGCAAACAAACAAACAACCCAAGATATCCAAAACAATCTTGAATAAAAGAACTTTGGGGTGGGGGAAATCACCTTTCCTGACCTCAATCTCTGCTATAGAGCAATAGTGATAAAAATTGCATGATATTGGCATAGAAACAGACATGTTGATCAATGGAATGAAATAGAAGACTTAGAAATAAACTCTGAAATATATGGACACTTTATTTTTGATAAAGAAGTCAAAACTATACAGTTGAAAAATGAAAGCATCTTTAACAAATGGTAGTGAACTAACTTGACGTTTACATGTAGAATGAAAATGCATTCATATTTATCACCCTTCACAAAATGTGAGTCCAGGTGGATCAAGGATCTTGAGTTAACACAGGATATACTAAATCTTATAAAAGAGAAAGTGGGAAATACCATTGAACATATTGGTACAGGAGACAATTTACTGACTAGAACACCAATGGAGTGGCTCAGGCTCTAAGATCAACAATCGATAAATGGGACCTCATGAAGCAAAAATGCTTCTGTGATGCAAAGGACACTGTCAATAAGACAAATCGGCAGCCTATAGATTGGGAAATGATCTTCACCAACCTTACATCTGACAGAGGTTACTATCCAAAATTTACAAAGAACTCCAGAAGTTAGACTGCTACGATGAAGGAATTGGAGCCATAAGGAAGGGGTCCAGAGAAAGATCATGGAAACATACCTGAAAACCAAAGAGCCAGATCAATAATAGTATGCAAGTATCATGGGATGGGGATGGGGCATAGCTAGATTAGAATAGAAGGTTAAGGTAGATTATTTAACTGCTCAGCTGTTGAGGTGCTGTTTTAAATAAGTCTTGGTTTTTCTTTGTGGTTTGGAGGGACTAGCATAATATAAAGAAATATAGCTCTCAGATTAGTTCACTGTGATATTAATATTAAAAACAATTTCTTTACATGGAAGTGCAAATCAAAATGACTTTGAGATTCCACCTTTCCTCCTCAGAATGGCTAAAATAAAATCTTAAGAGAAAACATGTACTGGCAAGGATGTAGATAAAGGGGAACACTCCTCCATTGCTAGTATGAGTACAAACCTGTACAACTATTCTGGAAATCAATTTAGCAGTTTCTTAGAAAAATGGGAATAATTCTACCTCAAGAACCAGTTATACCACTCCTGAGATGCCCCACCATACCAAAAGGTGACATTCTCAACTCTGTTCATAGCAGCTTTATTTGTAATACTCAGAAACTGGAAACAACCTAGCTGTCTCTCAACCAAAGGATGGATACAGAACTTGTGGTTCATTTATATAATGGAATACTACATAGCTATTAAAACAAGGACATCATGAAATTTACAGGTACATTGATGGAACAAAATTAGATCATCCTGAGTGAGGTAACTCAGACCCAGAAAGCATGCATTAAGTGGATATTGGCCATAAAGTATACGATAACAATGCTACAACCCATAGACCCAAAGAAGCTAAGTACCAAGGAGGACCCAAAGGAGAATGCTTGTATCTTATTTAGAAGAGGAAATAACTAGAAATTGGAGGTGGATGGAAAGAGAAAACTGGATGGGAGAGGAAGTGAGGAAGGGAACAGGGATGGGGATCTGGTGTGTGGAGAGTAAGTAGGAAGAGGGCTGAGAGAAAGAATGGAAATCAGTAATGGGAGAGGATCTCTGGGACAAGCTGGAGACCAGAAATGAGGGAGGTTTACAGGAGTCTCTGAGGGTAACCCTAGTTGAGACTTCTAGGGACAGTGATATGGAGACTGCAGAGACCACCTCCTGGAATTAGGTGGGACTTCCAGTGGAAGGAGAAGGAACCAACCCACCCACTAAACATTCAATCCCAAAATTTCTTTCTACAAGATGCTCATGGATAAAGATGGAGCAGAGATTAAAGGAATGGGCCAACTGACTCAACTTGAGACCCACTCCATGGGTAAGAGCCAACTTGAGATTATCAATGATACTCTGCTATGCTTGTAGATGGGATCCTAGCATAACTAACTTCTGGAAGGCTGCACCCAGCAGCAGTTGGAAACAGATGCAGAGACCCACAGCCAAACATTAGTTGGGAGTTCAGGAGTCTTGTGGAAAACTGGAATAGGACTGAAGAAGCTGGAGAGAGCTCAAGGACACCACAAGAAGATCTGCAGAGTGCCCATGGGAGCTCATAGAGACAGAACTACTAACCAGAGAGGCCTGCAGGGGCTAGACCTAGGCTCTCTACACATTTGTAGTAGTTATGAAGCTTTGTCTTCATGTCATCCCCTAACAAATGGAGCAGGGGCTGCTCCCTGCCATTGGATCCCCTTGCCCTTATCTGGACTGCCTGGTTAGGACTCATTTGGAAAGGATGTGCCTAGGTCTGGGACTGAGTGTCCCAGAGTGGGTTTGAACCAATGCAGGGCCTCTCCTTGTCATCAGAGAAGGGGAAGGGGTAATGGGAGTGAGGGAAGACTTGAAAGGGGAGTGTTTTGATCCAGATGTAAAATGAAATTAAAAAAAATAGATTAGAGAAAAAAGTTATAAACATACTGGAACAGTTTTCATTTTGTTTCCCTTTATTATAAGATGTCTTTACAAACCTAGTCACTAATATTTTCTGCTTTCTCAAGAAAGGACAATATACTATTTACCCACTTAAAGACACTAAGCTCCTGTATGCTGACTTTCATTTTACCATTTGGTATTCCTGCTTTCTTTTTGGAAGACCTGAATACTTGTAGTTAGGGCCCAATGACACTCCCTCATATAACTGTTATATAACTGTGTGGCTCTAGTTCCCCACCCTTGACCTGAGCAATGCGGAAAGGTGTCTCTGGATTGAAGCATAGGCAAGCCCAAACGTGGCCCGGTTCCCCTCTTATACAGACCCTCAAATCTGAGTACTCAGATATTAGTGGCCAGTGGAACAGTACTGAAGCTGAGTATACTGGTTTTGTTGTTGTTATTGTTTTCTTGTTTGCTTTGTTTTGTCTTTCTTCTGATAGAAATAGTTTTCAAAGGTTAATGTGAATGACTTTTCTGAGGAAAAAAAATGTTATATTTTATGGAAGATGGTGAAGAAACTGAATCTTTTTAAAATAAAAACAAAGTCGGCTTGAATGCTCAGATTTTTTTAACTTTTGGGGAAGCTGTGACACCATTAGATTTTTCCATGTCTTCTCTTCCCTCTTAGTCAAATGTGGCTTATTGTATTCTTTGTATATAAATTAAAATATCCTCTCAAGAAATAATGATATAAATCCCAGAAATATTTGAACATAATTCAGTAAGTCCTGGATTGGAAATATTTATTCAAATTGAACCCTAGAAAGCAGATGGAATTTCTTCGTAGACACCAGAAAGATGGCACTATCAGATTTCTTTTGGTGGTTTTGACTTGTCTAGTTAAATCAAGTTCACCAAAGCAGATCGTAACTCTGCCTTATGGTTGGCTGCTTCGCCTAGGATCTTACTGAATCCTTTAATAATTGTGACAGTGTTATAAAGGGAGAGACATATCTATGTTTGTATATATTTTATATCTATCTATCTATCTATCTATCTATCTATCTATCTATCTATCTATCTATCTATCTATCTGCTTACATCCCAACCACAGTTTCCTCTCTCTCCTCTCCTGCCATCCCACCCCTCAACTGCACCTCTTCTCTTCCCCTAGCCCTTCAGCTCCTCCTTCATTTCTCTTCAGAAAAGGGCTGGCTTCCCATGGGTATCAACCAGCTGTGGCTTATCACCTTGCAGTTGTAGTAAGACTAAGCACTATTAATGCTAAACAAGGCAACTCAGTAGAGGAAAAGGGTCCCAAAGACAGATAATGGAGTCAGAGGCAGCCCCTGCTACCACTGTTAGGGCTCTTCCAAGAAAACCAAGCTACATAACTCTATCATATGTGTAGAGGACCTAAGTCATCCCCTTACAGCTTCCCTTGTTGGTGGTTCAGTCAATATGAGCTCCTATGATTGATTCTGAGTTTTATTGTGGTATCATTGACCCCTCTGGTTCCTACAATTCTTCCTTCCCCTTTTTTTCAGGATTCTCCAAGCTGAGCATAATGTTTGGCTATGGGTCTCTGCATCTGTTTCCATGAGTTGCTGGATGAAGCCTCTCTGATGACAACTGGGCTAGTCACCAATGTACAAGCATAGAAGAATATCATTAGGAATTCTTTCATTGACATTTTTTTGCCACTTGTGTTTGGTTTATCCTGGTCTCTGGACTAGCCATCCATCATCTGGTTCCTGGCCCTCCAAACAGTGTCATGGGTAGGCTTCTTCTCACAGCATGGAGCAGTCATTGGTTTGGCACTCCCACAATTTCTGCACCACATTTACCCCTGCACATCCTGTAAGCAGGAAAATCATAGGTCAAAGGTTTTTTCGGCTGTTTGTTTTCCAATCTGTCCACTGAAAATCTTGCCTGGTTCCAGAGGATGGTCAGCCCAGACTCTTAAAGCAGGTTGTATTTAGGTGTTTAGGTATATTCTCATATATTTATGTTTTGGAAGATATTATTAAAATATTACATCTTGGTTGTCTTATTCAAGTAAGCTAGTATTTCACTGCTGCCCAACTGTCCACATCAGTTCAATGTCTTCCATTTGTTTCAAGCATTATCAGTGGAGCTTGATCGCCCAAACTGTAAACCTGTTAAGAACAGAGAGCACCTCTCATTCAGCAATACAGCTAGGCCAGGAACCAGACACTGGATAGTCCAGAGACCAAGAAGAGAACTGAACACAAATGGAAAAAAATGTCTCAATAAAACCACAGAGAAGTTTCTTGGTGAATGAACAAGAATGTTAATTATAGGAATCTCACATTCTTATATGAAACTTTTACTTGAAGAATGTCCACTACTTTAATGCCAAGTTATATTTCAGTTTTAAATTTTATTTGGTTGGGGAAAGGGTGATATATGCTAAAGAGCACTTGCAGATGTCAAAGGACAACTTTCAGAGCTGGTTCTCTCCTTCCACTGTATGAGTTCCAGGGATGAACTCAAGCCCTCAGTCTTGTCAGGAAGCATCCTTACCGACCAATCCATCTCTTGTGTCCCCTAAATTGTTTTCTTGAGTGTCGAGTTTTCATTGTCATTTTGCAACAACAGAGGATCCTAAAAAGATTGGCCAATTCTGCATTATGGTAAAAGTGACCCATACATTTAGTCCTTAGTGTTGCACATGTGTAGTCTCCTACCAGCCAGAGCATGAAGGGTGAGCTGGTTCATAATTCCTGCCATGCTGTACTGAAGCAAGGTTGAATTTTGTTAGGAGGTTTTATTTGTTCGTTCATTTGGTTGGCTGTTTGGTTTGGTTTGGTTGGTTTAACATTGGAAAAAAGCACTCTGAAAATGAAACAGAAGTCAAACACTGTGGCTTGTATTATTCTCTTTTGTACCCTTTCAATTTCCCTATCCTCCAGGCTATTCGTAATACTCAGCACCATATGCAGACCTGCCAGAAATAACTCATCTCAGCCAGGGAAACATGCTCCAGGACTCCCTCTTCACCAGAAGAGCCTGTCGACAATTCTGGATATTTTTTCTTAGGCATTACCAATCTGCTAGGTGTGGGCTTGTTGCCCCACATTCTCAATTTTAATAGTAGAAATTAGGTAAACTGCTCACTATTTATATCAAATTCACATTACCTCACAGAGGAATTGACGGAGCAGTAGACAAACATATAAAGGGACCAGGAACATCTTTGAAAACAGAATATAACATTAATTGCCAATGTGTGCTTCCTGTTCCCTGTGCATTAACGATGTCTCTCACTTGATAAATACCTCTACAAGGGTCCTGGAGGAGCCCTTGTCAGTCTATAACCAGAAATTCAGCTCAAGGTACCATCTCCAGTGTAAGAAATGGCTTTGAGTAGCAGAGGGGCTGTCCTCAGTCTCCTGTACACAGGGTGGGGGTATCAGCCAGATAACTGTATACACTGTGAAGAAATTAAGGTCCCCATGCCCTTTTAGGAATGAATGTAGTTACAGATATGAGAGATGGGGACTTTAAAATATGCATCTATGAAGGCAGGAATCTCTGTTGCAGTTAACTCAGCCCTCTCTATGCAGCTCAAACCTCTAGTGCCATTTATGTTTTTAATATTTTTTTGTAGTTTATACAAGGTACAGGCAAGACCTAAGAATACAATTTCTGGCAAAACAGAAAAGTCTCTGTGTGAAACTGCAGAACAACTGCCTGTTTTTGTCTCAAATAGGCATTTGGAGCTTTAAACACTGGAGAGCTTGCTAGTTTCCCATTTTTGTTTGTTTGCTGTTTGGTTTTGGTCAAAATATCAACAGCAACAAGGGAAGTGTGACTGGAGAAACAGGCCAGACTCTTGTCAGCTGTTTCTACATCATCATGGCCCTGCAGAGGCCTCTGTGTGTGCTCTGAGAATGGCAAGAGATGCACATTGTATATTCAAATAATACAGCAGTGAAACCAAGATTCAAGGGTTGTTAATCTCAAACATATTATGGGATTGCAGAGCAACTAAGGTACTGAGTGTCTACATTTTAATTACCAGGGTTGGCAGAGGAATCCAATTATGCTGCTGTGTCCCCAACATAACCCTTTCTCTTTGTTTGCTGCTGGCGAATTCTCAGCATGTTTCGATCACCTTTGTTTATTTGTTTATTGACTATTTAGATTTCTCCTCTCAGGCCTCCTGCTCTAATTTGAGAGACAGTTTTTGGAGGTTTATTTTCACCGAAGGAGTTGCTCGTCCTCTCACAAGCACGAAGTGTTCCATGCAAACAAAGATTTTTCGTTACCACTCCCCAGAGGATACTAAGGCAGGGGTACGACTGGCTCCCCTATCAGTACTGCATCATTGTTCAAATCTAGATGTCACAGGTATTGATAGCACGTGTTAGTCTCACTTTAGGATTCTGACATAACTGGGAAATTTTAAACAGGGAGGAAATTCTCATTGTGCAGGAATTTTCAGTGCCATGCCAAAAGCCTCATGAGATTTCTCCGCTTTTGTATAATTTTCCTTACTCTAGGAAACATAAGGCGTAGGTTGTGAGACAAAATGTTCCACTGAATTATTAGACTTAGTAATCACTAGACCGAGGTACTATCTGCATAGTCAAGATGGAGTGTTTATTATCACATTAAAGCCATCCCTTCTTTCTATCCATTCTGCCCTCCGCTGTCTCTATGACCCCCTCTACCTTTATTCTGTATCAGCACTGCTTACCCTTGTCACCTTGTTTTTCCCTAACTATTTGAATAGTTTGTAAACTAGTCTTCTCCATCCTCCCTCTAATAGCTCTGGCCATCTCAGTTTCCTTCTGAAAATAAAGTAAATAAATAAAACAAAATCTCCATAGAAGCTACCAGTTACTCTCAGTCATTCAACATATCTCTGACTTGGCAGTGCTCCAAGGTTTCCTCCCCCAGCCTTATGTGTCCAGCACTATATACCCATCAAACCAAAGTAGTGAGAGCAGCTGATTATGCAATATATTTTTCTACCATAAATTTTTTTTATTGCAATTGATACCTGCTGAGAAAAGTCACTTCTCCCCATACGTGTCACTGTGTGTTTCAGCTGTACCCCAGGGCAGACCCCATTGCCCAGAGTAGTGGGCCAAAGAAAATGGACCCATGCTTTTATTTTTGTTGTTGTGGGCATTTCTCATTTCATTTTGTTTTGTTTGGGTATGTTCATCTTATTGGTTGGTTTGGTTTTTATTTTTGTTTTTGTTTTGATTTGGTCTCATTTGAGAGGGAGAGAGAGAGAGAGAGAGAGAGAGAGAGAGAGAGAGAGAGAGAGAGAGAGAATTGAAGTTAGGTCAATACAGAGCTAGAAAGGATCTGCAAGAAATTGGGGGAGGAAAAAAGGGAAAACCAGATCACAATATATTATATAAATAAAATTTAAATAAAGAACACACACAATACTTTATGGTAAAAACTGCAATAGTGTCCCTCGCTAGTAGACCTTATGAAAAAGCAGACTATCTAAAAATCTGCACTGAATTTTCTGCTTTGGGGTTGTTGTCAAAAATCAAAACTCAGTTACGAGAGAGAAAAAAATTAATTATCTGTAGCATATAACATAATATTTGAAATATGTGTGCATTGTGAAGTAGCCAAGTAAAATTAATTAACATGCATGGTCTCATTTTTTGTATGTTTCCCAGACAAAAATATATTCTCTGAGAAGCTGTCAAGGGTTAAATCCATTATTATCAATAATTGTCATCTTGTTTATAAAGTTTGGCCAGTATCTCCTGACTCTCACAGTACTTGCTGTCTCTCACGACCACTAGTCTACTGTATAATTCCATGAGTTTAACTTTATAAATATAAAAGTAAAGACATTTGTAAAGATTGTCCAGAAAGTCACATGAGCAATAGATTGGAGAATACAAAACCTTCGCCAGAGAAGCTAAACACAAACAATTCTGAGTCCCACTAATAATACTCCTGTCCTCACTTTTCAAATTTCTACACTGGCATTCCACTCTAAACACAAATGTCAAATTCTGGCCAAGTATATAAACAATAAGTTATGTCATACACAGAAAACAATAGTCTGGCAATGTTGAAGAAGATTCAGTGTTGAAGAATACTCAAATTCTGTGCTCACTTTTAGAAAACAAATTATTAAAAATTGGTTAGAGTTTATGTAGAATAAAGGGGGAATAATTCATGGTACAAGTGATATGTAAATATATTATTGGTGAAAACTTTAGATAATAGAAAGCATTGAGTAGATTGAACTAGAATAAAAATAAAATTATACAGAGAGCTTTGGACTTTTCTATTTATGGGCTACACACCTGGAATTTAATTTGGGTTAAATTGTTACTTTGTAATTTTGAATCTAGCAAGGAAAATAGCACAATGACATTAAGAATTGACTCACTGAATCAACCAAGCAGGGCTCATCCAGGCTCTCAGAGACATAAGTGGCAAGCATTGTCCCTCCAAGTGTCTGCACCAGGTCATCTGTGTATATATTATGACTGTCAGTTTGGTGTTTTTGAAGGACTCCTAAACAGTAGTGTGTCTCTGACTATTTGACCTGTTCTCCTCTTACTTCTTTTCCTCCTATTGAGTTGTCTTGTCCAGCCTTGATATGTGGGCTTGTGCCTTGTCTTACTTCATCTTTTTTTTGTCATGTTCAGATGTTCTCTTAGAGGCCTACTCTTTTCTGAAGAGGAAATGGAGGAGTAGTAGATCTAGGGGACAGAGGAGGTAGAGGGGAACTGAGAGGGTGGGGGGAGGGGAAACTGTGGTTTGAATGTATTAAATGAGAAAAGAATCTATTTTCAACTTAAAAATAGAAATAATGGGACTCTAGTACAGACAAAACTACTAAATTTGATCAGCCCAAATAGTTTACAGATGTTTTAACATAAGGATGGAAGATTAGATTGTACAGAGGCTAGAAACTTTCAGGCCTACATCTAGGGCTAGGTAGAACAGAGAAGAAGCTCTGGGCTCAGTCCAAGCCATGTAGTCAGATGGGGTACTCTTCTTATCATCACTTCACCTGTGGAAATACTAGCATCATTTACATCTGGTGTTCAATGTGATTGGAGAAGAAGAAATCCCACCAACATTGGAGACAGCAGAGGACCATCAGCAAATAGAGCTTCACTTCACAATTGGTCAAGAAAGGTTGAAAAAACATTTGTACAACAAGATAAATTAGCTATGATAATACAAAGCTTGAGAGACAATGGAATTAAGAGAACAAGTAGTGACTAATTATGAACCTAATTATGACATCTAATAAGAGCAAGCATGGTACCTGAAGATCAAGATAGACAGCCCATTGAATGTACAGCACCACCTTTAATGAAATTGAGGAAAGGTGACCACCCTCACTAGGTGGACAAGTTATCTAGAAACAAATGTCAGAAAATGGTGAAAATTCACAAAATGACCACCTGTCTGGAATCCTGTTAAAATGAAAGGTCTTAAACATTTTAAAGAATCATCAGTAACTTATGGAATGAACTCACCTTCTGTGAGACATATGCTAAATATGTGGGCTAACAAAAACAGGATTATTACCCAAGACTGGAAAGATTTAGGAGAATCTATACAGGAAACTGGTTCTCAATGAAAATCGCTGATTGTTTTCACTGTGAGAGATGAGGTCATTTGAAAAGAGATTGTAGACAAGATAGTCCTAAATACTTCTCTAAAAGACCTCAGCCTTCTTGGTTTTGTAGAAGGTATGGTAAAAGTGGGCACTGGACGAATGAATACAGATCAACAAGAGATATGCAAGGCAATCTCATACCAATGGGAAACTTGCTGTGAGATAATTCTTTATATATGGGAAATTCTCAGAAATAGACTGAATAATTCTTTATTAACTTTAAGTGCCAGTGAGGCATGAGCAACAGCTGCTGAAAGACATTACATATATATATATGTATATATATATATATACATATATATATATGCCTGTACATATATATCATATACCTATACCTATGCCTATACATATACATATATCATCAAGAATAGAAGATTAGCCTGGCAGTGGTGGCACACACCTTTAATCCCGGCACTTGGAAGGCAGAGGCAAGCAGATTTCTGAGATAGAGGCTAGCCTGGTCTACAGAGTGAGTTCCAGGACAGCAGGAGCTACACAGAGAAACCCTGTCTCAAAAAAAACAGAAAAAAAAAAGGATGGAAGATTAGATTGTATGGAGGCTAGAAAGTTCTAGGTCTGGACTAGGGATAGTTAGAACAGAGAAGTAAATGCTCTGCCCAAGCCATGTAGTCCCATAGCTGGGTATGGCTCTCATCCTATGATTTCATTGTGGAAATAATGGCATCATTTACACTTTAGCTACTTTATAATCTCATCTAGAGATCAGAGCTTACACCACATCATGGGTGTAAATGATTGTATATTTTAGATAGATAACACATACAACATGATGAAACTGATTAAGAGAAAGCAATTAGAGACCCCAAACAATGTCCCACTGAATCCTGTGCAGATGAAGGCTGAGGGTCTACAGGTGAAGAGAAGAGTCTCTCAAATATTTCAGAATAGGAATACATGAATACTGCTATAAGTTCTTTTTTTAACCTCCCTGTAGATGATCTCCAGGTAAATTTAATGCCTCAAATTCACCCTAATTCAGATTTAGAGAAATCGATATAATTAAGGATAAATTGGATTCTTACACCCTGACTTCAGGAATCCCTAGATGACATCAGTATGTGGAGTTTTATGAGAGCTTGGCTTGTCAATATCAGAGGTTTTAGTGGTTAAAAAAATGGCCTCTTGGCTCCATGTTGTATCCACTAGCTGAAAGACAGCTAGGACGCCTTGCATTGGTGGGATGAATAGACTCCAATGTAAAAAGGTGCTGAACTGTAGAAATTTAAGGAACAAAGAACATTTTGCACATTTGAGCCAAGTGGATGTTAGAGTCATACTGACAGTACTTCCCATTGTGGCAGGATTCCCTGTCCAATCTATTTAATTATTTGTGCAACAGGAGGCCTGTGATTGGACAGGGAAAAGGGAGGCGAAGCTAAGTGTTTCAGGGACAGAGAGAGACTCAGGAGAGAGGATAAAAAACGATGGAAAGTGACAAACAGGATGATTCAGAAACAGTTCGGCTTTAGATAGCCATAGATAGATAGGTTATCATATACAGATAGGATAATTGGGGTAACTTATCTAATCTAGGTGGGCAGCTTGTACCATTATTCAATTGGCCCTGAAGTTATTTGTAGGCATCTTGTGAATTGAGAATTTGATATATAAATCTGACTGTTTAATTATTAGCTTCTAGAGTTTTGTTTTACTGGGTTAGTAGAATGTGGAACCGCCATCCACAGGGGGTTCATGGCTGAGAAGGAGCTAGCGGCTCCAGAGACAAGTAAACTAGAGCTGGGAAGACTGAGCCATTGCTGCTGAAGCTAGTCTAGAGGTGGCGGAACCACGCCAGGGCAGAGAGTAGCGAGGCTAGTGCGGGAACTTGCCAGTCTGTTTGAATATTTCTGCAGTACCCAGTTCCAGGAAGAATGCAGTATTCAAGATCACTCCTTCTGTGGGTAGACAAGCACAATATACTTCATCAAATTTATAGTGTTTAAATGTCAGCAGTGGCAGAAAACAATAAATAGTCAATGCTAGTAAAAAAAAAAAAAAAACAAAAACAATGATCCCAAATAAAATGACTACCTTTTCTCCTTACCCTCTAGATCTTTTTGATTATGCTTTAGTTCATGTGAAAAGCAAGAATACAAAGAGAAAGTGTGAGGAGGAAGGTGAAGAGGATTAGATTTACAGTGAACCTTGTGAGCTGAATGCCAGAGGCCCTTGCACAAGCCTCTTAGAGGGGCCCCAAGCCAAATTTGCCCTCCACTGTTTGTTATTTTGTTAAAAAGAAGATATTTGTTCTCCATTTTAGGTAAGCTGCAGGACCCATAAAGAAGGAGATGAGGATGGTATTTAAACAGAGCAACCTTTTATTTTCTTAAAGATTTTTATAGACTTATTGAAACGTGAGTGTTACTAAAAACCTGTGGAATAGTTTTGTGTTTTAGGAAGAGAGATTGAAGGTTGAAGGCTAGAGAACTTGTGTTCTAGCAAATTAAATCAGTTCAGTATTTATGGTCTGATAGAAAAGGAAAACACAGATTTTCAGTTTTATAAGGAGTCCTATATATATATTTAGAAGGAAGCAAGTTAACCCAATTTCTAATTTCCATGTTTAATATCAGGTCTGGGTTGTTATACCATGTTTAATGATAGCATTGTGGAGAGAAGGTAGAAAGAATAAACATACACAAACCCATTTCCTAATGGATTTTCTCATGTTTAACTAAGGCGTGCAGAAGGTAAGATTTTGAAAGAATAAATGACAGCTGAATAAAACATTAATACCATACTCACCAGGGCTCAGAGAACATCATCGCAGAAGTGGGAAGAATACAAGGGCTGGTAGAGACAGGCCACTTTGACCATGACACAGTTGTTTTCCTCAGAATCTCACAGCTGCTGTGGGGCTGCACAAGACTGGGTCTGTCAGCAGTCAGTCATGGATAGGGGAGGGACTTCCGAGGTCCAACCTCTCTCACATGAACTATTCACTACAGATAGACTCTGGGAGAGAGAGGACTCTTCAGCTGTATGCCACTGGTAAGCCCACCAGGGACCAATAGTTTCAAGCCCACAGATACACAGATGGTCTTGGTTAAGCTCAGTGAGCCAGAAAACAAAACCAAAGACAAGAATGAGGGAAGTGGATTTGTAGTGAAGATTCACAGAGGACCTAGGAGATAAGAGAGTGGGAGAAGATGATAATATCAATCAATATATGAAACTGTCAAATTTAATCAATAATTAAAATTTTCTAAAATATATGATTAAAATAGTTTCCCTTTAGAATCAAATCTTGTTGGAAAAACTGTTTAAAGTAAAAGTTTGTGGATTTTTGCCTCAGATTATGGTACTATATATGAAAAGGTTTGAGTTAGAAAAATGGCATATTCTGATGTCATTGAGAAAATGGCCATGTTGAAAATAAAGGAAATCTGCACAGATTGGCCCTATTGGCATATTTATTACCTGTTAATAAATACCTTGCTTCAATTTATAATAAATGGAAAGGGCAGAGGAGCCCTACAAAGAAGAAAAGAATAAAAAAAGTAACAAACTGTGGTTTTAGCAGTAGTAAAAATTTAACATAATGAGAACAAAACAATTTTAGCTGAAATTAAAACACAATGAACCATCAACCTTAGAGAGTAAATATTGTCCTATTTTATTGAGCTATAATATTTTTGCTTTCTTATTTATCAGGTTATCCATGCTATAATCTGCCCCCACTAGATAAAACCAACTCCTCTTTTATGTGAACTGTGTTGCTTTCTCTTCTCAGAACATTGTGCCCTCAGGTCACATTTGCGACACTCTGGTCGCATCACAAACTCCTTGGAATACACAGTCCCATTGAATTGGATTCCCATTTGGACCTTTTCCAGAGCCATTGCTTTGAGAGTGGCTCACAAAACATCAAATGGCACAGAGTGGTTTAGCTCTCTTAGTTTCTTGTTGATGGTAAGCATGTGGAAACATCAAGAACATAAGTATGATGTTTCCCTGTGCAGACTAATTATGCTGCAGATAATGCAGCATTTATCTTCAGTTATACTCAAAGCTCCCTACATTTCAGTGGTCATCTCTGTTATGGCTCATGACAGCTAGTGACAACAGCAGTGGGTTGAGACTAAATGACAGATCTGGCCCCATCCCTTCACCAGCTGGCTGCAGAAGCCATTCTTGTCCTCTATTGAAGTTTTCTTCCAGTGAGTAATGTGTTTTATGGATTTAATATTTCCTTTATATAAGTATGATGTCAGACAAAGGTAGACATGCTTAGAACTAGTATAACTCAAAGGAAAACAGAGGAGCAGTAATCAATACCAAGACATTTTGGAGACAATGTGTCAGAAGACTGAGGAATTTGTTCTGATCCAACTTACTAGGGGAACACACAATTATTGTGCTTCTAAAGAAATATCTGGATCTGATACCCAAATACCAGTGAAATTCCATGTACCACAAAGTTTTCAGATTGTATTTGTTCACATATAAACTTGGTACCAATCAACGTGGCTTTATGTACCTGGATTGTGATGAAATCGCTTTCCCATTTTCCCTTATTATTGCTCATGAAATCCTGAGCCTCAAGTACTTACAGCTACATGCAGTCTCCATGACTGTGAATGGCAGGGTTTAAAGCCCGATGGTAGCTGCTTGCTCTCTCTCCCCTCTAAGCTGCTGAATGGAATACATAGGTAGGTCACCTGACAGCTTGTTCCTGCTGCTTTTCATTGTGTCTTCACCTTTATCACATGAAACAAAGCTGCTTTGATTTGCCCCCAACATTCTCTTGAATAAAGAGTTTGAATGTGAGACTTAACTGAGCTTTCGAGTCACAGATGAAGTTATTTTGCGGTATTCTGTAGGACTAAATAAAGGGGGAATGATTAGCATCACAGCCCTGTGTTCTAGCATTTTCTCTGTTTACTTATGTACTTCTTCTTTCTGCTCAAGCTGCTCGGTATTTCCCACAAAAGATGTATCTTCACTTTACTAGACACAATAATTAACCCCACGGAGCATACTAATTATCTTGATTGATCTTTTCATAAAAAAATACTTGTAACTTTTTCTCAGACACATCCATCTGCTCCATTTTTTTCTAAATTTTTCATCACTCCACAACCTTGGCCAGCTGAACAAAGCTGCACAGGGAGACATTTCTCACAGAGCAGCTCCTTCGTGAAAGAGAAGGCTTGCTGTTTTATTTTGGTTTTTAATAACATAATATTTTTCTGTTATACTAACATGGATTTTCATATCCTATAGCACAGAACACATGTCTCCCTTTCAACTGATTTGCCTTAGTTAGCGGCATGTGGCAGAGCTCCCTTGCACCTTTTGGGTCTGATCTGAAGCAACCTGACAATCTTCAATGAACAGTAACAGTTTAATGCATTCATGCAATGAATCAATTTCAAAACATTTTTTAAGAAAAGATTTATTTTATCTATATGAGTACAATGTAGCTGTCATTAGGCACACCAGAAGAGGGCACAGAATACAGATGGTTGTGAGCCACCATGTGGTTGCTGGGAATTAAACCCAGGACCTCTAAAGAGCAGCCAATGCTCTTAACCACTGAGCCATGCCCCCCCATTTCAAAACATTTTACTCATCATAAATTAAGTATTTTGTAGAGAACATTACAGTAAATATAGTCCACATAGAACTTGTGTTTATATGAGCCATATAGTTGTATAAAGAGAATGAAAATACATTGTATACCCAGATAGTATCAAGCTATGACAAAGTAATAGGATATGGAGGAGGGATGACAGTCTGATACCTGAGCTAGAGGTCACAATTTGCCTGTAATCTATTTGGAACAAATATAGAACTGCTCAGGAATACAGGGAGGACATGTATGGATGGAATATGGCAACTATGGGTAGAAAGAATTGCAGAGATTAGGGGGAGGTAAGGCTAAAGAAAGACCAATATGGAAATTGGTTTAATAGTGTGTGGACCACATATATTTTATATTTTACTTTAGATATGAATTTAGATTTTTGAACAATTCTGGACAAAGACGATTCAGAATAAGGCAATTTATTGTCCCTACAAATAGTAAATTATTGTGGTGAGGACTGGGGACACTTAAGTTCCTATTAGTATGCCAGCTAAGTGTTTATCAGACTCTTTTGATTTGATGCAATGAAAGAGAAAATAATATTCAAAAGCATAATCAATAAAGACCACAATTTGTATTTCTCATTGTTATCTGTGCCAGTAATTGGCAATTTTGTTGTGATGTGTTCTCCAAGTTTCCTACATGAGTTAATATTGTATCTTGAGAAACATGTTTTCAAAGTAGATCAACTCAATACAGGTAAATTAAATGTTTTAATTATCACAGATTCAGAAAGTTTGGATTACAGGTAGATAAGCCATGAGTCTGAAGGGGGAAGAGAATAGCCTGAGTTCTTTGAAAGTCCTAGGTAAAAAGGCTGGTAATTTACCAATGCCAGTGGGTCCTTTTCTTAACCCAAAGTAAAATCTGATTAAAAGGTATGAACTTTAACATAATGTTAATTTAAGTGATACAATAGTGTGATGCAGATAGAAAAATCTATATTTGTGGGTAGAGAGTGTAATTCTATTTGTCATTTAATTATTTTACATTCATACATATAAAAATACAGCAGTATAGATTTTCTTCATATTTATTTAGTGTTTTTCTTAACTCAAAATTTGTATAACTATACCTAGGTTACAAGCATTTCAAAAATATACCTTTAAAATGTAAATATTGCCTTATAGAAAAGCGCATTTTTAGTTTTTCCTACAATATGGGACATATACTTAGAGCTAATTGTGTCAACCTAATATTCTTTGAAATAGTTCCAATTATGTTGAATCTTTTTCTTGGAACTTTTGAATATAGTAACATTTTATTCTTTAGTTATGCTAAATGGAACCATTCATCTTAACACTGATAGGTTATTCTAAAAGGCTTTCACTAATCACACATTTTTAAAAAGCAAGAAACTTTCTCCAAAGTTAGCACAAGAGTCAAAATACGTAAAGAGCTTGATCATTGGTTCTTGATTTGAAGATTGAAGGGATTTTGTGAGATGAATGATGTGTGGTCTGACTTTAGACTAAATGTCGCCTCCAGATACAGCAAAGAAACTGAGAACATAGTTCTACAACTGCAAGGAATTGGATTCTGCCAACAACCTAGAGGAGCTTGAAAGAAAGCCTGTCCCCAAATTAAAAAGCAACTTAACAAATAGAGCTTTGGTTTGTGCCTCGTGAGACCCTGAAGTCAGAGGATAGCTGAACCCATCCAGATTTCTACTATATAGAGCTGTAAGTAGGTGTTTTAAGATGCGGTCTTTGGGGAAACCTATCCTGGCAACACTTCCAAAAGAAATGTCTTATCTTCCATATTCTTACTTACCCTAAATATTTTCAATTGCCAGTGCAACCTCATAAATTTGAAGATTTGTATTCTTTTTTTTTCTTTTTTCTTTTCTTTTCTTTTTTTTGTTTTTGTTTTTGTTTTTGTTTTTTGTTTTTTTGAGACAGGGTAAGATTTGTATTCTTTTGTTGTTGATTTGGTGACACAGTTTCTGTCACTGTCAGATCCATAATTTCTGACTGCTTCTACCAATGAAAATATGTTTACATTTAGATGCTTCTACATTCATTACCCAATGGTACCAAGCATCATTATTATATAGGAATTAAAGTATATTAACACCAGAATGAGTTTTTATTATATTATTCAGATTTTGATAAGAACATGCTTTACATTTAGATTGCAAGGCAACAGATAATAGCCATATCAAACGGTTCAAGAACTTAAAATACTTCAACTTACAGTTTTAAAAATCTATTTCTACATGCATTCTCATTCATAGTCACTCATACATGAACTAATTAGGACCTTTACTATAGTTACAAAAAAAAAAAAAGCATGAGTGAGGAAAATGACTTCTAATAAAAATTTTAATAGCTGGGAAAAGCATCTAACAAGAATGTACAAATAAAGATCCTGGATATGTATAACCCAGAAAGTTAGAAAACAGTAGTTAATATCTGCATCTGACTATGTTAGCAGCTTGTGGGGTCTTTCTGAGGGCAGTCATGGTAGGTCCTCTTTTTGTAAGCACCCCATAGCCTCAGCAATAGTGTCAGGCTTTGGGGCCTTCCCTTGAGCTCAATCCCACTTTGGGCCTGTCGTTGGACCTTCTTTTCCTCAGGGTCTTCTCCATTTTTGTCCTTGCAGTTCTTTCAAGACAGGAACAATTATGGGTCAGAGTTTTGACTGTGGGATGGCAACCCCATCCCTCATTTGATGCCCTGTCTTCCTGTTGGAGGTGGAATCTATAAGTTCCCTTCCCCACTGTTGTGCATTTCACCTAAGGTCCCTCACTTTGAGTCCTGAGAGTCTCTCACATCCCAAGTCTCTGGTACATTCTGGAGAGTCCCCCCATCTCCTACCTCCTGAGGTTGCCTGTTTCCATTCTTTCTGCTGGTCCTCAGGGCACCCAACTAGTGGACATAAGCTGGTGACCCCTGTGGTTGGATTAGAGAAAAGCTGGAAGAAGCTGAAGAGGAGGGCAACCCTGTAGGAAGACCAGCATTCTCAATTAACCTGGACCCCTGAGATCTCTCAAACACTGGATGACCAACCAGGCAGCATACACCAGCTGATATGAGGTCCTCAACACATATACAGCAGAAGACCTCTGGGTGTGGGTTCAGTTAGAGAAGATGCATCTAACCCTCAAGAGACTGGGGGCCCCAGAGAGTGGGGGCGGTCTGGTGGGGTAAGGAGTAGGGGTGGTGGGGACATCCTCGTGGAAAAAGGGGCTGGGGTGGGGAAGGATGTATGATACATGGATCAGTTAATGGGTGGACTGGAAGAGGGAAAAATCTGGAGTGTAAAAGAAAAGATTAAATAAAATTTACAAAAAGAACACAATAGTTAATATAATTGCTAAAAGTTAACCCAGCTGTTTTCACAAATGGAAAAAAGAAACACAGAAATGTATGCATACATGCATAAGTGTGTATGTATATTTATACATGTGATTGCAAACCCATATAAGCATAACCATTGCATTTTTTCAAAGGATGAAATTTCTTACAGCTTATTGTTCACCACTTACTGAACTTGCAAGATGAGTACACAATAAGGTAAATCAACAAATTAAATCCCAGCATTAAAAAAAAATATTTCTGTTGCTATTATTTTTAATTCAGATCCAACTATGGTGGTAATTGATTTGATTATGGATTAAATATTCAATTTCCTTGAAGACATTTTCATGCAATCATAGTATATCAAAAACTTTAAAATGTAGATCAGGTCATTGCAATCGATTAAAAATTCAGATTACAGCTATTAACTGAAAGAGTTGAATGTTGTCAACTTTCACAATAAATAACAGAAAAAATACTTTAAATAAAATCCTTAACAAAAAATTAAAAGCTACTAGTAAATATTCATTTAAAAGTTTTA
Organism: Mastomys coucha; assembly: GCF_008632895.1. Classification (NCBI taxonomy): domain Eukaryota; kingdom Metazoa; phylum Chordata; class Mammalia; order Rodentia; family Muridae; genus Mastomys; species Mastomys coucha. The sequence continues at coordinate 85,631,176 of NW_022196906.1, read as the reverse complement.
AAATAGCTTAGCATTAATTTAAAAATGTGATGAGATACCTTTTTTGGCAAAATAACTTCTTCCCCCAAATATGCTTTCTGAAAATGCAGTCTTCCTTCATTTTTAATTGAATTATATGTCACATCACTTAATTAAATCTTAGAGAATAATATGAAATTTTGTGTTCATTTACTAATAAACTCTCGCTTTCCGACAGCCTCAGATCTTTGCAAATACTGTTCAGTTTTATATGATAGTCATACAAGAGAGAGAATGATGGTAGTCTAGCATCAAAAATTATTGACTGAATCACCTGTAAAATCAGAACACTTTTCTGACTCATTTTTCTGACTTTCCCTCAAAGCCCTTTGTTCCTCCACCCCGAGGCTTCTAGCACGATGTTAAATTTCTTCTAAATACTTTTATGTCTCAGTAGGAGTAACTTCTTGGATTCATACTGTGCCAACTATCTACTACTGTCTCTGTTTTGAATTTTTATTAGAAGTTAGAAGAAATCAGCAAATCTCACTCTGAATAATACACCGATTAACCTTTGAATCTGTAATCATTTTGATGTAGTTTAGTTACTTGTATGAGCTTCTTTTCTTTGTGTATGTTTGGACACCACACACATACCTGTGCTCTCAGAGTTCAGAACAGGATGTCAGATCCCTTGGAATAGGAGTTACAAATTGTAGGCCAATATATGGGGCCTGAGAACTGAACCTCAGTGTTCTATAAGAATAGCAAGTACGCCTAACTTATGAACCATCTCTCCAACCCCTGTAGTCTTCAATTTGTGTTTAATAAATTGTTCCGTTTATAGTCTGGCTTTCATTAAGGGAGGTTTAAGGTAGTTAGGGGTAAATAATATTAAGGTAATTTTTAATTGTATGTAGGGATATATAAAAGGAATGGCTCAGCAGTTGTATGCCTCTATTGCTGTTGTAGAGGACCGGAGTTCAATTTTCAACAACCATCACAGACAGCTCACAACTACTTTTAACCCCTGCTCCAAGGAGATCAGATGTCTCTGGTGTCTCAGATACCATCACTCAGGTGTAAATTCCCACACAGAAATAGATACACCAAAATTAAATAAATAAATATTTAAAAATTAATACTTTATCATACTGGATACACTGAGAAATCATACCCGAATGGATGTTTGGATAGATCCCAATATTAAATGTTAAAAAGGAGAATATAATCTAGGTGTCTCTCTACTAATGCTTAAGCTTTCTCTAAATTTATACTGGATGCTTTAAATATAAACAACTCAAAAAGTCATTAAGTTCTACTTATATTCAAGGGTTGAGATTTTTTTTAATTTATAATTTTTCTTTCACTAAACTATGAACTATTTAATGACCAGTCAAGGAGAAGGATCTTAAATCCGTGAAAACCAGAACACCATTTATTTAAGTTACTGTATTTATTCACTAAAACATATAATATTTAATTCAGGGTTGCCCTTGAAATATTGTATTTGTATTCTTCTAGAAATAATGCATGCAACACAGCAACATAAGATGATTTATATTCCTACAGCTTGATGTATCCATTTACATAAGCTTCTTAGTTTAAAAATCATATTAGTCTTATAAAACTATATTTTTGTTGGTTAATGTATACATTTTGAACTTAGGAACAGGTGTAAACTCTGACATCTGGAACATCCATCAGAAAAGAATGTCCCTGAGGCACTTACACAGAAGGGTATCAATATACACTCACACAATGACACTCCAGACAGATATGTGCCCTTATATCAGGGCATGAATAAGAAAAATAGAAAGCATGAGCAAAGAGCATATGACAAAATGAAATACATATGTAGGGAGTGACCATCATGTACAGGGTTAGTGCCTGATTCTATGGTGAAATCCAAGACCTCTTGACAATGGAAGGTTTAACATTTAACAGCTAAGCACATAAAAAGGAATTCATAACAGAAAAACCTACATCAATCAGAGTGACCTTTCTCAGAAATATCTTTTACAGATTTTTCTCTGGCTGTCTCCTTTCTTCTTTGCTCTACCCTAGACCTTTTTCAGTAGGGACTCTTTCATTCTTTCCTGGCAGATAACCCTCATTTTACCCTTTTTATTGTTATGAATCAGCTTCCACTGGTGAAAACCTTGAGGTATTTGTACCTGGTGTGTGAAGGATTTGGGAGCTCTCGGATCCACTATCATAAGGGACCCTTCTGTTGGAAGTTTCCAAGTTGGTTCCAATTATAATGGTGGGGGAAAGAAAAGGGAAAACCTAGGCACAGGAGCAAAGGGAACAAGTGACAAATGAAACATTTCAAGACTCTCAGTGATGGAGACACACTAATCATTGTGAGAAATTTGGGTAATACCTAAAAGAATATCATAAAATGTTATTTGGGATCACAATATTTATTTTCCTGGAAATCATTTCACATAGGAAACAGTTGCAGAATTTATAGTGTTCACCATTTTTGTATCTAAAACCACAATCAATTAGCAGCTTTACTTATAGCCATGAATATATAGTTCCTGGGAAAACGGGGAAGAATGCAATGCTTAGGAGGTTTAAAGAACACATTGTCTGTAATCATCTCTAGTTGTCTCATCTACATATGGCCTCAGATGGTAGCAGCCTTCTTGTCCACTAAGAACGAGGACCAAATCCTAGCAAAGACTTAGTGAATACTGAAGAAGCCATTTCTAAAACAAACTCATGTTTTATTCACACCAGCCAGGACTGCATTACACGGAAACAACACTTTAAAATCTATACCATTTCTCAGACTATGTTATTCCTTCCCACAAAGCATCAAACTGTGTGTACGTTTTATGCAGAATCCATGAAAATGACAGGTCATCATCCACACTGTTTTGAAAATATGTGACATCTAAGGTCAGATTCAATCACTTAACTATTATACACAGACTTGGAGTAACTAAGCATTGAAAACCTGACAAAGGCCTGTTATAGCAAACCCACAAACTTTTAGAGAAATGCCTGTCTGAGATGTTTGTAATGAATAAAAATAAGGCACCTGGCTCTCCATTCTCCTCAAAGGGCTTGAGAAGATTTATTGGTAAAGAATGGTTTTCCCTTCATCAGTAGGTATCCATTGCAAACAGCTTCTTGGTTAGCATTGGGACTTTGTGCTCACTTCTCCATCCCAGGATTTTTGTCTGGTTTGAATCTGTACAGGCCTTGTCCATGTGGTCACAGTCTCTGTGCATGCATATATGTAGCATCCCTAAATGGGATGTCTGGATCAAGCCCCTCTCCTCAAGGCTCTGTGTAGAAGAGGAAGTGAAAATATTGTAGGAACCAAAGAGATAGATATCTCCAAAGTTGCGGCCTTTCCTTAAAGAACAATACTAATACACCGACTGTAATGGCATTGGAGAATGACACAAATTCACCCGGGGAAGCCTGTCCTGTCCTTCTATGTAGTTATAGTAAATGATCATGCATATCTTGTTTCTCTTTTGGGAAGATAGCCCTCTCACATTTAAACTATGACTTAGCCAGGATGGTTCCAATAAAATAGCTCATATGGATCAATTTCATTTTAGATTTAATGCTCATGATTTATATTATATTTAAAATAACAGTGAAGTTAGCATGCCCTTACATGTAACATTTCAACTGGAATACATGTACAGGTACAGTGAAGAAATATTGGTTTTAGATATGAGTTGAATTCATACCAGGGAAAAAATTGTTCTATAAACTCTAGTGATTTTGTTTAACCATCTGCCAGGACATGTTTGCACAAAGGCATAATAACACTGCTGAGAAAGAAGAAACTATTGAGAAAGATTAAGTCATTTTTCTAGAAAGACTTGAAAATTTTTATATGGGTCACTTTTTTCCATCTGTTACTTTTTCCATCTCTTCTTTGAGTAAGTGTATCAGAGACATCTTAGAATGGGTATGAATAAAAAAGGTGATTCTTAAAAAAATCTCTGTAAAACATTTTTTAAAGGTAGAGGAAGTTTGTGTAGTAACCAGTACTGTCTTTTATAATGTTAGTAATTACCTATCTCTATGGATGTATTACTAAAGCAGGAATCCATTCCAGTATAATTACATCCTATTGAAGATAATGTAAGTAAATGTTTTTGATTAACATTCACACTTCTGAGCAGAAGGTTTGAATAAGTTTGCATTGGACTAAAGATGGCTAGAAATAGAAGTCTAATTTCAAGATCTGTATAAGTTTGTCTCTCTTACCAATTTGAAGCTGATTGTCTTACTTGTGTGGGTGTCCATAAACAAGTAAACAATTCCTATAGCCTTGAGTGGCAGACTCAAATGGACAGTATTGTGCAAGACCTGCCCTGCTCTCACCTTATGCTTGGTTCATGATGCTATAAAACACAGGAGAAAGCGTTTGCTTTCTCTTGGTAAGCTACTGATACATCTCTTTTCTAAGAGATATATCTCTATGTTTAGGCTATTCATTTGCTGCCTTGTCTGCTTTGTTGCCTGTATTTTTGTTCATTTGTTTAGTTGACATTTTGTCTGTTTTAAAAAAAACAATCACAGGATTACCTGTTGCCAAGTCCTCAGTGAAGTAGATCTTCCTAGTTTTTTAGAGAGGCTCAACAACTAATTTACAATTTTAGAGGCATCTAAACTTTATGTGTCATTTTCTCTCTCTTTTTGTTATATTCTTTCTTAGAGTTTTTTAATATTATTAAATTATTTTATTTATTTATATTCCAAATGCTACCCCTTCCTGGTCCCCACTCTAAGAATTCTTCACCCTCTCCCCTTTACCTCTGAAAAGGTGTTGCCCCACCCACCCATCTACCCATCCCCATCACCTACCCACCCACAACCACCTCACCCCTTCCCGGCATCCCCTTTCCTTGGGGCATCAAGTCTCTACAGAATTAGACACATCTTCTCCCACTGAGACAGTCCTCTTCTTCATATGTGCCTGGGGCCATGGACCATCCCTTGTATGCTCTTTGGTTGGTGGCTGCTTTCCTATCAAAATAAAATGAGTGAAAGTGAAGGGTAGCCACTTTTATTTACAACTTGTTTCTTTAGACTTCCTTCTGCTATAATATTTTAAAGACAAAACAATGTAAATGACAATCACTGAATCTCGAATCAAAAGAAAAGCTCCCATTCTTGTTATACTATAAAAGACTCTACCTTTCATGGGATGAATACACAGTTGTCTGCTGTTGTTTCTTAGCATTTATATTTATTGTACAACGTATGATGCTTCCAGTAGTGGTATACTACACAGAAAATGAAAATAAATACAAACATAAGAACTTGAGATGTTAGTCTCTGTAATGGAATGTTTACCAAATGTCTACTTCATGCACCATACATTAAACATTAAACACAAGTGGCTAAACAAGATGGAATATTAAAATGAAGAAGAAGCTCCTCGAAAATATGCACCAATTGTCTCCCTAGGACACTGCTAAGTAACCTTTCGGTGAGTCATTGCTGCTCACCACAGTTGCAGGTATTTCCTTAGCAAAATAATTTCTCTTCATATGTGAAATTATTTGACTACCTAAATTATAATCAGAGGACAAAGAGGGATTTTCATAAATCTAATTACTGTGTTACAATCCTGTTTCAGTTAATGTTCAATTAAGTTTAATTAGATTTCCTCTTAAATCCTTGACTTTCCCTTTCAAAAATGACAGAAAATTAAAAACTTAGAGGTTTTACAGGAAAGTATGAACATTTGCAAACAGCTATGTTTCAAAGAGAAAATGGTATTCATGAGTTAAATCAAAAGAATGGATCCTATCCTTAATTTGTGTTCTGAGAGCCAGACATTTTCATCTTTCTTTAGAATGAGCAAGAGGAGAGATAATTGAGGTTGGGGATGCAATGTGCTCAGCAGTGCTCATATAAACGCATACTACCTCTGAGCTCTGAGAAATCTTTCACAGAAACATAGTATCATGGGAAATGTAGGATAGCATAATTCATTTGGTTTTGTTCCCAGTGTGAAAGAACTACTGTTAATTATAATTTAATTATCGCTTAATAAAGTTTCAACTTTTCTAGCAGCATACGTGTTAAAAAGTCAATTTGAAGCAAAACGTTCATGTTGGCAAAGGATGAGTTGAACTTTTGAGGCAACCAATTTTATTTACCAGTCATAAGAGGAATTTTACCCTCTACAGAGCAGAAGCAAAAATCAGGTCTGTTTTTCTTCTAATTTAGTGAAATTCATATAATGTTTGAGCTGAAAATTGATTTATATTGCCATTCTGTTAAATTAATATTTTATAGCTTCATCAGAGGATCAGACTGTGGATATATAAAAGCTATCCCTGATAGTACTCTGACAAGTATATTTCACACAGCAAAACAAAGTTCTTCTTCATATTGTCACCATGTCAACTTTGTATTTCAACAGTTGACATAGCTAATACGATTGAGAAACACTGGACATAAATCTGAAACTGTCAACTTTCTGAGAGTTAGAAACTTCAGTTTTAGTACAGCATTATTTTTACTTCTTCATTTTTCACAAATTCTCTCTCTCTTTCTCTCTCTCTCTCTCTCTCTCTCTCACACACACACACACACACACACACACACACACATGAAGTAAGTATAAAATTTGTGAATGAAAATTTCCTCTGTTGAGTTGGACACAGAGACACACACCTTTAATTTCTCATACTCAAGAGGCTTGAACTAAAGGTGTGATCATGGTAAACTTGCTTTGCATAGTAAGTTTCCAGACAATCAGGATTACATAGTGAAATAGAAGAAAAGACAAGACAAGAAAAGAGAAAATGGAAAAGAAGAAAAGAGAGGAAAAGAAGAAAAGGAAAGCAGGAGAGGATACAGGAGAGAAGTAGAAGAGAGAGCAGGGGAGAAGTGGGGTGGAGAGGAGAGAGGAGGAGAGGATAGGAGAGGGCAGGAGAGGGCAGGAGAGGGCAGGAGAGGGCAGGAGAGGGCAGTATATTACAGGAGAAGGGAAGGGATAGGATGAGAGGAGAGGAAATGGGAAGGAAGGAAAAGAGAGGGAAGGGGAAGGGAGAGGACTCTCTCTTGTGTGTACCACTTGGTGAAATCCTAAGAGTGTTGTGTAAGATTAAATTCAGGGAGGTACAGAGATTTTCTCAAATGTTTCAGAAAGGTAAAGCATGAATACTATTAGTTTTTTGTTTGTTTGTTTGTTTGTTTTTGTTTTTTGTCTTTTTTTTTGTCTATGTGTAGGCAGTAAGTGAAAGGACTTGCTATGGTCAAGAATACAAACATATATTGGAAACTGGGCTCTATATCTTATTACAAAAGTCTAAGAGAGGAAGTTGTAATGCCTTGGTACAGTAAGAGGATGAAACAATGATTCATCTGACGCTTAGTTTTAAATCTTGAGAAGACAAAGTGCACTGGGCGTAAGGAAAGAAACTGCCTTATTCATGGTGCAGGGTGAGGGTGCAGGGTGAGGCAGAAGCTTCAGACTGTGGCATGACCTAAGTTCACAATTGTCAGGCACTTGGCCTTGCTACCTCTGCATGGGTTTCTAAGTCTTTCTACACTTGACATGCTTTGCTAAGAAATCTTCTTAATTATTCAGAACTCATCTGCCTATACGCCTTAGAGCTTATTCACACACTGTTCACTGTGTGGGTAGAATATTTAGAACAGACATGGATAAACACGAGACTTTATTACTTTGTATGTCTTCAAAATTAACACCACTAAATAAAGGCGTATTTAACATTTCCCATATATGTACAATTGATAAAAACTGATCTCAAAACATGAAACTCTTGGTGTTTGAATACTTTTGACACCCACTTGTAGTTTCAAAAGATTGAGGAGAATTTCTCAGTGAACTGAATAAATCCTTTCTTCCTAGAGTCAAAGGAGCTTTTTCTCCCTCTTAATATGTTTTAGTTTTTAAGATTGCAGTTTCTGTGGTTACCTGCAAAGTATCATAATAATGGCTGAGCTCTAGATAAGAGGCTTTTAGACTTAAAAGAGAAAGAAAGTTTGGCTATGATTTACTTAGAGAGAATTGGGAGATGATTTATTTTGTAAAAATAAAAAAAGAGAGAGAGATGTATGCAACAGTTAATCACATATTTCCCAATATGATGGTCGATTTCTGAACACATCTTTATATACATATTATATGTAAATATATAATATATTATTAATTAATTTTTTTACACTCCATATTTTATTCCCCCATCCACCCTTCGACTGTTCCACATCCCATACCTCCTCCCCAAACCCTGTCTCCACGTGGATGTCCCCACTGTCCATGTCACCTGACCTCTAAACTCCCTGGGACCTCCAGTCTCTTTGAGGGTTAGGTGCATCATCTGTGAATGAACACAGACCCAGCAGTCCTCTGCTGTATGTATGTTGGGGACCTCATATTAGCTGGTGTATGCTGCTTGTTTGGTGGCCCAATGTTTGAGAGATCTTGGTGGTCCAGATTAATTGCGACTGCTGCTCCTTCTACAAGATGACCCTTCTCCTCAGCTTCTTTCAGCCTTCCCTAACTCAACAAGGGTCAGCTGCTTCTATCTATTGGCTGGGTGCAACTATCTGCATCTGATTCTTTCAGCTGCTTGTTGGGTGTTTTAGAGAGCAGTCATGATAGGTCCCTTTTTGTGAGCATTCTATAGCCTCGGTAATAGTGTCAGGCTTTGGGACCTCTCAGCACATCTTTAATGAGACTATACACCTCTAAAGAAACTATTCTAAAAGTCTGATGCAAAAAGCAAACATGAAAAGAATTTTAAGTAACCCAGAAAAACATACCTAGAAGATAAATGTTGTTATAATTCACAATCCAAACACCTAATATTTACTAGGTAATTTCTGTATGAGAATAGTCTGCTAAGCATTGATATGCATTATTTCACAGTATTCACTTACATCAATAAAAATATCATGCTCACCAGGCCCAGATTAACAGATAGAACATTAAATATTAGAGAGACCACAGTGAAAAGCAGAAGTGTTGGAGGGGTGTTCTAACTTCTTTGACTGCAAAACTCTTGATGGCAAACATCACTCTATGAATTTAAGTAGCTACTTAAATATTACTATTCATTACTTGGCAAAATGACTTATGGAATTCAAATATGCATAATTTCTTTTATTACTTTTGAGTATGGTGTTGCTGTCACCAAAGTTACTGCCTAGGTACCTCCACTTTCTTTGATCTGAAGTTTTTAATTTTCATTTTAAGTGAGAAATTACCTATCTTCTGGAAATGAACCTATCTTCTAAAAAGCAAGCCTTTAATTATTTTTTATTATTGATTTTCTTTTCTTTATTTTTTTTGTTATCTTTAATCTTTTTTTTAGAGTCCAGTCCTTATCCGCACACCAGTTCTGCCCTTTGACAGTTCCTCATCCCATTCCTCCTCCCCCATCTCCAAGAGAATATTCCTACACTCCCCACCAGGCCTCCCAATTCCCTGGGGCCTCAAGTCTCCCAAGAATTAGATGCATCTTCTCTCACTGATCCAGACCATCATATTTGATGACATAAGCAATTAATATCTTCAGCAATAGAACCTAAGCATCAGGTTGTAGAAAGTGACCAATAGTGGTCAGAAAAAAATTGATTTTTGATGGGAGAAGACTATTGCACCATTTGGCCAAATGCTAAATAAGATGTAACCCATTCTTTGCATTGAAGGTTTTCCTTGGTTGTTTAAGATGTCTTGTTGGGGCATTGTCTCTCCCTCATTATTTCCTGACTCCATTTTAATTCATTTCATATATGTTTATATTTCAGAAAACTTCAACAATACTAGGTTTCCATACATTTTTAATGATCTTTAATGTTCTTTGTCCCCCGACCAATTCCCCATTCCCAACCCCCATCTTTACTGTACTTTCCTATCCTGCTCACTTTTGAATTCTCCTATTCCAGTTTCTCATTTATCTCTTTATAACATTATAGTATATATCTCCTTCCTTGTACAGTCCTCTTTTTCCTACCCGGTCTTTTATGAGGGATACTAATATCTGAGGTTATTTATATTTAAAGACAGACATATTAAGCTTAAAAGTTAACACACACACATATAAAAGAAAACGTAGTATTTTTCTTTTAGTGTCTGGCTTACTTCACTCAAGATGTTTGTTTCCAGCTCTACCAATTTACCTGTAAACTTGATAATTTCATTTTTAACAGTAGAATAATATTCCACTGTACAAATATACCATATTGTCATTATCCATTTATCAGTTGATGGACATCTATTCTATTTCCTATTTCTGGCTATTATGAATAGAGCAGTAATGAGCAAGGATGAGCAAGATTTCTGTAGTAAAGTGTAGAGTCTCTTGAGTATATCTCCAAACATGGTATATTGCGGTAGATTGATTCTCAGCTTCCTGTAAAATCTCCAAACTGATTTCCATAATGACTGTATTAATTTGAGTACCACTATATATGAAATAGTTATTAATTTCCCTACATCCTCACCAGTATGTGATGTTATTTTTTTAAACTGACCCTGGCTATTCTGACTGGGGTAAGATGAACTCTCAAAGTAGATTTAACTTGCATCTCCCCAATGGCTAAAAAGGATGAACATTTTTTAAAGTGTTTAACTATCTGTGCTTCATCTTTTGATAACTCTCCATTTTTATCTGTACTCCAGATTTAATTGCATTATTTGTTCAGGCCTTGTCCCTGTAAGTTTTTTTATATATTTTAAGTACTATTCTTCTATCACATGTATTTGTAAAGATTCCTATTCTATAGGGTGCTACTTTGATCAAATGATGATGTCTTTTGTTGCACAGAAGTTTTTTAGTTTATAAAATCCTAGTTATTAATTGTTAGTCTCAATGCTTGTGCTATCAGTGTATTTCTCAGAAAGGCATTTCCTGTGCCAGTGAGTGCAAGACTATCCCCCACATTCTGGTACTGTGGGAGGCAGTCCTCAGGGATTAGTTTTCCATCTCAATTCCATATTTATTTCTATAGATCCTGTGTCCAATTTTATGGGGGGGGAGTCTTAAGTAATAGGGTATTATCTTCAGATTCTAGGAGATAACCAAAGGCAATATTAATAGACTATTATTGTTGAAGGGGTCTCTTGGATTTCCTGATCAACAAGTCCATGTGAGGTCGCTCTGGCATTGGGGATTTTATTAGAAAATCTATGACTATTGATGGGACCATTGTCATTCTATATGCTATGTGGCATAACACAATGTGAGTATGTGTGATTTTAAATACATATATATACACATGTACATATATATGTAAACTATTATATATCTTTCTTTCTCTCAGTATTACTGCCCCTTCCAGTTAATGTCCCTCTCCTTTTCTCTTTCTTCATGGTCTAAACCTATGTTGTAGTTCCTATCTGGAGATCTTTCCACACTGCCATAGATCCTTTTGTTTTTTTCTCCTAGTTCCTGAGGTTACTCAAGGTTAAGTACTCACATCTAAAAATAAAGATCACATTAAGAGAGAACATGTGGTGTCTTTCTCCATTCCTAGAAGACTGCAGCATGAAACAAGATAAGAATTTTTGAAATGTATTCCTCAGTGTGATCCGATTGTTTATACAATTTAAAAGCAAACAGAAACTCTATACCATACATAATATGTAGAAATTTTAAAAATAAGAATGTGGTACTCTTCTTTCTTCCATATTCATTCTTTCTCCATGTATTCCTTTCAAAAGAAATTACTCTCAGAAGGAGCAACTAGAAAATATTTATATAGTGACTGAATATCTGCTAGCAAAGCAGTAAAAGTAATGTATATAATGTCTTAATGGCAGGTGTGCTTCCCCCTGACTGCTGTTGGAAACTACATATGTCTTAGTTATTGAGGAATATACTAATAACAGACTCCCTTTTTTTGCCCACATAGAGTTATTTTGGAAAATGTGACTTTTATCCAGATGTTTAGTTAAGTACACTCTAATTAAGCTGTAGATGCTTGCAAAGAAAACAAAGTAAAGTGGTTTAAACCCAAAATTACTTAAAAGTAGTGTGGAAGAAACCTTGCTTGAGTGATATTGATGGTATTTTAGGCTTGTTAAAAATATTATACCACATGTTTAAATTTAGTTGAAAGATGGAGACATACTTCAATGATAGCTACAGAAGTCCCCCAATTTTCAACCCCTGTCACCACACACTGGAAATGAAAAAAAGATTATTTCCAATCCTTACCTATCTTCCTATATCTGTCTGAAGAGTTTTGGAAAAATAAAAACTACTTTAATATGATGAGTATTTAATATTTACTTTAGAAAATGACAGTAAAGCCATGACTTTAAATTTAAAAGACCAGGACATGGTCTGTAGTGTTCAGACCTCAGTTAGGTTTCTGAGCTCAAAGGCTAGGGTTTAGAGATTTTGTAAAGTTATTCTGTTTTAACTTAATGATATTAGTGAGTTTGTAAGTCGATTAAAAGTACTAGAGAGATTTTCTTATGAAGCTTAAGTACATATAATTATAAAAACATGTATAAATGAGAATGGTTGAAATATATGACAAAATAGACATGTAGCACATAAACACAAAACAGCATAAAAACTGCCTAAAATATAGCCTTTTAAAACCAGGAATGTATTTTTTTCCTATTTTGCTCCAGCATAACAGAACCATCCTAAAGAATTTTATTAAAACTACCAAATAAGTCTACCTTTTAAAAATGTACAAAGTGAAAAGCTTTCAAAACATTACTTGCACTGTTTCTTTGTATTAGACTTCTTGGAAATTTTCAAGAAAATGTAGTTTAAGAGGGGGGAAATGTGTATTCCTTTATAAGCATGTAAAACATATTTTTTCCAGTGAAAAAACTTAACTCTGCCAGTAAATGAGTCTCTGTTCCTTGAGAGGAGGGGGATTTGTTTGTGGATGACACCTTAGGGCTATCCATTTGATGCACAGTGGGAGAACAAAGTCCCCAGAACTATTCTTTCTTGTGGCATTCTTTCATCAGCCAGGCAGAGACAGTGACATCACTGGTAGTGCTGTGAATATAGTGTAAAGGTCATCTCTAACATTGATCTAAGGTCAGGAAAGCTTCCAAGCATCATGAGACACTTTTTAAGATGCTTTATACATCCTGAAACAGAGTCCATTTTGAAAAGTGTTTTCTGCATTGTAATTCTACTAATTACAGAATTAACTGGATTTTCACCTTGTTGAAAATTAAGAGAAAAGTTCTATAGTGCTGTTGACACTTAAGAAACATACAAAACTCTTCATTTATATATTTTAAATGCTATAAAACAATATAATTGGGATTTTTTCTTTAAACTCAACAGTATGCTTAAGTAGCTATTTGTATTATGAAAATAGAATATTTTAAGTTTCTCTATTTTCTGTAGTAGGTAAAAAGATATGATTTACATAGAATAGTGCATATTATCAAAATGATTTAAGTACATATTTTTAAATCATTTCTTTTAAGATTATATATAATTATAGCATATCTTCCTTCCCTCTCCTTCCTCCAAACTTTCCCTGATACTCTTTCTCTCTTTCAAATTCATGAGTTCTTTTTTCATTAATTGTTTTTATATGATAATACTACTTATATATATGCTTCCATGACTGACCACTAGGTAACGGATAAACAATTTGGTGTGCTCGTCCCAGGTGAAGACTACTTGTGACACTCTGAGCATTCCTTGGTTGTAAGGAAATGTTCTTAACAGGTTACCATGACTGTTATCAACACAGAAGTTCGGAATGGAATGAAGGAGGCAGATGCGTATATATGACAAAATTCAGCATACTTTGTCTTTTGGAAAACAATATTCACTGAAATTGTTTCTCATTTCCAAGGAGACATTTTCAATTCAAGGAATTGTTATTAATTACACTGGAATTATTATTCAAATTATTTTTAAATTATTGTATTTAGCTTCCTCCTATAAAGAAGTGGAAGCCAAAGTTCAGTGATAACTGACCAAGAAGATTCACACACACACACACACACACACACACACACACACAAAGGAATAAAAACAAAAAATTTGGAGGTGTACATGAAATGAAAATTGAGGAACATATCTATTTCTAGAGTTGTGCCAAACAAGAGGAATACAGAGATCATTATTATTACCTTGATAAATTTATAATTTCTCGATAAAATTTTAAACCAAAAGAGATAATATATATAAAATGCAAAAATATATTGTAAAGGTCTAATTTAAAGCAATAAACAACCACATAATTGGTAAAAATATAAAGATAGATATTTGGTAAAATGGATAAAAGGATACTCTAGAAATGAACCTTTTTCTTTTTTCTTTTGAATTGTGTTATTTGTTTATTTATTCATTCATTCATTTATTTGTTTACTTTACATCCTGATCACAGCCACCCCTCCCTCCTCTCCTCCCAGTGCCACCCTCCCACCACCTTCTTCCATTCCCCCATCCCCTTCTCCTCAGAGAAGAGATCCTGAGCCTCCTAGATGCCAACCTGAACTGTAATATCAAATTGCAGCAGAATTAAGCACATCCTCTCCTACTGAAGCCAGACAAGACAGCTCAGCTAAGAGAATGGGATCCAAAGGCAGACAACAGAGTCCAAGTCAGACATAGCCTCTGCTACAGTTGTTGGGGGAATCCACGTGGAGACCAAGCTGCACAGCAGGTACATATGTGAAGGGAGCCCAGGGAAAGTCCATGCATGCTCTTTGGTTAGTGGTTCAGTCTCTGTGAGCCCCCATGGACCCAGGTTAGTTGACTCTGTAGGTCTTGCAGTATGTTGACCCCTCAGGCTTCCTCAATCTTTCCTCGCCCTGACTCTTCTACAAGACTTCCTGAGTTCTGCCTCTTGTTTGGTGCCTGGATCTGCCTCCATCAGTTGCTAATGAAGCCTCTCAGATAACAATTGTACTAGCCTCTTGTATAGAGTCATAGTAAGACTGTTTAATTTTACAAGTTTGGATTTCTGTCTCACTGACAAATGACTGTAGAATCCTGAACGTGACCAAGATTCTATGTCTTACTTTGTATTCAGAGTACAAATGGAATTAGTAAAATTAGTGAATGATAGTTAATAATTAGATGTGTCTGGAAGATTGAGTTAGATTATTCCATATAATCACTTACCACAGTACCTGGTATATGGATGGTACTAAGCAATGCTAGTCCTTAATTTAAGTGAAACTTTCTGTAATTCTAAAGTATATAATAGCATTATAATTATTTATATTTTTATGCTGTGCTCTCTTTGAGTCTAACATACCTTAATTCACATTATTATAATCAGAAAACCTTTTTCTGAGAAGGCATGGATGACTAGTTAAATAAAGAAGGGAAGATTCATGAAGCTTAACAGGATTTTTAAAATATGACATGTTAATATAATGTCGATGGAAAGAATTGTTATTTTCTAAACTGTCCCCTTTTATCAAGTGAATATTTTACTTACTACACAAGAGTTAACCCATTTCTGCAAGTTTTACTTTTGTTTGTGTTCTATAATAGGGAACACTAAAAGCTAAGTAGTTACTGTACAAGTTTACATTTGACTATTGACATTTATTTTCAATTTCTTAAGCCAACAACTAAATTTTTACATCTAAAAGACAATTCAGTAACTCAAGTGGAAAATGCTTTGAAAGCTGTTTGTAGTTGGTGCTAAGGCTTTGTTAATGATGGCTGTTTTCACATGACAGAGTATTTCCCTTAATGCCTATGGGTATCTGTTGTTATTATTAGTATTGCCTTGAGCAGGTCCCTAAGTGATCATGTATAATTTAATGCAACTAAATTCTCCAAACATGATGTCTTCTGGCTTTGTAGGCAGCACTACTTTTGTTTGTAGAAAATGTATTAAGTTTACACACAATATCTTGATCAAATCATTTCCCTTGTTCCAACTCATTCCAAGTTTTCTCTTCCCCACTTGTATAGCTACACATTTCTTTTACTGCTTTAAAAATAATCATGAAACTAAAACAAACCACAAATAATCAAGAAAAATTACTTTTATACACACACAAATAAATAAACAAAATAAAACAAAAAAATCACGAAGTCTGTTTTGAATTGGCCAACTGCTTCTGATCATAGGGCTTGCTCTGGAGTGGAGGTGATACAACCAGTTTCACGAGAAGAAAACCACTCTTCTCTCTTCAGTCAGCTGTCAATCACAAAGGGCTTTTTGGCCAGGGCTGGAACTTGGTGTTTGTTTTTCCTTCTCTATGGTGGGGATTTGACTTGGCTTGAACTTG
This sequence comes from Mastomys coucha, assembly GCF_008632895.1. Taxonomy (NCBI): domain Eukaryota; kingdom Metazoa; phylum Chordata; class Mammalia; order Rodentia; family Muridae; genus Mastomys; species Mastomys coucha. The sequence continues at coordinate 85,615,002 of NW_022196906.1, read as the reverse complement.
GGCGGGTCTTGTGTGTCCATCGCTGTAGCATGTGTTCCTATCTACATGAGCCTTTTTGTACTTGGAAAGCACAGTTTCCTTGAAATCTTCTACACTATCTGGTTCTTCCAATATTTTCACTACTTCTTCTCTATAGTTAGCTGAGCCTTTAGGGCAGAGATGTGACAAAGAAATCACATTAGGCCACAGTCTCTTTAGCGTACATGCTAATTTTCCAATCTCTAGTCCTTTAACTGTTCCACTGACCTTCCAAATTACGGAACTAGTTTATATTTCAGATATAGTCCCCATCACATTTTTTATTTCTTTGAAGTAAAATCCAACCCTAAATGTCACAATAGAGATTCTAATTTACCCCTCTTTTCATCCCCACTGCATCTCTCTTGAGCATGCCAGTGAAATAGGAGTGAAAGCTTTTATCAACAGCTAACCTTCTAGCTGTTTGCTTTGACTTATGCCAAGTGTGGTGATTCCCTGTCTCTCATTCCCATCTCTTCCCTACCAAACAGAAGATCTTCTATCAATCTTCAGATATCAAAGATTAAAATTTGTTCTTTTCTGCCATTTTTTTTGTCTTGAAGTCATTTGAAAATCAAAATTTTCACTATTTACAATGAAGCAATTGGATTCAGAAATCTTTTAAGCTTCCTAAAGACTCACATTCTTTCCCAAGCATTCAGAATGTCATGTCAAAAGATAAATATTTTTGTGATAAAAATGTTGTATTAAAAGTTATGCTTTGACTGAGGCAGTTTCTCAGGTGAAAGAGTCTTTGATAGGAACAATGCCCCTCGTTCAGTCCCCAACACAGCATCAAACAGGCATATACCTGTAATTTTATCACTTAGGATTTGAAGTCAGGAGAATCAGTTTAAGACCATCTTTGACTACATTGTCATAGTAAAGGTTCATAGCCATTGTTGGATATATGTTGGATATATACAAATATAAAGATGGTGTTTGCATATACTCCTTCAAAATGATATTTTATTTCTTGGAAAGATAACTGGACAGATGCACACCTTTAAGCTTCTTGAATACCACTATTTCTTATTTTCCCATCTAATCTGGCATATTTCTTTCCTTTTATTAAACAAAATTCATAATAAATAAAAGCTTAGTAATATTTTTGGAATGTATAGTTTTTATTGGGGGGACTCTTTCATCATCAAATCAGCCTTCTACTTAGGCACTCTACTACTCTTTTAGAAAACACACAATGGAAATTTCATACCAATGCTGCTGAATACAAATTGAGAATCTGAGATTGTTGAGTTTATAAATTGACTTCAGATGACCACAAAAGAGTAGTTCAAAACTTACATATTGTTAAGTAGGCTGCTGTACTGGACAGTTTTGATCTAGTATAGCTTTTTTAGTTCAAAAGCAAATAGAAAATGTTTATAGTAAACTTTCTAGAGAGCTTAAATTACATTAAAGTACAGTATTTTAAATGTTTTTAAAACTCTTTTATAATACTTGATAGATTTCAGAAAAGAGGAAATTTGAATTATTCAGACAGTCTCCATTGGAATCTAGGACTAACTAAAACCAGCATAGAGTCTCCAAGGGAGTTCCAATCATTTTCATACCTGCCCCCCCTCCAAAAAAAGAAGAGATATGCACATCCATCATTCCTTTTTATTCAAATAACAAATGCTATTTGAATGGACTTTGTGCCTGGCATTGTTTTAAACAATGACTTCAGCAATGATAGATGAGGAGAAATCCTGGTCTCATAGACCTGATAGTCTAGTTATGAGAGACAGAACTAGTAGATAAATTACAGAAGGCAGACAACATGTATACTATCAGAGAGAGAGAGAGAGACAAAGAGAGAGATAGAGAGAGAGAGACAGAGAGAGAGAGAGACAGACAGACAGAGAGAGAGAGAGAGACAGAGAGAGAGAGAGAGAG